>NC_091619.1:8705416-9008446 GCF_027580195.1 Bos mutus | reverse complement strand
TATTGTATTGGTTTTGCCATACATCAACATGAATCCGCCACGAGTATACAAGTGTTCCCCATCCTGAACTTCCCTCCCACCTCCTTCCCCGTACCATCTGAGAAAAGGGAACCCTCTTACACTGTTGGTGGGAATGCAAACTAGTACAGCCACTATGGAGAACAGTGTGGAGATTCCTTAAAAAACTGGAAATAGAATTGCCTTATGACCCAGCAATCCCAGTGCTGGGCATACACACTGAGGAAACCAGAATTGAAAGAGACACGTGTACCCCAATGTTCATCGCAGCACTGTTTATAATAGCCAGGACCTGGAAGCAACCTAGATGTCCATCAGCAGACGAATGGATAACAAAGCTGTGGTATATATACACAATGGAGTATTACTCAGCCATTAAAAAGAATGCATTTGAATCAGTTCTAATGAGGTGGATAAAACTGGAGCCTATTATACAGAGTGAAGTAAGCCAGAAAGAAAAACACCAATACAGTATACTAACACATATATATGGAATTTAGAAAGATGGTAATGATAACCCTGGAGAAGACAATGGCACTCCACTCCAGTACTCTTGCCTGGAAAATCCCATGGGTGGAGGAGCCTGGAAGGCTGCAGTCCATGGGGTCGCTTAGGGTCGGACAAGACTGAGTGACTTCACTTTCACTTTCATGCATTGGAGAAGGAAATGGCAACCCACTCCAGTGTTCTTGCCTGGAGAATCCCAGGGACGGGGGAGCCTGGTGGGCTGCCATCTATGGGGTCTCACAGAGTTGGACATGACTGAAGGGACTTAGCAGCAGCAGCAGCAGCAGCAGCAACGATAACCCTGTATGCGAGACAGCAAAAGAGACACAGATGTATAGAACAGTCTTTTGGACTCTGGGAGAGGGAGAGGGTGGGATGATTTGGGAGAATGGCATTGAAACATGTATAATATCATATATGAAATGAATCGCCAGTCCAGGTTCGATGCATGATACAGGATGCTTGGGGCTGGTGCACTGGGGTGACCCAAAGGCTAATCAATGAATATAGTAAAGTTGCAGGATGTAAAATCAACACACAGAAATCCCTTGCATTCCTAAACACTAATAATGAGAAAATAAAAAGAGAAATTAAGGAAACAATTCCATTCACCATTGCCATGAAAAGAATAAAATACTTAGTAATATATCTACCTAAAGAAACTAAAGACCTATATATAGAAAACTATAAAACACTGGTGAAAGAGATCAAAGAGGACACTAATGGATGGAGAAATATGCCATGTTCATGGATCGGAAGAATCAATATAGTGAAAATGAGTATACTACCCAAAGCAATCTATAGATTCAATGCAATCCCTATCAAGCTACCAACGGTATTTTTCACAAAGCTAGAACAAATAATTTCACAATTTGTATGGAAATACAAAAAACCTCGAATAGCCAAAGCTTAAGAAAGAAGAATGGAACTGGAGGAATCAACCTGCCTGACTTCAGGCTCTACTACAAAGCCACAGTCATCAAGACAGTATAGTACTGGCACAAAGACAGAAATATAGAGCAATGGAACAAAATAGAAAGCCCAGAGATAAATCTGTGCACCTATGGACACCTTATCTTTGACAAATGAGGCAAGAATATACAATGGAGAAAAGACAATCTCTTTAACAAGTGGTGCTGGGAAAACTGGTCAACCACTTGTAAAAGAATGAAACTAGAACACTTTCTAACTCCATACACAAAAATAAACTCAAAATGGATTAAAGATCTAAACGTAAGATCAGAAACTATAAAACTCCTAGAGGAGAACATAGGCAAAACACTCTCTGACAAAATCACAGCGGGATCCTCTATGACCCACCTCCCAGAATATTGGAAATAAAAGCAAAAATAAACAAATGGGACCTAAATAAAATTAAAAGCTTCCGAACAACAAAGGAAACTATAAGCAAGGTGAAAAGACAGCCTTCAGAATGGGAGAAAATAATAGCAAATGAAGCAACTGACGAAGAACTAATCTCAAAAATATGCAAGCAACTCCTGCAGCTCAATTCCAGAAAAATAGATGACCCAATCAAAAAATGGGCCAAAGAACTATGGGCTGTTTTCTTCACCTTGTTTATAGTTTCTTTTGTTGTGCAAAAGCTTTTAAGTTTAACCAGGTCCTACTTCTATGCCCATTTTTTGAAGAGTTTTAATCATAAACAGGTGCTAAATTTTGTCAATGGCTTTTTCTGCATCTATTAAGATTATCATTTTCTTTCTATCTTTCAATTTGTAAACATGCTGTATCACATTGATTGATTTGCATATATTGAAGAATCCTTGCATCCCTGGAATAAACCCAACTTGAGCATGGTGTATGAGCTTTTTAATGAGTTGTTGAATTATGCTTGCTCTATCTTTCAATTTGTTAACATGGTATATCACATTGATTGATTTGCATATATTGAAGAATCCTTATATCCCTGGAATAAACCCAACTTGAGCATGGTGTATGAGCTTTTTAATGGGTTGTTGAATTATATTTGCTAGAATTTTGTTGAGGATTTTTAATCCATGTTCATCTGTGGTATTGGCCTGAAATTTTCTTTTTTTGTATTGTCTTTGTCTGGTTTTGGTATCAGGGTGATGGTGACCTTGTAGAATGCACTTGGAAGTGTTCATTCCTCTGCAATTTTTTTGAAAGAGTTTTAGAAGGATAGGCATTAGCTCTTCTCTAAATGTTTGCTAGAATTCACCAGCAAAGCCATCTGGTCCTGGGCTTTTGTTTTTTGGGAGATTTTTTTTTTTTATCACAGTTTCTATTTCAGTGCTTGTAATTGGGTTGTTCATAATTTCTATTTCTTCCTGGTTCAGTCTTGGAAGATTGAAATTTTCTAAGAATCTTCATTTCTTCCGGATTATCTATTTTATTGCCATATGGTTGTTCATAATAGGCTCTTATAATCCTTTGTATTTCTCCATTGTCTGTTGTAAACTCTGCTTTTTCATTTCTAATTATGTTGATTTGATTCTTCTCTCTTTTTTCTTGATGAGTCTCACTAGTTCAATTCAGTTCAGTCACTCAGTCGTGTCTGACTCTTTGCAATCTCATGGACTGCAGCACACCAGGCTTCCCTGTCCATCACCAACTCCCAAAGCTTGCTTAAACTCATGTCCATCAAGTTGGTGATGCCATGCAACCACCTCATGCTCTGTTGTCCCCTTCTCCTCCCGCCTTCAATCTTTCCCAGCATCAGGGTCTTTTCAAATGAGTCAGCTCTTTACATCAGGTGGCCAAAGTATTGGAGTTCAGCTTCAGCATCAGTCCTTCCAATGAATATTCAGGACTGATTTCCTCTAGGATGGACTTGTTGGATCTCCTTGCTGTCCAAGGGACTCTCAAGAGTCTTCTCCAACACCACAGTTCAAAAGCATCAATTCTTCAGCACTCAGCTTTGTTTATAGTCCAACTCTCACAACCACACACAACTACTGGAAAAACCATAGCTTTGACTAGATGGGCCTTTGTTGGCAAAGTAATGTCTCTGCTTTTTAATATGCTGTCTAGGTTGGTCATAGCTTTTCTTGTCATGGCTGCAGTCACCATCTGCAGTGATTCTAGAGCCCCCCAAAATAAAGTCTCTCATTGTTTCCATTGTTTCTCCATCTCTTTGCCATGAAGTAATGGGACCAGATGCCATGATCTTAGTTTTCTGAATGTTGAGTTTTAGGCCAGCCTTTTCACTCTCCTCTTTCACTTTCATCAAGAGGCTCCTTAGTTCTTCTTCACTCTCTGCAACAAGGGAGGAGTCATCTGCATATCTGAGGTTATTGATATTTCTTCTGGCAATCTTGATTCCAGCTTGTGCTTCATTCAGCCCAGCATTTCTCATGATGTACTCTGATATAAGTTAAATAATCAGGGTGACAATATGCAGCCTTGATGTACTCCTTTCAAGATTTGGAACCAGTCTGTTCCACGTCTGGCTAAAGGTTTGTCAAATTGTTTATCTTCTCAAAGACCCAACTTTTAGTTTTATTAACCTTTACTATTTTTCAATTGTTTCTTTCTTTTTCATTTATTTCTGCTCTGATCTTTATGATTTCTTTTCTTCTGCTAAATTTTTGTTGTTCTTCTTCTTTTTCCAGTTATTTTAGGTTTAAAGTTAGGTTGTCTATTTCATGTTTTTGTTGTTTCTTGAGGTATGATTGTATTGTTATAAACTTCCCTCTTAGAACTACTTTTGCTGCATTCCATAAGTTTTGAGTTGTCGTGTTTTCATTGTTATTTGTTTCTAGGAATTTCTTGATTTCCCTATTTTATCTCTTCAGTAACTTGTTGGTTATTTAGAAAATTATTGTTTAATCTCCATGTGTTTGTATTTTTTACAGTTTTTTTTTCCTGTAATTGATAACTAGTCTCGTAGCATTGTGGTCAGAAAGGATGCTTAATAAGATTTCAATCTTCTTAAATTTACTGAGGTTTGATTTGTGACCAAAGATGTGGTCTATCCTAGGGAATGTTCCATGTGCACTGGAAAAGAAGTTGTATTCTTCTGCATTTGGATGGAATGTCCTGAAGATATCAGTGAGACCCATCTCATCTAATGTATCATTTAAGACTCATGTTTCCTTATTAATTTTCTGTTTTGATGATCTATTCAATGGTGTCAATTCAGTTCAGTTCAGTCACTCAGTCGTTTCTGACTCTTTGTGACCCCATGGACTGCAGCATGATAGGCCTTCCTGTCCATCACCAACTCCCAGAATTTACTCAAACTCATGTCCATTGAGTCAGTGATGCCATCCAATCATCTCATCCTCTGTTGTCCCCTTTTCCTCATGCCCTCAATCTTTCCCAGCATAATGGTCTTTTCAAATGAGTTGGCTCTTTGCATCAGGTGGCCAAAGTATTGGAGTTTCAGCTTCAGCATCAGTCTTTCCAAAGAATATTCAGGGATGATTTCCTTTAGGATGGACTGGTTGGATCTTCTTGCAGTCCAAGGGACTCTTAAGAGTCTTCTCCAACACCACAGTTCAAAAGCATCAATTCTTTGGCACTCAGCTTTCTTTATGGTCCAATTTTCACATCCATACATGACTACTGGAAAAACTGTAGCTTTGACTAGATGGACCTTTGTTGGCAAAGTAATGTCTCTGCTTTTTAATATGCTGTCTAGGTTGGTCATAGCTTTTCTTGAAAGGAGCAAGCATCTTTTAATTTCATGACTGCAGTCACCATCTCCAGTGATTATGGAGCCCCCAGAAATAAAGTCTGACACTGTTTCCACTGTGTCCCCATCTATTTCCCATGAACTGATGGGAGTCGATGCCATGATCTTAGTTTTCGGAATGTTGAGTTTTAAGCCAACTTTTTCACTCTCCTCTTTCACTTTCATTCAGAGGCTCTTTAGTTCTTTATTTTCTGCCATAAGGGTGGTGCCATCTGCATATCTGAGGTTATTGATATTTCTCCCGGCAATCTTGATTCCAGCTTATGCTTCATCTAGTCCAGCATTTCTCATGATGTACTCTGTATATAAGTTAAATAAGCAGGGTGATAATATACAACCTTGATGTACTCCTTTCCTGATTTGGAATCAGTCGATTCTTTCATGTCTAGTTCTAACTGTTGCTACTTGACCTGTATACAGATTTCTCATGAGGCAGTTAAAGTGGTCTGGTATTCCCATCTCTTTTAGTATTTCCCACCGTTTGTTGTGATCCACACAGTCAAAGGCTTCAGTGTCGTCAATAAAGCAGAAGTAGATGTTTTTCTGGAACTCTCTTGCTTTTCTTGGTTATCCAACAGATGTTTGCAATTTGATCTCTGGTCCCTCTGCCTTTTCTAAATCCAGCTTGAACATCTGGAAGTTCACCATTCATGTACTATTGAAGCCTAGCTTGGAGAATTTTGAGCAATACTTTGCTAGCATGTGAGATGAGTGAAATTGTGCGGTAGTTGAGCATTCTTTGACATTGCCTTTCTTTGGGATTAGAATGACTACTGACCTTTTCCAGTCCTGCGGCCACTGCTGAGTTTTCTAAATTTGCTGGTGTACTGAATATAGCACTTTCACAGCATCATCTTTTAGGGTTTGAGATAACTCAACTGGAATTCCATCACCTCCACTAGCTTTGTTCATAGTGATGCTTTCTAAGGCCCACTTGACTTTGTATTCCAGGATATCTGGCTCTAGGTGAGTGATCACACCATCGTGATTATCTGGGTCATGAAGATCTTTTTTTGTATAGTTCTTCTGTGTATTCTTGCTATCTCTTCTTAATAGCTTCTTCTTCAGTTATGTCCATACGATTTATCTCCTTTATTGTGCCCATCTTTGCATGAAAATTTCCCTTGGAATCCTTAATTTTCTTAAAGAGGTCTCTAGTCTGCCCTATTCTATTGTTTTTCCTCTATTTCTTTGCATTGATTGCTGAGGAAGGCTTTCTTTTCTCTCCTTGATAGTCTTTGGAACTCTGCATTCTAATGGGTATATCTTTTCTTTTCTCCCTTGCTTTTGCTTCTCTTCTTTTCATAGCTATTTGTAAGGCCTCCTCAAACAACTATTTCGCCTTTTTTGCATTTCTTTTTCTTGGGGATGGTCTTGATCACTGCTTCCTGTACAACATCATGAACCTCTGTCCATAGTTCTCTGTCTGTCAGATCTAATCCCTTGAACCTATTTGCCACCTCCACCATATAATCATAAGGGATTTGATTTTGGTCATACCTGAATGTTCTAGTGGTTTTCCCTACTTTCTTCAATTTAAGTCTCAGTCAGTTCAGTTGCTCAGTCGTGTCCAACTCTTTGCAACCCCATGAATTGCAGCACGCCAGGCCTCCCTGTCCATCATGAACTCCCGGAGTTCACTCAAACTCATGGCCATCGAGTCGGTGATGCCATCCAGCCATCTCATCCTCTGTCGTTCCCTTCTCCTCCTGCCCTCAATCCCTCTCAGCATCAGAGTCTTTTCCAATGAGTCAATTTTTCCCATGAGGTGGCCAAAGTATTGGAGTTTCAGCTTTAGCACCAGTCCTTCCAATGAACACCCAGGACTGATCTCCTTTAGAATGGACTTGTTGGATCTCCTTGCTGTCCAAGGGACTCTCAAGAGTCTTCTCCAACACCACAGTTCAAAAGCATCAATTCTTCAGCGCTCAGCTTTCTTCACAATCCAGCTGTCACATCCATACATGCATGACCACTGGAAAAATCATAGCCTTGACTAGACGGACCTTTGTTGGCAAAGTAATGTCTCTGCTTTTTAATTTGCTATCTAGGTTGGTCATAACCCTCCTTACAAGGAGTAAGCATCTTTTAATTTCATGGCTGCAGTCACCATCTGCAGTGATTTTGGAGCCCAAAAAAATGAAGTCTGACACTGTTTCCACTGTTTCCCCATCTATTTCCCATGAAATGATGGGACCAGATACCATGATCTTCGTTTTTGAATGTTGAGCTTTAAGCTAACTTTTTCACTGTCCTCTTTCACTTTCAAGAAGCTTTTTATTTCCTCTTCACTTTCTGCCATAAGGGTGGTGTCATCTGCATATCTGAGGTTATTGATATTTCTCCCGGCAATCTTGATTCCAGCTTGTGCTTCTTCCAGCCCAGTGTTTCTCATGATGTACTCTGCATATAAGTTAAATAAGCAGGGTGACAATAGACAGCCTTGACGTACTCCTTTTCCTATTTGGAACCAGTCTGTGGAGTTCATGATCTAGGCCATAGTCAGTTCCCGTCTTGTTTTTGCTCACTGGTATAGAGGGTCTCCGTCTTTGGCTGCAAAGAATATATTCAATCTGATTTCAGTATTGACCGTCTGGTGATGTCCATGTGTAGAGTCTTCTCTTGTATTGTTGGAAGAGGGTGTTTGCTGTGACCAGTGCTTTCTCTTGACAAAACTCTGTTAGCCCTTGCCCTGCTTCATTCTGTACTCCAAGGCCAAACTTGCCTGTTACTCCAGATATCTCTTGACTTCCTACTTTTGCATTGCAGTCCCCTATAATGAAAAGGACATCTTTTTTGGGTGTTATTCCATTGGTGTATGTGGGATGTTAAAGTCTCCTATTATTATTGTGTTACTGTCAATTTCTCCTTTTATGTCTGTTAGTTTTTGTCTTATGTATTGAGATTCTTCTATGTTGAGTGCATAGATATTTGCAATTGTGTTCTTTCTCTTGAACTGATCCCTTGATCATTATATGCTATCTTTCCTTATCTTTTGGAACATTCTTTATTTCAAGGTCTACTTTGTCTGATATGAGAATTGCTACCCCAGCTTTCTTTTGCTTCCCATTTGTATGGAATATATATTTCCATCCTCTCACTTTCAGTCTATATGTGTCTTTAGGTCTGAAGTGGATTTCTTGTAGACAGCATATATATATAGGTTTTGTTTTTGTATCCATTCAGCCAGTCTGTGTCTTTTGGTTGGCACACTTAATCCACTTACATTTAAAGTAATTATTGATATAAATGTTTCTATTGCCATTTTCTTAATTGTTTGTGGTTTGTTTTGTAGATCTTTTTCTTCTCTTGTTTTTCCTGACTATATAAGTCCCTTTAGCACTTGTTGTAAACCTGGTTTGGTGGTACTGAATTATTTTAACTTTTGCTTGTCTGAAAACTTTTTGATTTCTCCATCAATTTTGAATGAGATCCTTGCCAGGTAGAGTAATCTTGGTTGTATATTTTTCCCTTTCAGTACTTTACATATATCATGTCATTCCCTTCTGGCCTGCGGAGTTTCTGCTAAAAGATCAGCTGTTAAACGTATGGGCTTTCCCTTGTATGTTACTTTTCCCTTGCTACTTTTAATATTCTTTCTTTGTTTTTAATCTTTGTTAGTTTGATTAGTATGTGTCTTGGTGTGTTTATCTTTAGGTTTATGCTGTATGGGACTCTTTGCACCTCTTGGAAGTGACTGGCTATTCCCTTTTCCATGTTGGGGAAATTTTCAACTATAATCTTCAAAAATTTTCTCATATCCTTTCTTTTTTTCTTTTTCTGCAAGCCCTATAATTTCAATGTTGGTGTGTTTAACATTGTCCAAGAAGTCTCTGAGGCTATCCTCATTTCTTATCATTCTTTTTACTTTTTTCTACTCTTCAGCAGTCATTTCCACCATTTTATCTTCCAGCTCTCTGATCCATTCTTCTGTTTCAGATATTCTGCTATTGATTTCTTCTAGAGTATTTTTAATTTCAATAATTGTGCTGTTTTTCTCTGTATGTTTATTCTTTAATTCTTGTGGGTCTTTGTTGCATTTTCTCCATTGTGTTTTCAAGCTTTTGATCATCTTTACTATCATTATTTTGAATTCTTTTTCAGGTAGTTTGCTTATTTCCTCTTCATTTATTTGGACTTGTGGGTTTCTAGTTTATTCCTTCATTTGTGTAGTATTTCTCTGCTTTTTCATTATTTTCTTTTTTTTTTAACTTATTTTGTTTGAGGTCTCCTTTTCCCAGGCTTCAAGATTGAATCCTTTCTTCCTTTTGGTTTCTGCTCTTATAAGGTTGGTCAAGTGGTTTGTGTAAGCTTCATGTAGGGTGAGATTTGTGCTTGTATTCTGTTGGGAAGAGGTGAGTTTTGTTTATTTTTTCTCTCTGATGGGCAGGGCTGAGTGAGGTAGTAATCCTGTCTGTTGATGATTGGGTTTGTATTTTTGTCCTGTTTTTTGTCTGAATGAAGTGCCCTGCACAGGGTGCTATTGGCAGTTGGGTGATGCTGAGTCTTGTATACAAGTGGTCGCCTTTGTGGGAGTTCTCACTATTCACAGGTGGTTTATTATGTCATTAAATGGGATTAAAACAAATACCCAAAAATGAGAAACCAAAGATAAACCCCAGACAAATGGCAATTACAAAATCAGGCAAATAATAATTAAAATAATGGAATATACACATATGCAAATACACCCATAAGCAAACTCAGAACAGTCCAGCAAAAATAAAGTACAATATATTGACCTGGCAAACAAAAGAAACCAAAAAATACATCCACCAGTCAAGAACAAAACTAACTAAAGCACAAACTAGAAAACAAACCTAAGGCAAGGTGCCAACTGGGGAATAAAGCAATGAAAACAAAACTAACAAATACGATGAGAAAAGAATGGAAAAAAAAAAAGAAAGAACAGAAATGCAAACTTAAATAGAGAAAGATAAAGAAGATTCCCTTGTGGCTCAGCTGGTAAAGAATCTGCCTGCCATGTGAGAGACCTGGGTTCGATCCCTGGGTTGGGAAGATCCCTTGGAGAAGGGAAAGGTTACACATTCCAGTATTCTGGCCTGGAGAATTCCATGGACTGTATGTCTACGAGGTCGCAAAGAGTCAGATATGACTGAGCAAATTTCACTTTCACTTTCAAAGAAGATTTACATATATTAAAGATTAACTGCAAGGGGAAAAGAATAGTAGGGAAAACAGACAAAGGAAAAAATGTAGAAAGAATAATAATATGTTAAAATTTTTTTTAATTAAAATTTTAAAAAGAGAAAAAAAACAGAAAAGGAAAACTCCACATAACTCCAAAAGGCTAATGTAGAGGCAGAGGTTTATAACACCAATAAAAAGTGTGATTGAAAAGAAAAAATAAAAAATCTCGAAAGATTACAAAGATTTATTTCATAGTGCTAATAAAATTGGCAACTATAACAGACATGGGGAAAAATGGAAAAGAAGGCCCTTCAACATTGCACTGGTCCCTGGACCTGCTGTGGGGGCGGCTCAGACTCTAATCTGGTCCTATTCCTGTGTGTTTTTGCCTCAAATGTCCACAGCTATCAGAGCTAGTGCTTTTTTTTTTTTTTTTCTGGTGGGAGTGCTCAATGTCCTTTTATGTATTCCATAGACACAGAGTCTGCCTAGTTGATCATGTGGATTAAATCTGCAGGTTGTACAGCTGGTGGGAAGGTTTTGGGTTCTCTTCCTTAGCCACGCTGCCCCTGGGTTTCAGTTGTGGTTTTATTTCTACCTCTGCGTGTGGATTGTCCACCGGGGTTTTCTCCTGAGGCTACCCTGGAGGACTTCGGTCTGCCCCAGTGAGGGCCAGGTGTGGAGGTGGTACAGCTGTTTGGGTAACAGGGGCCCTGGCAGCAATAGGTACTCAGGGGAGTTGGTGGCTAGGGCACCAGGGAATATAATACTCTATAAGAGTATGGAAACCCACTCCAGTATTCTTGCCTGGAGAACCCCACTGACAGAGAAGCCTGAAGGCCACAGTTCATGCAGTAGTGAAGAGTTGGACACAACCTAAGCAACTCCGCATGCATAGATGCAAGACATTTTTTGCCTGTGGCAGCTCTGCCCCGTTGAGGGTTGATTGTGAAGGTGGCACAGCTGCTTGGGTCACAGGGACCATGGCAGTGCCAAGTGTGCAGGGACTACCTCAGCTGCAAGAGTTATGGCCATATCAAAGTCTTTTTTCAAGCTTCCAGCAGCTGGTGATCAGAAGGCCTCTATGGTTAGTCTTTCACTGTAGCTCCAAACATTCAGGCACTTACAGGGCTCCCTTGCCTGGGGTCCTTGTCTGCTTTTCAGCACATCAGGCACATAGAGGGTCCTCCCCTGGCTGGGGTCCTACTCTTGTTCTGCACATCAGGTGCATGATGGACCAGTCTCTCTATTGCTCAGCTGCTGATACTGGTGTGCAGGGAGAGAGAGAGACTATGGTGATGGCTCCACCCTCTATGCATGACTCAGCAGTATTGCCTTGCTTCCATGGCTGCCTGGCTTTTCCTCCACAGGTTTTTCCCATCACAATCTCCTCCCTCATGTCCCCTTGGTCTGTCTCTCCACAGTCAACATCAGCCCTTGCCCTGGGATTGCTCTACAATCCCTATGTGCCAGCTCCCAGCTGTTGTGACTTCTAGGGAACCTGCATCCCTGTCCAGGGTATGTATGGCTGCGGCAAGGATTGTCTGATTATTCCATTTAGGCTGCTACAGATCAGCTGCTTCATTCTCAGCCTCAAATGTTTCTCCTCTGACACAGACAATTGCCCTGATGTGGGGATCAGACTTCTGCTTTAGTTCCCCCACCCACTGAAGACAGGTCCTACTAACACTCCTGTTTTTCCCTCTAGTTCCTTCATCCTACCAAGTTTTGTGTGGTTCTATATATTCTTTTCCGGTGGTCAGGTACTCCTGCCAGCTCTCAGCTGGTGTTCTGCAAGCACTTCTGTTTCTGAAGGTGTATTCTTAATGTATCCATAGAGAGAGATGTAGTCCACGTCCATCTGCTCCTCCGCCATCTTGTTCCTCCCCACATAGATTTCTTAAGTGCATTTCTCAACGTCAAAGAACTAGAAAGTACTGAGGTCAGGACTTGGGCCTGGTCACTCTAACTTTTAGTTTCACACTTGCCTTGTTGCATGGAGATCCTACTTTGACCTAGGGGCATGCTCGCCCCCTTCCCATCAGGCATCGAGGGCACTGAATAGACTGTGAGGATCTGGGGCACTCCACCCTGTGTTGCTGCACCCATTTTTGATGAAACCTTCCCACAGTGCAGTGGAGTGTCATCTGCATTGTGTTCTTTAATAACTGTCTTGTTGTAAGTTGTCATATCAGAGTCAGAGCCTGAACTTTACTATCCACACAGATTCAGGCCCCTTCCCCCACACACTTGCCCACACCTTCTGGCTGTTTATTAAGTAAAAGACTAGCAGCCTGGGATACATTGAGCTTCTTCAATTTTATGGCTGCTTTCTTTCAGCTTGTTTCATCCCAAGTAATAAAACTATGCCTCAGAGGAAGGGTCCTAGGCAAGTGGACAGGTATTATAGGATGGACAGATAAACCAACGAGAAAGTCAACAACAGACTTTGGTGGTTGGTTTAAGGTGTAGGTCTTGAAAATATTCACTCTATAGTCCTAGACTCTTCTGCACAGAAGACTCAAGATTAGAATTTCAGAAAGCTTTCTCTTAAAGCTAAAGGAGGCAGGGAATGTCCTGGGATAAGACTGTTTAAACTTGTAACCAAACTTCCCAGATTTAATTCCATTAAGGCCCATTACAAGGCTTGATTTTTCTGTATAGCCTTTCATGCTCCTGTTAATACCACAGTGTCTTCCTGTTCAGAAGTTTTGATTTTCTGATCATCTGTGCCCCTCATTTAACTCTGGTCACATATTACCTGTCCCTAGTCTTTTTCCTCCACCATTTACCTTGCAGGCCTTCCTAACCTTTGAGGATGTGACCAGGATCTATATAGCACATACACCATTTTACCTGTAATTTAAATCACCTCTTTCTTCTTAATTCCTTCCATTAAGAGTATTAGAGACAGGTGGTGGGTTTTTGGTTTGTTGTCTTTGTTTTTTTTTAAACCATCTTACCTTATAAAGAATCCCTGTATTTTGCTTCAGGCCACAGCACTGGGTACTATAGACATTGTGTCCGCCCTAGAAGCAGCCAGAAGTCCTCCCCCTTCTGCTTGTCCCTGGCCAAGCTTGGTTCTCAATGGACCTGGTTTAGCACTATCCCATCACAAAGAGTCACACACAGCTGAGTGACTGAACTGAACTGAATCTCACTGGATTTCTAGGAAGTGTTGAATTCTCTGTCCCCTTGAGAAAGCTGGGTAAAGAAAAGATGGAGACAGAAAGCATGTCTCCTAACTCAGTTTTCACCTCCAGATTCTTTTCTACCAGTCAATCCAGCATCAAAACACCTGGATTGTTTTCCTCTGTGATGGCAAATACCAACATTGAATGCTGAGTTCTAGGAACTGATTAAATATTTCAATACTGGGCAGACACACCTTTAAAAATTACACAATGACCTTCTGAAGCACTTCCTGTTTCCTCGGTTTGTTGTTTAGAGATAGATTACACACCATCTGGGAATGAAGTTGGAACATCTTGGGAGAAATTATTATTCAGCCCTCTTTTGAAAATCTTATCCAGGATTGCCAGTTGGCCAAAATTTTATTCATTCTACAAAGTTGACATTAACCTCCCCCTCCCATGTTTACCCACGTCACATTTTAATCACCAGGCTGTCTCTTCCTATTTCTCCTCACTTCACAAAGATAAACGAGAACTCAGTGCTTCTACTTCTTTGTCCAGAGTAACTTCAGGGCATAATGCAGTCTGAACAATAATGTGGTTACAAAGAAATACACCCTATAGTTCTGCCTTGAGGAATATATAATGTAGTTTGAGAAGGAGATTCCTGTGTGCCAAATCTAATTCTGTGTGTCATTGTTTTCTAAAGTTTTCTAAAGGCATTCTCATTTCCCAGAAATCTGATAGATTCTGCATCGGAGAGAAGCCTCGCCTATTTACACTTGGTGAAACAAACCAGCCAATCATTAGCCACTCACCTTCAGGATATGTTGGCACATAATAAAAACTCAGTAAAAGACTGTCGAATGAAGGCATGAACAAAATCCTGGGTGAAACGAGTAGTATGGTGAGTCGGGTTCCCCAGAAGCAGACCCTGAGGTGAGGACTCAAGGGCAGGAGTTTATGAAGGAAGTGCTCCCTGGAGAAAGCAGTAAGGGAGGAAGGAGCTAGGACACAGTGGAAGTTGAGGCAGGGCATAGTCTCAGTCTCAACCCCAGAAAACTCCAGGGCTCATGTTACTTGGAAGAATTTGTCCCACTCCACGGCAAGGAGCTAGGTTTCCAAACTCCAGTCCCGATCAGCACTGGCCTCAGGCTTCCCAGCGGAATATCAACTTGGACTCCCCGTTCTCAGCACGTCCCACCCTGCTCCCCGCAGTTCTCTGAAGAAAGCTGTGGGGGACAGAGGCTGGATCTTGGAGGTCTGGACAGAGAACTGATAATGCAATTCCTCAAAGTCTTTACTGTATCGATATGTTGTGAGGGGCCAGGAGAAAAATCACTCAATGTTTTTCAACTTTATTTGGACACGAAGTCCATTTTTTCCCCCTCAATACTTCTCTAACTGGTTTTCTGTGAAATGTTCTATGAGAAATGCTGCTTACATATTGCTTTCTCTTGCAAATTTCAAGGGTTTAAGGAGACCTAAGGTTAAGATTGTGTAAATGGTTTGGGGTTGGCCAATAATTCCCTGATTTACAGTTCTTTTCAAGTGATTAGCCTGCAGGTAGTTGATTGATGTAACACTTTTGAGAGTGGAAGATATTTCAGGTTATCTGAAGAAAGTGAGGGAGTGATGGTCCTTCAGATTTAGATATTGGACTTTGTTCTTGGATTTTAAAGTCCTAAAGAACAAATATACCAATGAAATAGGTAAATACAAAATTTTTATACATATAAAAAATTAAAAATGGTAAAACACTGCATAAAAGGACATTTTAAACACCTCTCTTTCTAAATATTCAGCTGAATATGGTCTAGTAATTTTTTCTCTTTATGATACCACTGCCTGCTGTTAACACAAGGTGGAAGTCTGGAGAATTAGTACAGACTGTTCCAATTTTGAGCAATCAATATCACATTGAAAGAAGAAGAGTAGGAAGGGAAGAAGGATGGGAGGATGGAGGGAGGAAAACCCACACTGACATCAATGAGACAAAAGAACCAACTACTCTCAGGGCAGGTTCTACTTACACCCCTGTCCTGAGGGGGCACAGAAGCCTGTTGAGTTTATATTTCTAACCCCAAACATTTCCACATTCAGGAGTACAGCAAATTTATCTTGTCCCTCCACACACCAAATGGTAGAGGCAATAAATGTGTCCTGGACAATGTTATTCCGCAAATGTAAAGTTGACAGATGGATTTTTCACGCTGAGATTATTTGCAAAATGACAGTAATGCCAGTGCCCAGCTACAATAATGGTCAACTTTCTGATTACAATGGCTCTTCATGTGAGATGATTCACAGGAAAACTCAAACAGTGAAACGTAAATACTCACACTGACTAATGTCCCAGAAGGGATGGTGATTTTCAAATGTTTTTGATATAGTTCCTGTCCTGGAGGTGGACGATTTGTTTACTAGGAGCCTGCTGCTTTAATGAGAGGGTTATCTCTCTGAAATGCTTGTGAAGCACAGTGTTTGATTTACCATATTTACTGATGGAGGGCAGGGTAATTCTATGCCATGGGACTTCAGCTTTTCCATTTGGGTGATATCTGTGTCTGTATACATTAATCTGCTCTAAGTGTGCGCCTGTGTATATCCACACACAAATGTGCAGTATGCATCTATTGTCTCTCACTGATGTAAAACTACTATACTACTTTAGCGTAAGCTTTCTACATACTCACCAAATTCCAAGATGACCAAGAAGGGAAATTTCCCCTAATTATGAACACTTTCACAAGTGGGGATGGGAGAGTTCACATAGATTCTGTCATATAAATCTTCGCTTTCCACGCGTTTGTTACCCCTGGTTCAGCACTGGATGCTAATATATCTTGATCCTTGCACACTTCTTTCCGTGTTTTCTGGGGTATGTGAGTGCCCTCTGGTGGGCATTTGGCTGGAAATGTTGAACTGAGTCTGCTTCTTGCTTTGGGATGCAGGACAGACAGATAATGGTGTGCATGGACCCCAATTTCTGTGACGAGCAGGAGCCAAAGGGAGTGGGAAACAGCTCTCTCCACTTTTCTGCACTCCTGCGATCTCCGCGCAGTAGTTTCAGAAGCCATGCGTATCTAAATCAGCACTGCGCACTAGGACTTTCTGCAGTGATGGAGATGTATCGCTTAGCTGTGAGGCTCAGCATGGCCGGGACTGACTACTGAGCCCTTGAATGCGGCTGGTGAGACAGGGGAACTGATTCATTTTGCACTGAAGTGAAATTCATATCAAATAAAATTAATGATTTTAAATTGTTCAATTCAAGAGCCTTTATTTAGTTCTAAAACATTTTCATCACCTCAAAAGACTGCTGCTGCTGCTGCTAAGTCGCTTCAGTCGTGTCCGACTCTGTGCGACCCCGTAGATGGCAGCCCACAAGGCTCCCCCGTCCCTGGGATTCTCCAGGCAAGAACACTGGAGTGGGTTGCCATTTCCTCCTCCAATGCATGAAAGTGAAAAGTGAAAATGAAGTCACCCAGTCGTGTCCGACTCTTAGCGACCCCAGGACTCTTAGGACCTACCAGTCTCCTCCATCCATGGGATTTTCCAGGCAAGAGTACTGGAGTGGGTTGCCATTGCCTTCTCCCCTCAAAAGACTATTCAGTGTTTATTAAGCAGTAACTCTCCTTTCCCACCATCCCCCTCAGTCCTTGACAACCACCAGTCTGCTTTCTCTGTGGGTTATCTGACCTGTATATTCCATATAAAAAGAATCATATAGTAAACGATCTTGTGTGACTGGTTTCTTTCAGTTAGTATAATGGTTTTTTTAATTTAAAAATTTTTATTGGATATAGTTGCTTTACAATGTTGTGCTAGTCTCTGCTGTACAATGAACTATGTGTAAAATAGATAGTCAGTGGAAACCTGTTATACAGCTCAGGGAGTCCAGCTCAGTGCACTGTGGTGACCTGACTGGGTGAGATGTAGGGGGGTAGGGGGCGGTTGGGAGGAAGGTACAAGAAGGAGGGGACATGTGTACATATATGGCTGATTCAATTCTTTTTACAGCATAATGTCTTTAAAGCTCATCCATGTTGTAGCCTTTGTCAGTATTTCAAAACTTTTGATGGCTGGATAATTTTCGTTTAAATGTACATACTACATTTTGTGCATCTTTTTATCTATTGATGGATATTCAGATTGTTGCAACTTTTACCTATTGGAAGTAGTGCTTCTATGAATATATGTGTGTACAGAGATCTCTTCAAATAGCTATTTTCAACTTCTTTGGCTATATACTTAACAGTGGAATTGCTGGGTCATATAGATAGCATATTGAAAACCAGAGACATTACTTTGCCAACAAAGGTCCGTCTAGTCAAGGCTATGGTTTCTCCAGTGGTCATGTATGGATGTGAGAGTTGGACTGTGAAGAAAGCTGAGTGCCGAAGAATTGATGCTTTTGAACTGTGGTGTTGGAGAAGACTCTTGAGAGTCCCTTGGACTGCAAGGAGATCCAACCAGTCCATTCTGAAGGAGATCAGCCCTGGGATTTCTTTGGAAGGAATGATGCTAAAGCTGAAACTCCAGTACTTTGGCCACCTCATGCGAAGAGTTGACTCATTGGAAAATATTCTGATGCTGGGAGGGATTGGGGGCAGGAGGAGAAGGGGACAACAGAGGATGAGATGGCTGGATGGCATCACTGACTCGATGGACGTGAGTCTGAGTGAACTGCGGGAGTTGGTGAAGGACAGGGAGGCCTGGCGTGCTGTGATTCATGGGGTCGCAAAGAGTCGGACACGACTGAGCGACTGAACTGAACTGAACTGATGGTAATCTTGTGTTTAACTCTTTGAGAACTCACCAAACTGTTTTCTGAGGAGGTGAATTTTTAATTTTATGTAATTTTAATTAACAATATAATAATTTAATAAAATAATTTAAATCTTGATTTTGTGAAAGTCCTAATGATTCTATAGCACCTTGATTCATTCTAAGCAATAGAGCAGGATCCTCAAGAACTATCCAGGCAATATTTAAAAATATACTCCTGCAGGAAAGAACATCCCATGGATTTCCATAACCTTAGCTTTTTTATTGTCTACATTATAAGGAAGTAGATCACAGATCATAGAAAACAAGGATTGGAAGTGACCTTAGAGGACAATTATCCCAGCTCTGACATGTTATAGATGGAGAAACTGAGACCACTTCTTCATAAACATTTGATGTGCACCCCGCTCAGGGCAAGCTGGGGAGATTCTGAGGTAGCTTGTGAATGCTGGGTGGCAGCTGAAAGCTGGGGGAGGAAAAGAGGGGCTGGAAGGGCTGATGCAATAAGACCAGCCTATGGTATTGGCCAAGGGATGGGTGTGGGGATATGGCTCACCTGCTTAGGTATAGAGCTAGACTTCATTGTATCCAAAAGCCAATCCCATTGAACCTACATTCAGATATAACCTGAATCCAATCTGTTCTCACTGCTTCTATCATTACCATGGCTAGTATACTGTTCACCAGTTGAATCATCACCACATCCCCCATCCCGTTCTACTATTGTCCTTTTGCAGTCAATTCTGCCCCAACAACCTGATGTATTTTCATTGCACTCTAAGTCCAGGTTCTTCCCATGGCTTCTAAGACCCTGTATGTGTGTGCTGTGGTTACCCTCCAGCCTCATTCTCTTCACTGTCCCTCCTGTTCTCTGCTCTTAAAACAGCAGCCTCTTCGGTCTTCCTCAAACCCACAAGCATGTGTGCACCTGCTGATCTCTTTGTCTATGATACTCTTTCCAAAGATATTCTTAAAATTTTTTAAGTTGAAGTATAGTTTATTTGAAACGCTGTGTTAGTTTGAAGTATATAGCAAAGTGATTCAGTTATTATCTATCTGTATAAATACATATATACTTTAAATATATATATACTTTATATGTATAACTATATTTGGCTTCCCAGGTGGCTTAGTGGTAAAGAACCTGCTTGTCAATGCAGGAGACACAGGAGACGCGGGTTCATGCTCTGGGTTGGGAATATCCCCTGGAGAAGGAAATGGCAACCTGTATTCTTGCCTGGAGAATCCCATGGACAGAGGAGCCTGGTGGGCTACAATCCATAGGATCACAAAGAGTCAGACACAACTGAGCAACTGAGTATGCACTCACGCATAAATATATATGTAAATGTTTTTAGATTCTTTTCCTTCATAGGTTATTATAAGATATTGAGTAGAGAACTCTGTGCTATGCAGTTGGCCTTTGTTGGTTATCTATTCTATATTTAGCAATGTGTATACATTAATAGTTCCCTCCAGCCCTTCATTCAGGTTGATGCTCAATGTTACCTTATCAGAGAGCCCTTCCCTGGGCACCTGTATTAGCAGAAGCCTGTTCACTACCATCATCTCTCTGTCTCCCTCTCTTGGTCATCATCGTGCTC
Source organism: Bos mutus (assembly GCF_027580195.1). Lineage (NCBI taxonomy): Eukaryota > Metazoa > Chordata > Mammalia > Artiodactyla > Bovidae > Bos > Bos mutus. The sequence goes on along the minus strand of NC_091619.1, from coordinate 8,988,563 downwards.
TGCAGCTCTTGCTGCATGGAAGCATGCTATACATATTATACAAAGTTAGTTTATCACACTAGAGTGTGAACTCTATACGAACCATTACTGTCTTTTCATTTTCTGTTGTGCCTAGAACAGTGACTGACACACAGAAAGTAAAGAAAATGAGGAAACTGTAAAGGAGGAAGAAAAGAAGAGGAAAGGAAGTCTGGCAAATGAACCCTCTCAAATCTCAGTTGTGTCGTTTGAAAAATGAGATTAAGAATCATACCTGCGGAGGAGCCAAGATGGTGGAGGAGTAGGACAGGGAGAACACTTTCTCCCCCACAAATTCATCAAAAGAGCATTTAAACGTCGAGTAAATTCCACAAAACAACTTCTGAATGCCGGCAGAGGACATCAGGCACCCAGAAAAGCAATCCAACTCTTCGAAAGGAGGTAGGAAAAATATAAAAGACAAAAAAAGAGACAAAGAGGGAGGGACGGAGTTCCGTCCCGGAAGGGAGTCTTAAAAGAGAGAAGTTTCCAAACACCAGGAAGCCTTCTCACTGCCGAATCTGTGCTGAGCTTTGGAAGCACAGAGGGTAAATATAACAGGAAGAAAAAATAAATAAACAATTAAAACTCAAGATTGCGAGTCCTACGGTAACTCCCAGCGGAGAAGCAGCGCAGGCGCCCTGCACGCGCCATTAACAAGCGGGGGCTGGGCAGGGAGGAGCGCAGCCGGGCTGCATCGCTTAGAGTAAGAATCTGGCCTGAATACCCTGAGCACTATCTGAGCGAAATAATTTGGGCTAGCAAACCAGACTGTGGGATATCTACCACGCGAAAAACCAGCCCCAACCTAAGACACCGCCAGGCCCGCACGAACAAAAAGAATTGAACAGAGATAGCCGGCTGCAGACCTTCCCTCTCCGTGACAGGCAGCCAGAGCCGGAAGGGGGCAATCGCAGCCCCAGAGAGACATTATCTATAAAACTGTAAGCAGGCTTCTTTGCTAACTAAAACTTCTTGGGGGTCTGGACGGTTAACATCTGCCTAAGAAGGTGCGCCGGTTTTACGCCCAGATAACCGAGTGGCGGGGAGGCGATAAGTCGCAGCATTGGCGCTCGCCAAACACCTCATCACTTGAGCTGCTCGGACCTGGGAAGAGCACAATACTCAGGCCCAACTGAGTCTGCGCCTCTAAGGACTACCCGAGTGCCTGAACCTGAGCGGCTTGGACCTGGGAGGTACATGCAACCCAAGGCCAGCCTCGGATTGTTCCCGGCGGAACAACCTAGAGCCCGAGCAGTGTGGGCAGGGAGGCTACACGCGCCGTGAGCGGGGGCAGACCCAGTGTGGCTGAGGCACTGCGAGCGCACGCCAGTGTTATTTGTTTGCAGCATCCCTCCCTCCCTCCCCACAGCGCGACTGAACAAAGAGAAGAAATACAGTTCCACCCATCAGAACACTGACACAAGCTTCCCTAACCAGGAAACCTTGACAAGCCACCTGTACAAACCCACACACAGCGAGGAAAAGCCACAATAAAGAGAACTCCACAAACTGCCAGAATACAGAAAGGACACCCCAAACTCAGCAATTTAAACAAGATGAAGAGACAGAGGAATAGCCAGCAGATAAAGGAACAGGATAAATGCCCACCAAACCAAACAAAAGAGGAAGAGATAGGGAATCTACCTGATAAAGAATTCCAAATAATGATAGTGAAATTGATCCAAAATCTTGAAATTAAAATGGAATCACAGATAAATAGCTTGGAGACAAGGATTGAGAAGATGCAAGAAAGGTTTAACAAGGACCTAGAAGAAATAAAAAGAGTCAATATATAATGAATAATGCAATAAATGAAATTAAAAACACTCTGGAGGCAAATAAATAGTAGAATAACAGAGGCAGAAGATAGGATTAGTGAATTAGAAGATAGAATGGTAGAAATAAATGAATCAGAGAGAATAAAAGAAAAACGAATTAAAAGAAATGAGGACAATCTCAGAGACCTCCAGGATAATATTAAACGCTACAACATTCAATCATAGGGGTTCCAGAAGAAGAAGACAAAAGAAAGACCATGAGAAAATACTTGAGGAGATAATAGTTGAAAACTTCCTAAACTGGGGAAGGAAATAATCAACCAAGTCCAAGAAACCCAGAGAATCCCAAACAGGATAAACCCAAGGCGAAACACCCCAAGACACATATTAATCAAATTAACAAAGATCAAACACAAAGAACAAATATTAAAAGCAGCAAGGGAAAAACAACAAATAACACACAAGGGAATTCCCATAAGGATAACAGCTGATCTTTCAATAGAAACTCTTCAAGCCAGGAGGGAATGGCAAGACATACTTAAAATGATGAAAGAAAATAACCTACAGCCCAGATTATTGTACCCAGCAAGGATTTCATTCAAGTATGAAGGAGAAATCAAAAGCTTCTCAGACAAGCAAAAGCTGAGAGAATTCTGCACCACCAAACCAGCTCTCCAACAAATATTAAAGGATATTCTCTAGACAGGAAACACAAAAATGGTGTATAAATTCAACCCCAAACAATAAAGTAAATGGCAACGGATCATACTTATCAGTAATTACCTTAAACGTAAATGGGTTGAATGCCCCAACCAAAAGACAAAGACTGGCTGAATGGATACAAAAACAAGACCCCTACATATGTTGTCTACAGGAGACCCACCTCAAAACAGGGGACACATACAGACTGAAAGTGAAGGGCTGGAAAAAGATTTTCCATGCAAATAGGGGCCAAAAAGAAAGCAGGAGTAGCAATACTCATATCAGATAAAATAGACTTTAAAACAAAGGCTGTGAAAAGAGACAAAGAAGGTCACTACATAATGATCAAAGGATCAATCCAAGAAGAAGATATAACAATTATAAATATATATGCACCCAACACGGAGCACCGCAGTATGTAAGACAAATGCTAACAAGTATGAAAGGAGAAATTAACAATAACACAATAATAGTGGGAGACTTTAATACCCCACTCACACCTATGGATAGATCAACTAAACAGAAAATTAACAAGGAAACACAAACTTTAAACGATACAATAGACCAGTTAGACCTAATTGATATCTATAGGACATTTCATCCCAAAACAAAGAATTTCACCTTTTTCTCAAGCGCACATGGAACCTTCTCCAGGATAGATCACATCCTGGGCCATAAAGCTAGCCTTGGTAAATTCAAAAAATAGAAATCATTCCAAGCATCTTTTCTGACCACAATGCAGTAAGATTAGATCTCAATTACAGGAGAAAAACTATTAAAAATTCCAACATATGGAGGCTGAACAACACGCTGCTGAATAACCAACAAATCACAGAAGAAATCAAAAAGAAATCAAAATTTGCATAGAAACGAATGAAAATGAAAACACAACAACCCAAAACCTGTGGGACACGGTAAAAGCAGTCCTAAGGGGAAAGTTCATAGCAATACAGGCACACCTCAAGAAACAAGAAAAAGTCAAATAAATAACCTAACTCTACACCTAAAGCAACTAGAAAAGGAAGAAATGAAGAACCCCAGGGTTAGTAGAAGGAAAGAAATCTTAAAAATTAGAGCAGAAATAAATGCAAAAGAAACAAAAGAGACCATAGCAAAAATCAACAAAGCCAAAAGCTGGTTCTTTGAAAGGATAAATAAAATTGACAAACCATTAGCCAGACTCATCAAGAAACAAAGGAGAAAAATCAAATCAATAAAATTAGAAATGACAGTGGAGAGATCACAACAGACAACATAGAAATACAAAGGATCATAAGAGACTATTATCAACAATTATATGCCAATAAAATGGACAACGAGGAAGAAATGGACAAATTCTTAGAAAAGTACAACTTTCCAAAACTCGACCAGGAAGAAATAGAAAACCTTAACAGACCCATCACAAGCACAGAAATTGAAACTGTAATCAAAAATCTTCCAGCAAACAAAAGCCCAGGTCCAGACGGCTTCACAGCTGAATTCTACCAAAAATTTAGAGAAGAGCTAACACCTATCCTGCTTAAACTCTTCCAGAAAATTGCAGAGGAAGGTAAACTTCCAAACTCATTCTATGAGGCCACCATCACCCTAATACCAAAACCTGACAAAGATGCCACAAAAAAAGAAAACTACAGGCCAATATCACTGATGAACATAGATGCAAAAATCCTAAACAAAATTCTAGCAATCAGAATCCAACAACACATTAAAAAGATCATACACCATGACCAAGTGGGCTTTATCCCAGGGATGCAAGGATTCTTCAATATCCGCAAATCAATCAATGTAATACACCACATTAACAAATTGAAAAACAAAAACCATATGATTATCTCAATAGATGCGGAGAAAGCCTTTGACAAAATTCAACACCCATTTATGATAAAAACTCTCCAGAAAGCAGGAATAGAAGGAACATACCTCAACATAATAAAAGCTATATATGACAAACCCACAGCAAACATTATCCTCAATGGTGAAAAATTGAAAGCATTTCCTCTAAAGTCAGGAACAAGACAAGGGTGCCCACTTTCACCATTACTATTCAACATAGTTTTGGAAGTTTTGGCCACAGCAATCAGAGCAGAAAAAGAAATAAAAGGAATCCAAATTGGAAAAGAAGAAGTAAAACTCTCACTATTTGCAGATGACATGATCCTCTACATAGAAAACCCTAAAGACTCCACCAGAAAATTACTAGAACTAATCAATGATTATAGTAAAGTTGCAGGATATAAAATCAACACACAGAAATCCCTTGCATTCCTATACACTAATAATGAGAAAACAGAAAGAGAAATTAAGAAACAATTCCATTCACCATTGCAACGAAAAAGAATAAAATACTTAGGAATATATCTACCTAAAGAAACTAAAGACCTATATATAGAAAACTATAAATCACTGGTGAAAGAAATCAAAGAGGACACTAATAGATGGAGAAATATACCATGTTCATGGATTGGAAGAATCAATATAGTGAAAATGAGTATACTACCCAAAGCAATTTATAGATTCAATGCAATCCCTATCAAGCTACCAACAGTATTCTTCACAGAGCTAGAACAAATAATTTCACAATTTGTATGGAAATACAAAAAACCTCGAATAGCCAAAGCGATCTTGAGAAAGAAGAATGGAACTGGAGGAATCAACCTACCTGACTTCAGGCTCTACTACAAAGCCACAGTTATCAAGACAGTATGGTACTGGCACAAAGACAGAAATATAGATCAATGGAACAACATAGAAAGCCCAGAGATAAATCCACGCACATATGGACACCTTATCTTTGACAAAGGAGGCAAGAATATACAGTGGATTAAAGACAATCTCTTTAACAAGTGGTGCTGGGAAATCTGGTCAACCACTTGTAAAAGAATGAAACTAGAACACTTTCTAACACCATATACAAAAATAAACTCAAAATGGATTAAAGATCTCAACGTAAGACCAGAAACTATAAAACTCCTAGAGGAGAACATAGGCAAAACACTCTGACATACATCACAGCAGGATCCTCTATGACCCACCTCCCAGAATATTGGAAATAAAAGCAAAAATAAACAAATGGGACCTAATTAAACTTAAAAGCTTCTGCACATCAAAGGAAACTATTAGCAAGGTGAAAAGACAGCCTTCAGAATGGGAGAAAATAATAGCAAATGAAGCAACTGACAAACAACTAATCTCAAAAAATATACAAGCAACTCCTACAGCTCAACTCCAGAAAAATAAATGACCCAATCAAAAATGGGCCAAAGATCTAAATAGACATTTCTCCAAAGAAGACATACAGATGGCTAACAAACACATGAAAAGATGCTCAACATCACTCATTATCAGAGAAATGCAAATCAAAACCACTATGAGGTACCATCTCACACCAGTCAGAATGGCTGCGATCCAAAAGTCTACAAATAATAAATGCTGGAGAGGGTGTGGAGAAAAGGGAACCCTCTTACACTGTTGGTGGGAATGCAAACTAGTACAGCCACTATGGAGAACAGTGTGGAGATTCCTTAAAAAACTGGAAATAGAACTGCCTTACGATCCAGCAATCCCACTGCTGGGCATACACACTGAGGAAACCAGAAGGGAAAGAGACACGTGTACCCCAATGTTCATCGCAGCACTGTTTATAATAGCCAGGACATGGAAGCAACCTAGATGTCCATCAGCAGATGAATGGATGAGAAGGCTGTGGTACATATACACAATGGAGTATTACTCAGCCATTAAAAAGAATACATTTGAATCAGTTCTAATGAGGTGGATGAAACTGGAGCCTATTATACAGAGTGAAGTAAGCCAGAAGGAAAAACAGAAATACAGTATACTAACGATATATATGGAATTTAGAAAGATGGTAACGATAACCCTGTATACGAGACAGCAAAAGAGACACTGATGTATAGAACAGTCTTATGGACTCTGTGGGAGGGAGAGGGTGGGAAGATTTGGGAGAATGGCATTGAAACATGTGAAATGTCATGTATGAAACGAGATGCCAGTCCAGGTTCAGTGCACGATGCTGGATGCTTGGGGCTGGTGCGCTGGGACGGCCCAGGGGGATGGTATGGGGAGGGGGGAGGGAGGAGGGTTCAGGATGGGGAGCACGTGTATACCCGAAATTAAAAAAAAAAAAAAAAAAAAAAAAAAAAAGAATCATACCTGCTTCATAGGGTTGTTGGATCTTGAAATGGCTCTCCATTTGTTTAATCCAGTGCTGAGCACTTAAAAAGTGCTAGATAAATACAACATTTTGCCATAATTTTTCCTTTGGATGTCGTGTCCTCATCACCTGTGCTCTGTCTGCAACAGCCTGGAAAATACACTTACTCCTTCCTCTTCGTTCTTTACCCAGCTTAACCCATCCAACCGCCATTTCTGCTTCTAGATGGCGCTCTTGACTCCTCTGTTACACCGCATTCCTTTACCTCTCTGCTCAGGATTTGATCTCGAACATTTATGAGGATATGTACCTCTGGGAAATGAGAAGGACTTCAGGAGCCTGGGAATGTAGGCTGAGCCAGCCCCACAAATAAGACATTTCGTGGAGATTAATATTTGATCTCAACTTTTCAACTTCTCAACATTCTTTTAGAATCTTTGTGGGAATTCCCTGGTAGTCCAGTGGTTAGGACTCCACGTTTCCATCCCTGGTCAGGGAACTAAGATCCCAAAAGCTGCATGGCATAGAAAACAAACAAACAAAAATTAACTCTCTGATTTATATAATGAGATAAATTAATATCATTTTCTTACAACTGCCTCTCCCAACAGTAAGAATGGGGCAAGGTGGTCTGTCCTCATTAGACAGTGACTGGGGCACAAATGTCTAAGATTAGTTTCCTGGGCTGGTCTCTTTCCCTGAAGAAGAAAGGGGCTGGTGCCCTGTCTTCTGGCCAAGACACTGCATTCTTTGCCCTTGGTTCTCAAGCTGGAGGACCAATCCTCTGGGGTACACAAGGTTAACTCCAGAACAAGTATTCCAAACATCCCTGGAGCATCAATTTTAGGGGAATAAGTAATTTAAGTCATTGTTAGAAGTGGAACACAGATATATTAGGAAGTAGACTGTAATATCCTCATAAATGTTCGAGATCAAATATTAATCTCCACGAAAATGTCTTACTTGTGGGGCTGGCTCAGCCTACATTCCCAGGCTCCTGGAGTCCTTCTCATTTCCCAGAGGTACATATTCTCACTCTCTTCTGCTCTTTGAATATTTCAATTAAACAATCTGAGGTGTATTATTGGGATAATATGTACTTCTGTAGAAATATGAATGCTTTTCACAATCACATAGAGAAAAAGAGCAGTCCATAGTCAATGGTTTATCTAATTAGTGACTATGGCTCATATGAAATAGGGTCTAGTGATCCTTAAACTAACGTCTATTCCCGTCTCCCAAGAGTATTATCAGATTACCAAGCCTGGAGCTGATGCACACTTTTTTTTTTTTTTAGGGGCAGAGAGAAACTTCAATTATTTTTCAATAATTAATATTGGGAAAGAATGTTGCATTAAACACATCTTTAGTGTTTTTAAGTGGGGTCTGGGCATGCTTAGCTTTGAAGATTCTAACAATGGATGTCTTATATTCTTTAGTATCCTATCAAGGTCTTTGGGCATTTGGAGCCACCTTGACCCAACTATCACCCTGGAATTCATAACCTGCCAATTGGCAAGATGATTGTGCATGAAAAAGTATAGCTCACCTTAGTGGTACCTACAGCAAACACTTGGGGCCTCTGTAGGGGCCCCGGGGCTTGTGCCTGGGGCCGGTAATTACACTTAATAATAAGGTTGGTTCCGGGATTGTATAGTCAGAAATGCAGTCTGGAGAGTTCAAAAATTCATCCTGTGGCTGCCTCCCTGTTCTTCATTCCTGGACCAGCTTTCTCAAGTTACTCTCCTTTTGACCAAAGAAAATCATAATCACAGGGAAGGAACTTCAACCAAACATCTGCTGGGGAAACAAGTAGAGCTATTCACCTGCATAATCAAAGAGGCTCCTGAATTACACGGGGCACAGAGGTGACCTGGAATCCAACCACAGGAGCAGCCATACTAGGGGTCCTTCTTGCTAATAGAAGAAATTGACTGACGGGGAAAATTGCTTATGGAGTGTGCTTAGGCCACATAACCCCCAAGTTACCTCAGTTCAGAGTCCCAGGCTAGCATAGCTCCTCTCTTAGCTGAAATTACACTTAGGAATTGGGGGGAGTGGGTGGTAAGAGATTGAAGAATGATGCTTAATGGAATACACACCAATGACAAAAGACATTTGAAATCTACTTCTGAACTGGAATCACTGCTTTGATCTTCTGGCTGTTGAAAGCTTGCTTTTCACAGAAATGGTCTACTCAGATAGATTGTTTGCTAGGCTCTGAGACATTAGTTGCTTTGAAAAAAAATTAGTCTTCCCATTACTCACTGGCAGGGTGGTCCTACATTAACTTTCGTAGCAAGATAGTTTTCCTAATGGGGTTCCCCTTTTAAAGCTCCTTTCTTTCAACTTATAGAAGCTAGCTAAGAAGCTTGGGGCGGGGCGGGGGGTGTTGGTGATAGAGCTTCTGACTGACGTGTACACCTCCTAACTATGGCTTTCTGGAAACAAGGAGTCCTGGTCTTTCCCTAACCCACGTGTGAAACCTGTGGAGTTGTGAAGCCACACCCCAACCTCTGGACTGGGGGCAGAACAGATGGGGGGACTTTGGGTGCCCCTCAAGCCAGAGCAAAGATCAATAAACTATCCTGTCTCCCAACCAGGGGACATTTGTCACTGAGTAGAAAGAGAATCAGGCAGATGGTCAGCCACAAATGGGGTGCTTGGGAAGAATACGGGAATTTTCCCTCCTCTGAAAGAATGTCTTTTTTGCTGTCACCTGATAGCTGCACCACTGGGCACCCCTTCTGAGCTCTGGAGGCCGTCATGCACACACCAGGATGTTCGGCTGACATCTCTGTCACCCCTTCTAATTGTTCTTCTGGCAACTTCCCCTCCTGTAGCCTATGCCATCTCCTTTCCTCCCTTTCTTCCCTCCTTCAGTGATTCCTTCATTCACTCATGACACAGGTTGGTGGAAGAGAAAAGTGAGAAGCAGCCTTGGATGACCACACTGAGCAGCAATGATTGCTTTTGCTGCCTGTCTTCAGGCTGTCTGCCATTTCCAAGTCCCAGTTCAAGAAGTTCGGTTTCACGAACCTTCTCCTAAGTGCCCCCAAGGACAGCCACCTGCTGCCTCCTTTGATCTCCACTGTCCTTATGCAAACTCCTCTCGTCGTATTTGCTGCTTTGTATTATTATCTTATTCCATGGGGTCTCCCTACTGGACAGTGAAAACTTACAGGGCAAGGATTAGTCTTAACCAATTTCTAAGCCCGCAAGGGAACCCTGTTGTTGGCCCACAGAATGGGCTCCATGAGGGATTAGACAGATGAATGAATGAAATGCATGCTTGATCTGGAAAATAATGCCAGAATTCTTAAGGACAGCCTTCAGCGGTTTGCTCAGTCTCTTCTCAACCTGATGTATGTAGTTCAAACCCTTTGATTCAACCAAGATAAACTGTGTATTGCTCTTCAATGGGCTTCCCTGGTGACTCAGATGGTAAAGAATCTGTTCGATCCCTGGGTCAGGAAGATCCTCTGGAGAAGGAAGTGGCAACCCACTCCAGTATTCTTGCCTGGAGAATTCCATGGACAGAGGAAGCTTGTGGGCTACAGTCCGTGGGGTCACAGAGTCAGACATGACTTAGCGAATAACACACATGCTACATATATTCCCACCTTTCTAGATAGAACTTAGATTGTATTGAACTGTTTAACTGCAGTTTGTTATTCATCTTTGTACCCTCAGCTTAGCATATATAGCACCTGACTCTCGTTGAACGTATCAAACTCAAATGAATCTTATTTTTAATAGTGATTTGAACACAACACTTAATATTTACCATAAAGACGAGTGGCCTTCAGAGTATGGGCCCTGAGCCAGCAGCATCTCCATCAGCTGAACATTTGTTAGAACAAATCAAAAGCTCTGGGAGTGGGCCCAGTAATCCAGGTGACTCTGATGCATGCTCAAATTGGAGAACCACTGACAGTTGGTTGAACTTTTTCAGTAACTAGTTGTTATGCACTAAGGGATGCAAGAACTCAATCCAGGTTTGTTCACACTCTCGCTATAACATGGTTCTTGTACTCTGTGTGTAAATACGCAGGGGCCAGTGTAGCAGCTGGAGCTTGTTTGCAGTCTCTTGATGTTCTATCAGTTGGAGAGAGAGCTGCCTGTCTGTCACCACACACCCGCTGGTCTTACTTTGCTGCCCTTGATTTGCACTTAGCTGTTCTGTCCTCAGCATCCAGGGGATAAGAGGAGTAATAAAGACGGTGCTTGACTGGAGCAAGCCCTCCTCTGGCCCCCTGTGCTATGCATGGCATTTCTCTATCCTGGCCAAGCCGCCCAGGCCCCTGTTCTGCTGAGATTCACCTGCACCAGGTAGACAGTGAGGGATTGTTCACAGTGAAACACTGTGCAATCAACTGGAGATAACAGAGCACAGGGGTCAGGCAAGCTGCCCGGAGCATCTTTCATCTTTGACTTATATTGGTAGGGTGTAAAGTGTGGCATCAGCCTGGCCCACTCAGTGGTCAATGATGGCCTTGTTCTGCCTCCCACTTATCTGCCATCGCTCTGATGTCACAAGTTTCATTTGGGTAGCTGACTTCAAAGGTGCTTTTCAAATTTTTTTAATTTTTCTATTTCAGGGATAATAGCCCAGCTTTTCAAAAGCATTTTGCTGTGCAATCAAATCAAATATTCTTAAATGGATGGGGCCAAGTTAACCCAGCCCAGGCACAGAGGATCCCAAGAGATTGCCAAGAACTTGGTGCCAGTTCTGACAGATGGACAAAGGGAAGCAGTGTTTGCTCTCCTCCTCAACTCTTTTCTCCCCTCAAATCCATCTGTGTGCTGAGATTTAAAAAACAAAAGCCACTCTTCACCATTCCCTCCTCTCTGTGCAAACCAATGCAACTGGGATATTTTCCACCAGAATCTGCAATATACTTACTACCCAGCAATAACTGGGCAATAGAGTCAAATATTAATAACCGAATCACTGAGTTTTTTTGATGGATTGACTACTAGTTCCATAGAAAAAGCCAAGTTGAGCTCTGGCCCTCATGTCTCATAAACTCCACTTGCATTTGAAGTTGATCTGTAAATGGGCCACAGAATCTATCACCCTGTAGTCTGTTTCTTTCATTTTCTTCTTTTGTCACATTAAGGGCCAAATGCTCCATGGTGGGTTGCCTGAACCTGTCTTTTAGGTAAGGCTGAATTATCCAACACAAGCTCTAACCTTTACATGGGAGGGGCATATTTCTAGCAAGTGATAATGACACACATGAATTGACATTTGTTATTTTATAGACACTGTGCTAAGTGGTTTTCAGGTGTTATTTAATTCTTATACATCCCTCTGTGATGGGTTCTGTTAACCAAATATTACAGATGATAAAAAGAAAAGTAAGGCTCAAAAAGGCTGGAATTTAACCTCATGTCTGTCTGCTTCCAGAGCGAGGCTCTTATCCATAGTGTTTCATGGCTCCTTGGTCCTGCTGTAGGCACACATCTGAGAAAAGGGAAGTATAGAAAAGAAAGAATATGACCATGATTTTTAATCAGGGAATATTTTTCTCTGAGCTTCTGAGCAAATAACTCAGCAAGAACAAGGGATGAGAGGCGGCATTACTCTTTTGCTTTCAGCCCCCCAGGGTCTGCTTTTCCTCTGGGGCTAAGGAGAGTCCTCCCTCTGGGAAGGAAGGAGATTTCTTTACTATTTAGATGCTGGGGATTGGGGAGATGTTAAGCTAAAGTTGTGTCTAAAGAGCTAAGACCAAACTTTACTTTTACAAGCTCCAAATTGTGGGCACTTGACTATTCATGGCACCAAAGAGCATAGGGCAAAGTTAGACACGAACTTTATATGAAATACTTTAGAAATCTGAACTGAGTTGTTTTCAGGGAAGGTAACTACAAGTTCAGACATTAAAGTCACAGAGATAGGTGCCGAAAGACAGCAAAGGAGTCACAGATGTAAAGAACAGACTTTTGGACTCGGTGGAGTGATGTGAGAGAATAGCTTTGAAACATATGCACTACCACATGTAGAATGGATGACCAGTGTGAGTTCAGTGCATGAAGCAGAGCACCCAGGGTCTATGACAACCTGGATGGATGGGAGGGGGAATATGGAGGGGTTCAGGATTGGGGAGACGTGTTGATGTATGGCAAAAGCCATCACAATATTGTAAAGTAATTATCCTCTGATTAAAATAAATACCACTACTACTCAACATAGTTTTGGAAGTTTTGGCCACAGCAATCAGAGCAGAAAAAGAAATAAAAGGAATCCAAATTGGAAAAGAAGAAGTAAAACTCTCACTGTTTGCAGATGACATGATCCTCTACATAGAAAACCCTAAAGACTCCACCAGAAAAGTACTAGAGCTAATTAACGAATATAGTAAAGTTGCAGGATATAAAATCAATATACAAAAAATCCCTTGCATTTCTATACACTAATAATGAGGAAATAGAAAGAGAAATTAAGGAAACAATTCCATTCACCATTGCAATGAAAAGAATAAAATACTTAGGAATATATCTACCTAAAGAAACAAAAGACCTATATATAGAAAACTATAAAACACTGGTGAAAGAAATCAAAGAGGACACTAATAGATGGAGAAATATACCGTGTTCATGGATCGGAAGAATCAATATAGTGAAAATGAGTATACTACCCAAAGCAATCTATAGATTCAATGCAACCCCTATCAAGCTACCAACGGTATTTTTCACAGAGCTAGAACAAATAATTTCACAAATTGTATGGAAATACAAAAAAAACCTCGAATAGCCAAAACAATCTTGAGAAAGAAGAATGGAACTGGAGGAATCAACTTGCCTGACTTCAGGCTTTACTACAAAGCCACAATCATCAAGACAGTATGATACTGACACAAAGACAGAAACATAGATCAATGGAACAAAATAGAAAGCCCAGAGATAAATCCATGCACCTATGGGCACCTTATCTTTGACAAAGGAGGCAAAAATATACAATGGAGAAAAGACAATCTCTTTAACAAGTGATGCTGGGAAAACTGGTCAACCACTTGTAAAAGAATGAAACTAGAACACTTTCTAACACCATACACAAAAATAAACTCAAAATGCATTAAAGATCTAAATGCAAGACCAGAAACTATAAAACTCCTAGAGGAGAACATAGGCAAAACACTCTCTGATGTAAATCACAGCAGGATCCTCTATGACCCACCTCCCAGAATATTGGAAATAAAAGCAAAAATAAACAAATGGGACGTAATTAACCTTAAAAGCTTCTGCACAACAAAGGAAACTATAAGCAAGGTGAAAAGACAGCCTTCAGAATGGGAGAAAATAATAGCAAATGAAGCAGCTGACAAAGAATTAATCTCAAAAATATGCAAGCAACTCCTGCAGCTCAATTCCAGAAAAACAAATGACCCAATCAAAAAATGGGCCAAAGATCTAAACAAACATTTCTCCAAAGAAGACATACAGATGGCTAACAAACACATGAAAAGATGCTCAACATCACTCATTATCAGAAAAGTGCAAATCAAAACTACCATGAGGTACCATTTCACGCCAGTCAGCATGGCTGCAATCCAAAAGTCTACAAGCAATAAATGCTGGAGAGGGTGTGGAGAAAAGGGAACTCTCTTACACTGTTGGTGGGAATGCAAACTAGTGCAGCCACTATGGAGAACAGTGTGGAGATTCCTTAAAAAACTGGAAATAGAACTGCCTTATGACCCAGCAATCCCACTGCTGGGCATACACACCAAGGAAACCAAAACTGAAAGAGACACATGTACCCCGATGTTCATTGCAGCACTGTTTATAATAGCCAGGACCTGGAAGCAACCTAGATGTCCATCAGCAGATGAATGAATCAGAAAGCCGTGGTACATATACACAATGGAGTATTACTCAGCCGTTAAAAATAATACATTTGAATCAGTTCTAATGAGGTGGATGAAACTGGAGCCTATTATACAGAGTGAAGTAAGCCAGAAAGAAAAACACCAATAGAGTATACTAACGCATGTATATGGAATTTAGAAAGATGGTAATGATAACCGTGTATGCAAGACAGCAAAAGAGACACAGATGTATGGAACAGTCTTTTGGACTCTATGGGAGAGGGCAAGGGTGGGATGATTTGGGAGAATGGCATTGAAACATGTATAATATCATATATGGAACGAATCACCAGTCCAGGTTCAATGCATGAGACAAGGGGGCTCAGGGCTGGTGCACTGGGATGACCCAGAGGGATGGTATGCGGAGGGAGGTGGGAGGGGGGTTCAGGATGGGGAACATGTGTACACCCATGGCAGATTCATGTTGATGTATGGTAAAACCAATACAATATTGTAAAGTAATTAGCCTCCAATTAAAATAAATAAATTTATATTTAAAAAAAATTTAAAAAGACGATGGACAAAACGCAATGCCATTGACCTCGGGAGGCAATTTGCAAGTCAACCAAAAGGCATCAAATTATGAAAGATAGATTCTTTTAGAATTAGAATTTGAGCAAACTTGGAGAGATATTGAAGGACAGAGGAGCCTAGCATGCTGCAGTCCATGGGGTCACAAAGAGTCAGATGCAACTTAGCAACTGAGCAACAAAAACAACTGGAATATCAGTAGACAGACACTCTGATGGGCATATCACAAACCTGCTTGTGAGAAGAACAGTGTGTACACAGATCCTTTGTGCCTACATCATCTTTAGCCTTCAGACTGGAATGAGCTGGCCTGATTTACATTTTTTCTCTTTTAAAATTATTCCTCAGAACCCTGTTGAACACCTCCTTGTGTGTCTTTGTCTGGGCTTCTATAACACATACTGCAGGTTGGGTAGCTTATAAAAATTTTTTTTCTCATGGTCCCAGAGGCTGGGAAGTCCAAGATTAGGGTGTTAGCATGGTTGGATAAGGGCCTTCTTTCGTGTCACAGACATCTCACTGTGTCCTTACATGATGGAAGGGCCAGGGGACCTCTGTGTGGTCTGTTTTTATAAGAGCACTAATCCCGTTTATGAAAACTCCACCCTCACAACCTAATCATCTCCCAAAGACTCCATCTACTAACACTGTAATCTTGGAGGATTGGATTTCAACATGTGAATTGGAGAGGGACACAGATGCTGAGACCATAGCACTATGTAACTCCCATAGCTGCCGCTAAACAGGGGCAATGCATGCACACCGACATCCGTGAGGGTGACAAACGGAACTGCCATCACAAGCAGGAACGTGGGGTCCTCACTGTAGTTTACAAAGCATGATTCCAGGCCCCTCTACTGCATTCTGGGAATTCATAGCATCCATGCCGAATATTAGGGCAATTCTTCTATATAACTTTGCGGTATATATACCCCATCACTCACACATCTCAAAGTCATCACCTCCCTTACACATCATCTTTTGTTTCAGGTATACCAAAACCCTGCAAATGGCAATGTATTTGCTGTAACTTGAATTTATTTCACAGAATTGAATGAATACTCCTAGGGCAGAAGCCAGGCAGAAATTCTCAGAAGTACTGCTGAAGAATTCTTAATAATGAAAGTAATCAAAATTCTTTTCCTGTGTGTGTACATGACATGTGTGACTACCTATATGTGTGGGTAGCTGCATATAAATATTAATACTTTGCCTTCACCACTTAGATTTAGGGTGCTTTATTTACATTATCTCATTTCATCTTCACAGTATGGTGAAAAAGGCAGAGGCTAGTGGTATTATATCCATTTTGTCAAATTAAAAAAAAAAGATTCAGAGAGTTTATATCTTATTCAAGGTTACAGCTGGTGAAAGCCAGAGCCTACACTGAAACTCAAGTGTCTCACACTAAATCCAGGGCTCTCTTGTATATAATATTTAGGGAGCCTAGTGCATTCTTTGGCAATTCACACCCCATGACATTCCTAAGGAGTTTGTTGCTTCTATTACCTTGCTACTTTTGGAGTTTCTTCTTGATGTGAAGTACAGACTGAGGGGCCTGCCCTGTTGTTTTCTCCTTGAATATTTCATGTTTGGTTTTTTGGGAGGAGATACCTATTCAACCATTTATTAATGCTTGAATGTGGCTCTTGTTCTAAGAATTGCTTAGTAATGCTGGTGATCCATGGCCATTGCTACCTTTCCTCACTATGTTTACTGTTGGCAATGGCTCTCTGTGGCTCATAGAATGACTTTTGCAAATTGCTTACCTTGCCTATATAAGGCGAGTCTACCATTAATATAAGGGATTAAGAGTGTGATAGAAAAAATATGTATTTTGGTTGGGATAAACAGGAAGGAGATAAGATCGTGACTGTAGGGCTCACACGACCCTGTCCATTGTAGCTGTTGCCATTTACAGTAATGATCTACATGGATTAAGCCTGCTGGCTTAGAAGTTGCTGGGTTGGGATAATTTTGCCTTTATGAGTTTCACCCTGAGGTCAGGAAATAAATGTCACAGGCACCTAGAAAAGCAAGTTGAAAAGGTGAGGGACATGAAGTCATGCCTCCAGGGTGACTGAAGGGTGTCCCAGACAACATCCTTCGCTGTTTGTCCTCGTGTGCAGGGGGACGGGTTCCCTGGAGCCTGTGATGATTAATGGTGCACCAGCTGCTCTTATCTTTATTGCTGTCAGTCACAGTGTCTGCCCTGCCTGTCCCCAGAGATTTGGCTTCCATGTCAGAGTGCAGGGCGCTCATCAGTGTCTGCCTTCTCTCTGTCTTCACCTACCTTCTGCACCAGTTCTGCCTTTCTTAGGTTAACATTTCCCTTGATTGCATGAGCTGCTTCAGAGACAACTGATGTCCAGCTTCATCACCTGCTAAGCCCAGGAGCAGCGTTTAAAATTAGGATGCTGTGCACATCTAAATGGAGCTGGCCTGCTATCCTCCCTGTCCACTCCACATCTGTGGCTGGGTGGCCTAGCTTTAAAAGGCTACCTGAAAATACAATTTGAGGTAGAGACAAAAAGTAGGATGGTTGTTGCCAGGGTTTGAATGCAGGGGAAAATTGAGAGTTATTGTTCACAGATACAGAGTTTCAGTTTTGCAAGATGAAAAGGGACCTGAAGACAGACGCTGGTGATGGTTACATTCCAATGCAATGTACTTAATACCACTGTACATTTTAAAGTGTTAAGGTGGTAAACTTTGTGTTATGTGTATTTTACCACAATTAAAAGTTCCATAGAACTATATGAAGTGAAAGTCACTCAGTCATGTCCAACTCTATACAGTCCATGGAATTCTCCAGGCCAGAATACGGGAGTGGGAAGCCTTTCCCTTCTCCAGGGGATCTTCCCAACCCAGGGATTGAACCCAGGTCTCCCACATTGCAGGTGTATTCTTTACCATCTGAGCCACAAGGGAAACCCTATATGAACTATATGAAGAAATTATATAGGAAGAACATATAGAAAGAACTATGTGAAAGAATAGATTTTTCAGTAAATGAGATATCTTATTTGATCATCAAAAATACATACAAACATACATAAATAGTTTGAAGTTCTTCCCTGTATTCAATACCCTGTCCCCACAAAGCTCTTCACATCTCATTAATCTTGAAACTGGTAATGGGAGGGCACAATCATTCATTTGGTAAAGTGGCAGAGTAATAACTGAAAATGACCCATATCATGGGAGTTGGGTTCTGATCCCCAGTTCCATCACCAGCCATATACACTGCTATATGTAAAATAGATAGCTAGTGGGAAGCTGCTGCATAGCACAGGGAGCTCAGCTTGGTTCTCTGTGACAACCTAGAGAGGTGGGATGGGGGGAGAGAGGCTCAAGAGGGAGAGGATATATGTGTACATATACCTGATTCATGTTGTACAGCAGAAATTAACACAACATTGTAAAGCAATTAAACTCCAATTTTTTAAAGTGAGTTTAATGCTAAAAAAGAACTCACTATGCTAATAAGATATACTGAGATACTTTCAAATTGACAGTATACTAATGAAATATACTGGTATAGTTTCAAACTGACAGTGCAGTTGAAATCCCTCAGAGTTTATGGCTATATACTTTAAGTTCTGTTAAGAGTGTAGATCTCATGTTAAGTTTTCTTGTGCTCAGTCGCTCAGTTGTGTCTGACTCTTTCAGGACCCCATAGACTGTAGCCCAGGATTTCCTGGTAGGTCAGCTGGTAAAGAATCCACCTGCAATACAGGAGACCCTGGTTCTATTCCAGGGTTGGAAAGATCCCCTGGAGAAGGGAATGGCTACCCACTCTAGTATTCTGGACTGGAGAATTCCATGGACAGAGAAGCCTGGCAGGCTACAGTCTATGGGGTCACAGAGTTGGCCACAACTGAGCGACTAAGCACAGCACAGGCTGTAGCCCACCAGGCTCCTCTGTCCATGGGATTTTCCAGGCAAGAATATTGGAATCGGTTGCCATTTCCTTCTCCAGGAGATCTTCCTGACCCAAGGATTAAACCTGTATCTCCTGCACTGGAAGGTGGATTCTTTACTGCTGAGCCATTTGGGAAGCCATACAGTTTTCTTCCACAATAAAATAAATTAAAAGAAGAACTTATCCTTTCTGGATTTATTTGTCAACTCACTTATTAAAGAAAAAGAGATCTGAGTTTTCTTTCAGCTCTAAGGCTAAAAAAATTCAAGTATTTCCTGTGAAGGTAAAAATTTTACACAAAGTCTCAATAGGTTGAAAGTGAATGAAACCTTCTTAAGTGCAGACTTTAGTTAAGGAGAGAGCACAAGGGGAAAGAGGATTTTAAGGCAAAAAGGGAACAGTAATGATGGGACAGTTTTCAAATGGAGAGTTCTAATTCATTAGTGGGTCATGAAAACAGTTTATCAGCTTCCAATCAGCATTTTATAAAAGGAAGTAGAACAGAAAATACTTGAATGAGTTGCATGTAGTCATGGTGAATGTAATGTGAGACTTTTATATGATTTCTCTATGTATGGTATTCTCTTCTAGTTTATGAGTCTGGGAAGGAAAAGCATATCAGAAGTTCTAGGAAGAGCTGGGTTTGAGAGGTCATGACTGCATTCTGAGGCCCCAACACCCGGGCCATATCCCTTGACTGTTGGACTTCCCATTCTGTTGTGCCATGCCACATCTAACCTGATGGTGTAGCTTCTCATAAATAAGACATCTGAAGGCTTGGAGGGCATGGGTGGGAAGAACTAAACAGTCAAGCTATTGGTGCTGCTGGATTTTCCAGACGTTACAGAGCATTCCTATTAAAAATGTACATGTCCCCAGTGGCTTCACTTGCTATCTCTTCCAACATTCCACTCAGTAAACTAGGCAATTGCCTTTGAGAGACTTTAATTTCCAAATTATGCACAAAATCTTTGCCAAAATGCACTTAATTTGGGGTTGTTCTCATTCTTTGGTGAGAGTCTGTTGTGTAAAGTTTTTCAGATCCCCAGAGACTCTCACAAACCCCCAATATTTCCTAATAAAGTTACATTACAATGTAATAAGATCATAATAGTGGAACCAGTTACCTGTAATAAATGAGAATTTTGTTACCCCCAATCCTACATATTAAGTATTAATCAGGATAGGTTAAGTGTTGTAGCAAAACAACCCCCAAAATCTGTGATTTAGCAAAATAAGATATTTTTCTTGATCACATAAAATCCAGGGCAGTGCTCCAGGTTCAGTGTTTCTCTTGGCAGGCTCTCCAATAAGTGGTGACTCAAAGGTCCAGGCTCCTTCCATCTTGTGATGCCACCACCTTTAACAAGTCTCCAAAGTTAAAACAGAAGGAAAGAAAAATGGGGATGGATAGTAACAGACTTGGCTTGTAAGTAGCACACATCACTTACACTCACGTTGCTTGGGCCAGAATTGGTCACTCATTTGTACAAGAGCTCAAGCATGTAGTCCTGGCTGGCAGCCCTGTTCCAGCAACAACTCTACATTTAGAAAAGAGACACCAGTCTTTGATGATCTGATAGTGGCCACAGTCACATTCTGCACTTAACACAGTCAATTAGAGGCCCTCAATAAATATTTGCCAAATTTACAAAGGGATGAATGAATGAATGGTAGAGACTATTTTATTTCATAATTATTTTATTTCCATGACCAAAGTTTTATTTCCTATTTTAAATTGTTTTTAAAAATAATACAGAGCAAGTGTTCATTTAGCTATTTAATTATTTTGGTAGCCTTCAAATGTTTCTATACTAAGTCTCAAGATAGCTTAGGTGGAATTTTCCTTAGGAACTAATACAGGGGTCTGATAAATGGACTTCAAATCCTTTCCAACTTGGACCTCTGTAAGTTACACAAACATAGCTTTGGCTTTGCTCATAGTCAATGACGTATTCTCTTGTAATAATTTTAGTTCAACTAATTATGGGACTTGGCTGGGGAAGCCAAGGCTATGGTTGTAGCCAATATAGAAGAAGTGTCCCTAGAATTATTTGAGGCTAAGAAAACCAATTAAACTGCAAACCATTCAACTTGATTATAGCTTGTCTCATATTATACATTGAAGTTATAGTAACTTTAAAAACCAGAACTGGAAATTTAAAATCATCAGCATTTTTTAGTACTACCAGAGAGAAAATAAAATGATGGATCCAGTGGTTCCAAGAATTCTATTCACAAGAGAGATGTACTTATTGTGGAATAGAGACATTTATTAAGCCTTTCTGTAACTTGAATGACATGTCTTTTAACTCTAATTTGCTTGTTCTGGACTTCTGCTCAGTCCAGAATCTGATTACTCTGCAAATGCTCTTAATTGATCACCCCTTAATAAATATGTTGAATTGAAAAACACTCTCCATTCCTTGCATAAAACTTACATACTGATGCCCATGGTATCTTTCCAGGAACAGAAGCTTGGAGGCAAGCAATCAGACTCAACTGACAGTTTCATGAGATTGCTATGGATCCAGTCTTCCTCCAGGTTTCTGCTTTACTATCCTTGAAAAGTGACTGTCATCCTAATTGTCCAATATGGCTCACAGAGTGCCAATCACCTACCACTTTCGTTAGACTTCCATGAAGTATGCACTTACAATACAATGAAATGTTGAACGTAGCATGCTTCTATCACTTCAAAATGATTCTCCACTTTAACCAACTCATTTAAATTAACAACCAACCACCAATCTTAATATTATCTATTAACAGAGCTTCTAATCCAGTTTCCCATAATACTGAATAGGAAAAAGATACTCAGTAGAGAGAATTATACATTCCTGTTTGGGGAAATGTAGAGTAGGCAGCAGGAATGACAAAGTAGCATTTGATTTACACATCAATCATATGCACAGTTGGCAGCCTGATTCTACTAGAGCACAGTCTGAGTAGATATGACAAAGAAACCCCCAAAACGCAATGGCTTATATTTGATAGAAATTTATTTTTATCTTATGTCACAGTCCAGCAGTAATTATAGTGCTCAAGACTGGTAGAACAGCTCTGTTCTCATAAAAGGTGTCATCCCTTTGTGGACAAAGCTGTTCGCTCCAGGGTTTGCTTCTCTCTCAGATAGCTGAAAGAATTTTTTAAAAGGGAAGGACCCAGGGAAACATATGGCCAATTATTTTAAAGGTACCCAGAAATGGTGTATATTACTTCCATTCCACTGGCCAGAACTTAATCAAATACCCAGACCTAGCTGCGAGGTATGCAGCTCATAGTTGATTGCTGTGGAAGAAAGGGAAAACAGATGTTTTGAAACAACTAGCAGTCTCCTACAGTAATTCACTGCTATTGAGTCTAACCACCCCCAGCTCATCTGATGGGGTCTAGTTCCTAGGACATGTAAATCTTAGGATCAAACTTTGATTAATAACAATACATGCTATGAACATTCTTGCACTCATTCGTGTGTGGACATATATTCTTATTTCTCTTGTGCATATACCTAGGAATAGAATTGCTGGATGATATGGTAACTCTGTTTAACCTTTGAGGTACTGCCAGACTATTGTCCAAACAACTGCACCATTTTCCATCTGTGCCAGCAGTGTACGAAGTTTCCAATTTGTCCATATCCTTGTTTTCCATATCCTCATCAACTCTTGTGATTGCTATCTTTTTGGTTATAGCCATCCTAGTGGGTGTAAAGGTATTTCCTTCTGATTTGCATTTCCCTGAGGGTTCATGATGTTTAAACACCTTTTTATGTGCTTTTTAAACATGTTGTCTTTGGAGAAATCTCCATTTAGATGCCTTGACCATTTAAAGAATTGGGTTATTTGTCTTTTTATTATTGAGTTATAAGCATTCTTTATGTATTCCAGGTACAAGTTCATTACCAGATATATGATTTTCAGATATTTTCTCCCATTCTATGAGTCATCTTTTCAAAACTTTCTCAATGATGTTCAAAACTTTCTTCACTGGTGTTGAAGACAAGTTTCTTGCCTCCAATTAACTTTCAGATAAAGGCATTATGTGGATACAATACAGGGAGAATTTGCTTATAATGAATTTTTTATTGAAGTAGAGATGACTTACAATGTTGTATTAGTTTCAACTGTACAGAAAATTGATTCATATATATATATATATACATATATGTACATATATACTCTTTTAAAGATTCTTTTACTTTAGAGGTTATTACAAAATACTGATGATAGTTATCTTTGCTATACAGTCAGTTCTTATTGTTCATCTGTTTTATATGCAGTAGTGTGTTAATCCCAAACCCTAGATTATCCCTCTTCTGCTTTTCCCATTGGCAACTGTAAGTTTATTTTTTACGTTTGTGGGTCCATTTCTGTCTTGTATATAAGTCCATTTGTATTATTTTTTTTTAGATTCCACACATAAGCTATGTTATGTTATTTGTTTTCCTTTGGCTGGCCTACTACACTTAGTATGATAATTTTTAGGTCCATCCATATTGCTGCAAATGTCATTATTTCATTTTCTTAATGGCTGAGTGATATTCCAGATACATACCACATCTTCTTTATAGAGTCATCTATCAATGGACATTTAGATTGTTTCCATGTCTTTGTTATTGTGAATAGTGACGCAATGAATATTGGGGTGCATATATTATTTCAAATTATGGTTTTCTCTGGATATATGCCCAGGAGTAGGATTGCAGGATTATACAGTAACTTAAAAATCACCCCAGGTAGAGGTTGTGGTTGATTAGGAGAGCAAGTGTCCATGGCTTTCTCAGGTGGTCTGTGTGAATTCTTTGTGACCAACTATTTAGCTTTCAAAGCAAAAAGTGAAAGTAATAGTCACTCAGTCATGGTTGACTCTTTGCAACCCCATGGACTGTATGTAGCCTTCCAGGCTCCTCTGTCTATGGAATTTTCCAGGCACGGATACTGGAGTGGGTAGCCATTTCCTTCTTCAGGGGATCTTCCTATCCCACAGATAGAACCTGGGTCTCCTGTATTGTGGGAGATTCTTTACTGTCTGAGCCACCAGGAAGCCCTCTCAGTCAAAACTGCAGTCAGTTCAGTCAAAAAACTGGCTTACTTTCTGGAGAGTTTTTATCATAAATGGATGTTGAATTTTGTCAAAGGCTTTCTCTGCATCTATTGAGATAATCATATGGCTTTTATCTTTCATTTTGATAATGTGGTGTATCACATTGATTGATTTGCAAATATTGAAGAATACTTGCATCCCTGGGATAAAGCCCACTTGGTCATGATGTATGATCTTTTTAATGTGTTGTTGGATTCTATTTGCTAGAATTTTGTTAAGGATTTTTGCATCTATGTTCATCAGTGATATTGGCCTGTAGTTTTCTTTTTTTGTGGCATCTTTATCAGGTTTTGGTATTAGGGTGATGGTGGCCTCATAGAATGAGTTTGGACGTTTACCTTCCTCTGCAATTTTCTGGAAGAGTTTGAGTAGGATAGGTGTTAGCTCTTCTCTAAATTTTTGGTAGAATTCAGCTGTGAAGCCATCTGGTCCTGGGCTTTTGTTTGTTGGAAGATTTCTGATTACAGTTTTGATTTCTGTGCTTGTGATGGGTCTAAGATTTTCTATTTCTTCCTGGTTCAGTTTTGGAAAGTTATACTTTTCTAAGAATTTGTCCATTTCTTCCAAGTTGTCCATTTTATTGGCATATAGTTGCTGATAGTAGTCTCTTATGATCCTTTGTATTCCTGTGTTGTCTGCTGTGATCTCTCCATTTTCATTTCTAATTTTGTTAATTTGATTCTTCTCCCTTTGTTTCTTGATGAGTCTGGCTAATGGTTAGTCTATTTTATTTATCTTCTCAAAGAACTAGCTTCCAGCTTTGTTGATTTTGGCTATGGTCTCTTTTGTTTCTTTTGCATTTATTTCTGCCCTAATTTTTATGATTTCTTTCCTTCTACTAACCCTGGGGTGCTTCATTTCTTCTTTTTCTAGTTGCTTTAGGCTATACTACAAAATAACAGTCATCAAGACAGTATGGTACTGGCACAAAAACAGAAACATAGATCAGTGGAACAAAATAGAAAGCCCAGAGATAAATCCACGTGCCTAAGGACACCTTATCTTTGACAAAGGAGGCAAGAATATACGATGGAGAAAAGACAATCTCTTTAACAAGTGATGCTGGGAAAACTGGTCAATCACTTGTAAAAGAATGAAACTAGAACACTTTCTAACAACATACACAAAAATAAACTCAAAATGCATTAAAGATCTAAAGGTAAGACCAAAAATTATAAAACTCCTAGAGGAGAACATAGGCAAAACACTCTCTGACATAAATCACAGCAGGATCCTCTATGACCAACCTCCCAGAATATTGGAAATGAAAGCAAAAATAAACAAATGGGACTTAATTAAATTTAGAAGTTTTTGAACAACAAAGGAATCTATAAGCAAGGTGAAAAGACAGCCTTCAGAATGGGAGAAAATAATAGCATATGAAGCAACTGACAAAGAATTAATCTCAAAAATATACAAACAACTCCTGCAGCTCAATTCCAGAAAAATAAGTGACCCAATCAAAAAATGGGCCAAAGAACTAAACAGACATTTCTCCAAAGAAGACATACAGATGGCTAACAAACACATGAAAAGATGCTCAACATCACTCATTATCAGAAAAATGCAAATCAAAACTACCATGAGGTACCATTTCACGCCTGCCAGAATGGCTGCTATCAAAAAGTCTACAAACACTAAATGCTGGAGAGGGTGTGGAGAAAAGGGAACCCTCTTACACTGTTGGTGGGAATGCAAACTAGTACAGCCACTATGGAGAACAGTGTGGAGACTGCTTAAAAAACTGGAAATAGAACTGCTATACGACCCAGCAATCCCACTGCTGGGCATACACACCGAGGAAACCAGAATTGAAAGAGACACATGTACCCCAGTGTTCATCGCAGCACTGTTTATAATAGCCAGGACATGGAAGCAACCTAGATGTCCATCGGCAGGTTAATGGATAAGAAAGCCGTGGTACATATACACAATGGAGTATTACTCAGCCATTAAAAAGAATGCATTGAATCAGTTCTAATGAGGTGGATGAAACTGGAGCCTATCATACAGAGTGAAGTAAGTCAGAAAGAAAAACACCAATACAGTATATTAATGCATATATATGGAATTTAGAAAGATGGTAACGATGACCCTATATGCGAGACAGCAAAAGAGACACAGATGTAAAGAACAGACTTTTGGACTCTGTGGGAGAAGGCGAGGGTGGGATGATATGAGAGAATAGCATTGAAACATGTGTATTATCATATGTGAAATAGATCGCCAGTCCAGGTTCGATGCATAAAACAGGGTGCTCAGGGCTGGTGCACTGGGATGACCCTGAGGGATGGGATGGGGAGGGAGGGAAGAGGAAGGGTGAGGATGGGGGACACATGTACACCCGTGGCTGATTCATGTGAATGTATGGCAAAAACCAGCACAATATTATAAAGTAATTAGCCTCCAATTAAAATAAATTTAAAAAAAAAAAAGAAAAAAAGACTGGCTTGGTTGGGTTTTCTTTTCTATTGGGCTGATAAAATGTTGACTGAGTCAATTACTTATTCCACGTACTGACTATAGTGTTAAGTCTGCTCGGTTAGTTGAATAGAATTACGGCTTGGAACCAACAGATCCAATGGACCCACTTTATACACAGGTGAGACAGTAAGACACTCATTCCTGGTCTCATAGTGCCAGGTAGGGAGGACGACCAGAAGTTGTCCTTAAGTTTCAGGCAGGTGGTCTCTCTCCCTACACCCCTCTATTTTTGCCCCTCTGCCTGACCTTTGCAGTGGCCTCTTAAACTTTATGATTCACTTTCCTGAAAGGCAATGCTGGGAAGTGAAATCTCTGGATGGTGTTTAAGGTCTTAACCTAAGGACAACTGGGTGGCTGTTGGGGTCCAGGGCTGGAGTAGTTGGGTGCATTGGTGAGGTCCACTATTTCTCTTCTTTAGCGGAGAGAACACTCCCCAGTAGCTAAAGGCTTCTGAGCACAGAATCTGCCAGCGGGCCTCCTGGCTGAGGGTTCATCTAGCACAGGAACAGATGACAGGACGGCAGGCAGTCTGTCCCCTTCTAGGGAATAAGGCAAGGATTCCTTTAACACAATGTGACAACTAATCTCTCTATAGCATCTGACTGAGAGGTTTTAATTACTACTGTGATGTACACACGTGATTTCTTTATTCACACAAACATGCGGGCATTTTTGTGTTTCTCCTTTATTTTGTGGGGTGTGTATCGGCACAGATCGAGTTGATTCTGAACCCGTCTCCTTTTCTCCTTGTCTCTTTATGTCCCTCTTTCCTCCCACTTTGTTTTCTCCCCCTCGCATTTATTCTTCTTAATTTGTGAGAATAAGCGTATTGATTCTCTGCTTTGAGCATAAGGCCGGGGTCCTTCAGTTCTCCTTCCCCTCCCAGAGATGGCAGCAGACCCAGTAGTCACGGGGAATGGAGGTGTTTTCACAGCCTGGCTGGCATGCAGGTGAAGACCTCTTTGGGAGAGTGTGTGTGTGCTGGGGTGGAATTGCATCGTGTGGAGAGGCAGAAATCACAAGAATAACTTTGAGGGGGAGTGTCTAGAGCAGACTTTGTTCCAGCTTGAAGTTAAGCTGGGACTCAGTTCTGAGCCTGCATCATCACAATGCCAAATATCTATAGCATTTGTCATGTAGAAACATAAATATCTTGATTATACAATAACAGATGTCTGAATCATTGAAAGAATTGACACTCAACTGAAATTACTTGTTTATATTTAGATATAAGATGATCTAAATCATCTATTTGGAAGAGAATTTGAAACACCCATTTGTAAATCTCCCTGCTTCTACTAAGCAAACAATGTTGAAAAAGATGCCAAGAAGTTTCAGAAAATGGAAATATTGATCAGATGTGGTTTGAGCACCAAGATGGACACTCGTTTCTTTTAAACAGAAAGAATATGCATTAAAGCAGAGGTCCTCAACCTCTGGGCCAAGGATCTCGAAACCATCACCCCCATTCCTCAGTCCATGGAAACATTGTCTTCCATGAAATCGGTGATAGGTGCCAAAAAGGTTGGGGACAGCTACATTAAAAAATCAAACTGTGAAATCATTGTTGTCACGCCCCAATGGCCAGAGTGAGGAAAATATTCAGTGGTCCTTTGCCTACTCTGGTGATTCCAGGTCTGTCGGTGGTAATTCTGCTCACAAGGTTCCCATCACCCCGAGGCTTAGAAGAGATTTTAGGGTTTATAACAATTCTCCCTCAAGTTCAGTTTTTACCAAGAACAAGACTACAGCCACTTTGGAGAGACAAACTGATGACAGCGACTTGCTTTTATGGAAAGAAGATTTCATCACTCTTGTTTTCTACTGCAGGAGCCATCCAATTAACACCACTGGCTATCTCAATATGCTCTCTTCAGTGGACCATGGTGATGTATCCTAAATCTCCAGACTCTCAGTCCTCGCCTCCCTGCTCTGCTGCCCTCGCCTTCTGTAGCAGGCCTTGCTTTTGCATGGATGACATAAGGGCCTCTGCAGCTCCTGTGTATGACTCAGACCCGCATCTTACCGAACTGGTCTAGCCCTTGGTCTGACTCTCTGGGCCACCCAGGTCTCAAGGTAGGTCTCTACCTACCTTGGAGGGTTAACTCCACCACAAGTATACTCAATCAAGTATCTCACCAAGGGCTGAACTATTTGCCTGTTATTCAAACTTGATCTGTATGTCTTGGTTTCTAAGCCTTTGTTTGCTGTTCCACCCTCCTGGAATGCCCTTCCATCCTCAAGTGTCATCAAAGTCCTACACATTTTAAAAGATTCAGCCTAAATGCCTTCTGTGTCAAGGACCGTCCCTCTGAGCCCTCCCAATACTTCCCTTGCAGCTCTCTGGGGCTCTGATCATACTTTGTGGAGAAGGAGGAGGAACCTGATTGGAGGACAGTGCACTTGCTTCAGCTCTGTGACCCAAAGGTGTGTGGCCTTGACTGTGTCTCTCAGTCTCCTTGAGTCTCAGTTTCTTCATTTGTCAACATGGGTTTGAATCGTACAGCTTCTAAGGAGCCTTCTATTTAAAACCCAGTGACAATAATTATACGATTATGAGATATATAATTATAACCCTATGATTATAAATCAGAGCCTACATGTTATCTCCCCTAAAACCTGCTACCTTCTTTAGGGCAAGACTGGCACCTTATCTAAACTCTGTTTTTCTTTTTGGTTCAAGACTATCTTACACACAGTGTGCACTGAATATATCCTTGCTAAATGAAAGAATGGATGATAAAAAGCTTGCGACAATTTGATCTCACCTCTTATTTTGATTTAAGATGTGATATGAACAAGAGCTGATATGTACTGTTCATTTAATAACTGCTCCATACCTCCTTTTCTTCATACACAATGTTTGTTTTGGCTAAAAAGTTATGTACTAGAGAGCAAATTTTGATTAAAAGGAAGGTGATCTCTCCCATCCTTCTCTGATTGTCTCTTTCTGTGTACATGTGGAACTTTGGTTTTCTAAATAAATTGTACAAGTATTAATTTATTAGAGGGGATATTCTTCATCTGCTGCCTTCTGTCACAAAAGAAGCATGTTTTTGATTTTTGAAGAGATGCCCAGTGCTTCTATACAACCCCATGGTTACCGGAGCTCTCTGAACTGGTTGGCTGCATAGAGTAGGAGATCACCCATGTGATGTGATTTCAGAGATACCAGTGGGGCTACCATCTGCTTACCCACTGGTTGTTGTGAAAGAATTACTCCTTTGGCTCAAGAAGGCTTTGTATCTTCGAGAGTAGCCTGGGAAAACTGTATACCTCAAATTATCACTGATGATCCTGTAGACTATCATCATTAAACCCAAGGGCGTGCTAGAAAACCCAGGTTCAATAAGGGGCTGATAGGTGTTACATAAGAATAGAGTCTCTGTGATGAAAAATCTGGGGCAGCCACAATAAGTAAAATTAAACAGGATTTTTCAGAACTTATAATAGGCCAATGGGCAAGGGGAATGCAGTAGTCACATTTCCCACATTTATATGACCACAGAACCAGAACCTTCTCCACTATTTTATTATGTATGTTATAAATGAAGTGTCCCAAGAGTCTAAATTTTCATTGCATATGTTCTGCGGAAAGCTGCTTTTGAGGGCCACGAGAGCTAGCCCAACGCCATCTTCAGAGAGGCAGGCAGGGCTGAGCTGAGTACAAAGATGTATCAAAGACAGGCTGCTGCCTCCTGCAGTTCAGCCAAACTCTGCATGGCAGGTGGAGGCACTGAACAGGTGGCGGAGGATCCCACTTCTGCCCCAGCCTCAGGTATCACCTTTCCTTTCACAGAGTTGCAGCTGATTCGGCTTTGATTGGCGGTCCTCACACTTCCACTCAGTGACCTTGAGGGTTCAGAGAAAGCTGTGTTATTTCACCAGTGCACTTGCTGAATGCTGGGCCCTACACTCAGCCTAACAGGGGGAAGCTATGAGGATCCTGGCCGCAGGACTTGAGAAGGCTATGCCCATCAGTTGCCAAAATGACTGCTTAGCTCACGAAATAAATTTAGGCTGCTCTGCTCAGGGAAGTGGTCTCCATGGTTGGGGTGGAATGACTGGTAATCAGTAAAACTTATTTCTTGATAATGCTGAGTTAAAAATAGATGATCATTATTTCCCCTCAACTTTCCAGAAGTTTCCTGGGTGTCTGTATACAGAGTTCCTAAGACAAACAGGTTGACCACAAACCTTTAATAGAAAGGAGTAACCATTCTACAGTTAAATCAAAGCTTCTTACATGAGTGCGCTGCCCTGTAGGAGCTGAAGAAAAGTCCCTGTGATGGACACAGAAGGAAGAAAGGAGGGTAAGGAGTAACAAGGATGCCAGTTCCAATTGAGAAGCCCTGATCTGCCTTGAGAGGCTCCAGCCTGGGATCTCCTGCTCTTGTCATATAAGAAGGAAAAAGCACAGTGAGAGGCTAGGCTGCAGATTCTGAGAAGCCTTCCTAGAGAGGACACGGTGTCCAGGCTTTCTGGATCCTTCAACTGCTGCAGTCTAGGGCACCCCCCCCCACCCCGCCCCATCCTGTCCTACTCAGCCCGCCTCCACTTCTCCACCAGCTCTCTGCTCTGCTCAGTCTGTCTGTCACTGCTGCCTCTGCTCCCACCATGCGCTCTGCCTGGAGTGCCCTGGGCCTCAGTCCTCACCTCGCTGCTGGGCAGGGAGCTCTTCAGAGGCAGGGGACACACCTTCTGGTAGTCTCTAAAGCCCTAGTCAGTAGCACACAGCAGGCTCAGAGTTTACTGCCAAGCCCACGGCTCCTCCACTGCTTTTGAATTCACTTTGCTTGTTCCTCTGGCTACTCATTCAGCATCAGGACACCTTTGGCATTGCCACATTATTTTTTTCCATACACACTGTGATCTCGCTCCTCCTCATTAGACTGCAAGCGTATGAGGAGCACCCTTGTTCCCTATTGAGGTGTCTTGCGCATCCTGTGGGGTCCAAACCTGACAGATGTGAGCAACTAACCACAGTCAGCTGGGAGTGAAGTACCAGGGAGTCTGTACCAGGGGTATCTGGTTCCTCCAGGTTCAGCAGGGATGTCAGAACACCTGGACCAGGGAGCTGAGGATGAAGCCCATTTCCTTCTTCCTCCACCCCTAGCCCCTTTGTCCTTGTTTCAGAGGCTGGAGGACCCAGAAGAAGGGACAAGGCGATGGACCGGTGGTTAGGGGAGTGGCAGGACAGCGGTCCGGGCGGCAGAGGGGCTGAGGATGCAGAAGCTCTTCCTCATCTGTCCTTGCAGCAGCCCAGCAGGGGGCTAATGAGAGCTGAAGTGTGAGGCAGGAGCTTGTGCAGCAATTACAGCTGCTCAACTGCTGACAGCACGTGGGGCGCTGACACCGCGGCTCCCTGCCCTCCTAATGAGGCTATTACTGCCCCAGCGGCTGCAGGCCTCCAAGCCCTCCCACCCCTCCATCTTCCCACTTGTGGGTGCAGGCAGCCCTGGGTTCTCTAAAAGGAGGATTGTCTAAGGATGGCCCCTCTTACTGATGGGAGGAAGCGCCCCATCCGCCCACCTGGCTTTTCTGCTCACAGCCTTCCCTGGGTCCTTCCAGAAGGAGGACAAGGGAGCAGAGGGTCACTGTGGTGTCCCCAGCATAGCGACCTCCATCAGCCCGGGCTCACACACAGGGCTCCCTTTGCCTGAACCACGCCGGTGACTCCTGACTAATGTTGGCTCCTCTACAGCACTCAGTTCAAGAGTGTCTCCTTTAGGAGGCTTCACCCGGCTTCCCTTGCCTCTCACCTCTAACCCAGAACCCTGTCACCACCCTTGCCTGGCTCTCTCTCAGGCCTCTCACCCTGCGCTGTAATGTTCCCTCCCCTTTGCTTTCTCAGTCTCATTGTCATCTCCTCCAGCTCTTATGTATCTCGGTTCCCATCATGGTGTCTGGCAGTGTCGGGTTCTGCAAAAGTTGTTGAATAATGAAACAAACGAACCAAATAGTTGAATTCACCACTCAGCTCAATGCTGAGATGCAGGATCTGGAAGGGCCAAGGAGCCTATCCCCACCACACCCCCAGAAGTCTGGCAGTGCTTAGCATCCTTCCTGGGATCGGTTGGAAGCTCTATAGATATCATAGCTCTTCCTTTCAGCTCCCCCTCAATTCAGGCAGCAGCACTGATCATTTTGTTAGAAAGCCAGAATGGCTTCAGAACACATCTGCTACTGAGTAGAAATGTATTTTAAAGTGTGCTTTCAAGACTTTTTTTAAAAGTGCATTCCTTCTTGAATCACATTTGGTCCACAAACTGGATAAAGACCTTTGCACTTTTACCAACACCAGGCTTATCCCCATCTCCAAGTGCTTCTCTTTCTCCCTTCTGGGCTCAAGTCAATCCCTGGAGGTACAAACCACCGTCCCAACCCTGGCATCTTCCCCCTCCCCATACTTGATGCTCTTTCTCCCCACCTCCCACTCCAGCTCATATATTCCATTTTTTCCTTAGCAGGGATTAATCGGATTGAATTTATTACACAGTAAGAGTAATAAGAAGGCACAGTGATTTCAATCTGGGAAGGGAGGGAGATTTCTGGGTGTTGGGGGAGGGGGGCAATGATGCTTCCTGATGTCCCATATGAAACCTGAAACTTCCTCCTTTTCTCTGTACCCCACCCCCTGGCTGTGATCAGCAGAAAGAAACTGATGCCAAAGCCCACAGCCTCCGCCTAGCCCCTTCTTGGAACAAAGATGTGGTCGGCAAGCAGGAAGCAGTGTGAGCGGTCGACAGGCGCATCCACCTGCCCACAGCCTCTGTCCTCAAAACGCCCGCCGCGCTCCACCTCTCAGAACAGCTGGCCCTCGTGTCACAGCCAATTAGGCTTTGGAGGGAGTGAGAGGGAAAGAAATGACACCATATACTGACCCCTGCTGTCACGGGGCAGATGTGGAGGCCAGCACGCGTCCCCGCTCGGCCACGCCGCTAATTAATCACCTCCGCCACCGAGTCGTGACAGCGCTTTGCGAGGAGCGAAGCACGTGGAGGCAGGGCCTGGGCACCTGCCGAGCGAGCTGTGGAGGGGGAGCTCTGGGCACCCAGCCGCCCCCTCTCTTAGCGGCCCTGGCAGGCCTGCTGCTGGCAAGGTCTCAAGGAAGCTGTTGGGGTTAAAAGGAAGGGTGGGAATGAGGGAGGAAACTTTTGAAAAGCCTTAAGTCATTACACAGAATGCCGGGGGGAGGGGGACGGGGTGGGGAGAGAGAGCTGGGCACAGCGGCGGGAGGAGCGAATGGGGCGGGAGCCGGTCAGAGAACGGAACTTCTCTCTAGGCCCCGTGTTTGCAAAGAGTCTGTGGGATGCTCAGAGATTTGCCTGGGAAACAGACTCATCAGGAAGCCCTAGAGTGCTACCTTCTTCCTCCTTCTACCAGTTTCTTGGTGCACTCTCTTTGAAAGTGAAAGTCGCTCAGTCGCAGCCGACTCTTTGCGACCCCATGGACTATACAGTCCATGAATTCTGCAAGCTAGAATACTGGAGTGGGTAGCCTTTCCCTTCTCCAGGGATAGAACCCGGGAAGTCTCTTTAGAGCCTGTGCTTTCACCCTCAGACATTTAGAGAGCAGGCCAAGTCCTGCACCAAACCCTGAAGAATCTTAACTTCTGCACATCTTCTAAAACTTGACCTAGAAAGGATCTGGCTCCAATCTCTCAAGTCCATGCGGGTGGCTTTGTGGTGAGCGCCCTTCACTCTGAATTTTCCCAATCACGGCAGTCAAGACACAAAGCTGTGATTGTCTACTTACTGAACCCAGGGATCCT
Source organism: Bos mutus (assembly GCF_027580195.1). Classification (NCBI taxonomy): domain Eukaryota; kingdom Metazoa; phylum Chordata; class Mammalia; order Artiodactyla; family Bovidae; genus Bos; species Bos mutus. Next base: position 8,954,194 of record NC_091619.1, on the reverse strand, counting down.
GCCAGAACGGCTCACCTTTGCTGCTCCAGTCCCTAGGACGGTGTCTGGTGCCAGCTTTGCACTTCCCAATGTTTGTTGAGTAAGTTCGTGAATAAGGAGTGAGCTAATGTTCAAGGAACTCAAGGTCTGCTGGGGAGGCAAGCACATCCCAGGGCATTGCACTGCAGCCTGGCCGAGTCTGAGGCGTCACGTAGCAGGGCACGAGCTGAGGGCTGAGGTCAGAGAAGAGGACCACCAGCTGAGTTCCAGCTGCAAAGCATGTAAGTGACCCTTGTTTGGTCCACAACTGCTTTTGTGGAAATCTCGGGTCAAGTCCGCTCCATTTCTATGAAAGCTCAAAGTAAATGGCCAAAGCAGTCAGATCAATAGCTTATTTTTGAAAATCCCCTCCTTCTTCAAGATAAAGCTTGTCCGAATCACTCACAATCTTGAAACAGGCCAGGCCTTTACCAGGTGACATGAAATACCACATGGGAACACGTTATGTGCATCCATTTGGATATGGATCATTAAATATTCTTTTTTTTGTAATTTTAAAACTCATGAGTCATATATGCCTGTCAGATCAAGCCCCGAATCCTTAATCCTTAGTGTGTGGAAAGGAAGCTTTTGAGCATCCAGCCTCAATGACAATTTCAATGTCATCTCTTGCCCTCTCCCCCCAAACACAGCACTGCAGCTTTGCAAGCATGTCCTCTGCTGAGGAAGCTCTCTGTCCTTGGTCTCTGCATGTGATAAATGTCAATTCTCTTTAAGACTCCCTTGAAGTTGTCTCTGCTCACACTTCCTTTCTATCTCTTTTATTGGCTGCATTGCAGGTCACATGGGATCTTAGTTTCCCAGCCAGGGTTCGAACCTGTGCCCCCCTGCATTGGGAGTGCAGAGTTCTAACCACCAGACCACCACCCAGACTTCCTCTGTAGAAGAGAGCCTAACATGAAAGCTGGAAAGGTCGGTTACAGAAATCATTCAGCAGCGTCAGTTTCCTTCTATTATAGGAGAGCAGCTGAGAGTGAGTTGGAAGAGTCTGATAAAATTCCCTTTAATTTTTTGATTGGTTAAGTGGATAAAGGAATCTATAAAGAGACAAGTGAGAGAACTTTCAACCTCTCTCTCAATAGCCATGGAAATAATAGTTGATTTTGTTCAGTCATTCATTCTTTTGTAAAGACTTCAAGATATCTATGGCTCTGAAAGAATAAGAAAATTCTTGGAAAAGAGATTATTTTTATAAGAAGTCTCTTAACCAAATGTTTAGATCTTGGGATACACCACAGTATCTGTGTTTCTAGAGAAATCTCTAAGAAAAATAAACAAAAACAATTTGTAAAAATGTAGTTTAAAAGTTTCAACTAATGATACTTTACAATGTCAAAAACTGAAATTTGTAGCTTAAAAGATGTGTGGGGAGGAAGTGTCTTAATTAAGCAAATGGAGCCATGCATAGGAGTGGCTGCTGTAGTTTATTAATTGTCTATAATATATATCAGAGAAGGCAATGGCACCCCACTCCAGTACTCTTGCCTGGAGAGTCCCACGAATGGGGGGGCCTGGTGGGCTGCAGTCCATGGGGTCGATAAGAGTCAGACACGACTGAGCGACTTCACTTTCACTTTCCACTTTCATGCATTGGAGAAGGAAATGGCAACCCACTCCAGTGTTCTTGCCTGGAGAATCCCAGGGATGGGGGAGCCTGGTGGGCTGCCATCTATGGGGTTGCACAGAGTCGGACACGACTGAAGTGACTTAGCATAGCATAGCATAGCATATAATATATATAATTACATGAAAAATGAAAGTTGCTCAGTTGTGTCTGACTCTTTGCAACCTCATGGAATTCTCCAGGCCAGAATACTGGAGTGGGTAGCCTTTCCCTTTTCCAGGGGATCTTCCCAACCCAGGGACCGAACCAGGGTCTCCTGCATTGCAGGCAGATTCTTTACCAGCTGAGCCACAAGGGACGCCCAAGAATATTGGAGTGGGTAGCCTATCCCTTCTTCAGTGGATCTTCCCAATCCAGGGATTGAACCAGGATCTCCTGCATTGCAGGCAGATTCTTTCCCAACTGAGCTATCAGGGAAGCATATCTCACTTTCACTTAACTATTTACTTTCACTTAACTGTTTATCCATGGACTGTATAGTCCATGGGGTCGCAAACAGTCAGACATGACTGAGCAGCTTTCACTTAATATAATACTATAACAGTTTATAAACATGCTGTGACCTAGACCTGGAGTTCATGACTTGCAAGCCTTGGAGAGCTGGCATTTGGGAGACAAGAGGATACCTCTGGACCACATTCCAGGGCGCTTGACCTTGCCCGCTCTCTCTGTTGTACCTTGGGTTGTGAACCTCAAATGGCAATGGTTATACTGGAAAGAATACGTACCTGAAAGTCAGGCTGGCCTTGAATCCGAGTGTGCCATCGTAACTCGCGTGCCTCTGAGCCACATTCTTTTATTTGGCTAATGTTGGGTTGGCCAAAAAGCTTGTTTGGGTTTTTCCATTTCCTTATAGGAATATCTGAACAGTCTTTTTGGCCAACCTCAGTACTTCTGAGGCACACACTCACTCCTGTGCTCACACCATATTCTTACATTTATATCCTGAATTAAAAATAGGGAGCCAGGTACTCTGCTAGTACTAGGGATACGAGTTGTGCTCTCTGACACAGAGTTCTCATTTTGGTGACAAGGGCTGTTTAATTCTTCCAGGGGTTGGTGCCGGGGCCCTCCTTTGTAAAACAGGAATGATAATGCTTATCTCAAAGCCACGCCATCCCTTGTTTGGACGGGGCATCAAGCAAACTGTGTGCATTTTACTTTGACTTCTGACACTTTTACTGGACCTACGTCATGCTGTAAATTCCAGGTTTTGACATTTATAATAAAGTTGTGATGAGGGGTAAATGGACCAGTGTTTGCTCTTTCAAATATTAATCTAACCAGAAGGAGCTGATCAGTTAAAATTTTTCTTCTTCCTTTTTCAAATGTTTTGTTTGTTTCTTTGCTTTTCCTTGTACTTGATGCCTAGCACTACTGGAGATGTAGACCAATGTTTTCACGTTTCCTATTTTCTTACTTGGGATATATACTCGCGTTTGAGCAAGCTCCAGGAGATGGTGAAAGACAGGGAAGCCTGGCATGCTGCCTGCAGTCCATGGGGTTGCAAACAGTCGGACACAAATGAGCAACTGAGCAACAACAAACATATAAGTGGTGAGTGAATGTGTGAGTATGCGTGTATATGGGACTTTGTATATAAATAAAATATGTGAGTGTGCATATGCACAAGTGTATGTATGTGGACATGTGTGTGGGCGAGTGTGTGTGCATGAGGATGTATGTGTGGGTGTGGATTTATGTGAAAGTGTATATATGAGTGTATATGCATATGTGTGTGAGTGTGTATGTCTGTGAATGCATATGTGTGAGTGTGTATGCAAAATGAGTGCAAGTGGAAGTGAGAGTGTGTATGCATTAGTATGCACATGTGTGTGTGAGTGTGCATCTAAGCATGTGAGTGTGTGCATCTGTGAGTGAGACTATGGGTATGTGTGAGGCTGTGTGTGTCTGTGAAGGCACCGTGATGACTTCTTAACTGAACAGACTCTATAGAGACCAGTTGTCTGCTCATCAGAGCAAAAAGACAGGAGTCTTAGTATAAAGTTAAAATGTAGTCAGGCACTCTGTTCCTCAGTACATCTCTGACGGTTTCTTCTCGATACATTTTTCTCTACCTAACCAGCCTTTAAAAATGAAGTCAAAGTAAATACATCGTTTTTAAATGGAGGGAAAATTGGTCTGAAAAAAGAATGGAAAAGTATCTCCCTCAAATCAGAAAACAGCAGGGATTGAAAAACAAACAAACAAAAACACCTGACAGCCTGAGCCTTGTCAGTGAAAAGTAAACTGAGCAGAAGTGACTAACTTCAGCTGCTTCTGGAGGGCAGCTTGCAGCCCCAGCTCTGTCCAGCGATGGACAAGGTTGGTGCTTGCTTCAGAATTGCCCTCCCTAGCCCTTCAGTGCCTTCCAGCAAGATGGCCCAAGGTTTCCAGTGTGAAAGGTGAAGCTGCCATCTTGTGGTCAAACACAGAGCTGCAGCGCCTCTGCAGCAATTTCCAGAGGCAGTCGCTCACGGGCTAAGAGCACGGGGCGGGACCTGAGGCAGATGAGTGGGCTGGTTAAGTAGTCTGCATCACAAGACCTGTGCCTGACCCCTGCGACATATATCCTATTATATATATATATAATTGAATATATATATATACATATATAATTGAATATATATATATATACACACATATATATATATTTGATTCAGTTGCTCAGTCTTGTCTGACTCTTTGTGACCCCATGGACTGTAGCATGACAGGCTTCCCTGTCCATCACCAACTGCCGGAGCTTGCTCAAACTCATGTCCATCAAGTTGGTGACGCCATCCAGCCATCCCATTCTCTGTCATCCCCATCTCCTCCTTCCGTCAATGTTTCCCTTCAATCCTTTCCCAATCAGAGTCTTTTTCAATGAGTCAGTTCTTCACATTAGGTGGCCAAAGTATTGGAGTTTCAGCATCAGCATCAGTCCTTCCAATGAATATTCAGTACTGGTTCCCTTTAGTGTGGACTGGTTGGATCTCCTTGCAGTCCAAAGGACTCTCAAGAGTCTTCTCCAGCACCACAGTTCAAAAATGCATCAATTCTTTGGTTCTCAGCTTTCTTTATAGTCCAACTCTCACATCCATACATGACTACTGGAAAAACCAAACCATGGCTTTGACTAGATGGACCTTTGTCAGCAAAGTAATGTCTCAGCTTTTAATAAGCTGTCTAAGTTGGTCATTGCTTTTCTTCCAAGGAGCAAGTGTCTTTTAATTTCATGGCTGCAGTCGCCATCTTCAGTGATTTTGGAGCCCAAGAAAATAATGTCTCTCACTGTTTTCATTGTTTCCCATCTATTTGCCATGAAGTGACGGGACTGGATGCCATGATCTTAGCTATTTGAATACTGAACTTTAAGCCAGCTTTTTCACTCTCCTGTTTCACTTTAATCGAGGCTCTTTAATTCCTATTCACTTTATGCCATAAGGGCGGTGTCATCTGCGTATCTGAGGTTATTGATATTTCTCCTGGCAATCTTGATTCCAGCTTGTGCTTCATCCAGCTCAGCATTTAGAATGATGTACTCTGCATATAAGTTAAATAAGCAGGGTGACAACATACAGCCTTGATGTGCTCCTTTCCCAATTCAGAACCAGTCTGTTTTTCGATGTCCAGTTCCAACTGTTGCTTCTTGACCTGCATACAGATTTCTCAGGAGGCAGGTAAGGTGGTCTGGTATTCCCATCTCTTGAAGAATTTCCCACAGTTTGTTGTGATCCACACAGTCAAAGGCATAGTCAGTAAAGCAGAAATAGATGTTTTTCTGGAACTCTCTTGCTTTTTCGATGATCCAGCGGATGTCTATGGTGTCGCAAAGAGTCGGATACGACTGAAGCGACTTAGCAGCTGCAGCAGCAGTAACAGCGGATGTTGGCAATTTGATCTCTGGTTCCTCTGCCTTTTCTAAAACCAGCTTGAACATCTGGAAGTTCACGGTTCACATATTGCTGAAGCCTGGCTTGGAGAATTTTGAGCATTACTTTACTAGCGTGTGAGATGAGTGCAATTGTGCGGTAGTTTGAGTATTCTTTAGCATTGCCTTTCTTTGGATTGGAATGAACACTGACCTTTTCCAGTCCTGTGGCCACTGCTGAGTTTTCCAAATTTGCTGGCATATTGAGTGCAGCACTTTCACAGCATCATCTTTTAGGATTTGAAATAGCTCAACTGGAATTCCATCACCTCCACTAGCTTTGTTCATAGTGATGCTTCCTAAGGCCCACTTGACTTCACATTCCAGGATGTCTGGCTCTAGATGAGTGATCACACCACTGTGATTATCTGGGTCATGAAGATCTTTTTTGTATACTTCTTCTGTGTATTCTTGCCACCTCTTCTTAATAGCTTCTGCTTCTGTTAGGTCCATACCATTTCTGTCCTTTATTGCACCCATCTTTGCATGAAATGCTCCCTTGGTATCTCTGATTTTCTTGAAGAGATCCTAGTCTTTCCCATTCAATTATTTTCCTCTTATTTCTTTGCATTGATCGCTGAGGAAGGCTTTCTTATGTCTCCTTGCTATTCTTTGGAACTCTGCATTCAAATGGGCATATCTTTCCTTTTCTCCTTTGCTTTTCACTTCTCTTCTTTTCACAGCTATTTGTAAGCCCCAATTAGTGTTTGCATCCCTTCAATTGTCTTATAATATTTTTTTTTTACAGTTTGTTTTGAATAGGGATAGAAATTAAGTCCGTGCTTTGTAGTTGATTAATAAGTCTCTTAATTCTCTTTTAGTAGCCTCACCTTTTCCCTTAACAACTAATTTGTGGGGGAAAAAACCAGTTGCTTGCCCTATAGATTTTCTCATGGGCTGGGCTTCTGTTTTCATTCCTGTGGTGATGTTAATGTATTACTCTGTTTCCTATATTTTCTAAGATTAGTGCCTAGACCTAGAAGATTGACCAAATTTGGATGTAATTTTGTTGTTGTTGTTAAAACTGCTTTAGAGGTGATTTGTGTATTTCCACTGGAGGGTCCATAATATTTTTGATGATAATTGCCTAGATCTATTGATACCCAGGTGCTGCAAAATGGTGATCCTGAGCCATCTCTTACTGTCCAGGTGGTGCAGCTGAGTATCTATAAGGGCAAGTTGAACTTCCTACAACTCTTTTTGCTTTTTTCTCCCCCAAAGGAAAAGTATTTGCAAAATCACTGAGAGCAGTATGGTATAATGAGAAATGTCAGACTGAACTTGGTTGGAATCATGGTCTCATACATCACTCACTATTTAACAAGGTATGTAAGTTCCTTAATTTCTCTGTACTTTAATTTCCTGATGCATAAAATGAACATAACAGAGCACACCATATATAAATGTCGCGAGTGTTTAAAGAATGAATATAAAATGTCTGGTATGTAATAGACTCAGTAAAAGCTCACATTTGTAGTCTCATTTTTTTTTTTTGCCTTTATGATGTACATATTTTCACATATTAGCATGTCTGAAATTGGGATGCATCTTATAATCCAAGGTATTTTAGCTCACTTTTTCAATTCCTATTTTCTTCCACTTAAATATACAATCAGTTCAGTTCAGTAGATCAGTTGTGTCTGACTCTGTGTGACCTCATGGAATGCAGCACGCCAGGCTTCCCTGACCATCACCAACTCCCAGAGATTACTCAAACTCATGTCCATCGAGTCAGTGATGCCATCCAACCATCTCATCCTCTGTCATCCCCTTCTCCTCACACCTTCAATCTTTCCCAGCATCAGGGTCCTTTCAAATGAGTCCATTATTCAAATCAGGTGGCCAAAATATTGGAGTTTCAGCTTCAGCATCATTCTATCCAATGAATATTCAGGAATGATTTCCTTTAAGATGGACTGGTTGGATCTCCTTGCAGTTCAAGGGACTCTTAAGAGTCTTCTCGAACACTACAGTTCAAAAGCATCAATTCTTTGGTACTCAGCTTACTTTATAGTCCAACTCTCACATCTATACCTGATTACTGGAAAAACCATAGCTTTGACTAGATGGATCTTTGTTGGTAAAGTAATGTCTCTGCTTTTTAATATGCTGTCTAAGTTGGTCATAGCTTTTCTTGCAAGGAGCAAGCGTTTTTTAATTTTAAAATCACTGCACCATCTGCAGTGATTTTGGAGCTCCCCAAAATAAAGTCTGTCACTGTTCTCATTGTTTCTCCATCTACTTGCCATGAAGTGATGGGACCGGATGCCATGATCTTAGCTTTCTGAATGTTGAGCTTTAGGCCAACTTTTTCACTCTCCTCTTTCACTTTCATCAAGAGGCTCTTTAGTTCTTCTTCACTTTCCGCAATATGTGTGGTATCATCTGCATATCTGAGGTTATTGGTATTTCTCCCAGCAATCTTGATTTCAGCTTGTGCTTCATCCAGCCCAGTCTTTCGCATGATGTACTCTGTATACAAGTTAAATAAGCAGGGTGACAATATACATCCTTGACGTACTCCTTTCCTGATTCGGAACCAGTCTGTTGTTCCATGTCTAGTTCTAACTATTGCTTCTTGACCTGCATACAGATTTCTCAGGAGGCAGGTAAGCTGGTCTAGTATCCCCATCTATTCAAGAATTTTCCACAGTTTGTTGTTATCCACAGAGTCAAAGGCTTTGATGTAGTGAATAAAGGAGAAGTAGATGTTTTTCTGGAACCCTCTTGCTTTTTTTTTTTTTGAACTTCCTAGGTTGGTAGGTGCCCAATATGCTACTGGAGATCAGTGGAGAAATAACTCCAGAAAGAATGAAGAGATGGAGCCAAAGCAAAAACAATACCCAGTTGTGGATGTGACTGGTGATGGAAGTAAAGTCTGATGTTGTAAAGAGCAATATTGCACAGGAAACTGGCATGTTAGGTCCATGAATCAAGGCAAATTGGAAATGGTCAAACAGGAGATGGTAAGAGTGAACATCGACATTTTAGGAATCAGTGAGCTAAAATGGACTGGAATGGGTGAATTTAACTCAAGTGATCATTGTATCTACTACAACGGGCAAGAATCCCTTAGAAGAAATGGAGTAGCCATCACAATCAACAAAAGAGTCTGAAATGTAGTAGTTGGATGCAATCTCAAAAATTACAGAACAATCTCTGTTCATTTCCAGTGCAAACCATTCAATATCACGGTAATCCAAGTCTATGCCCCAACTACTAATGCAGAAGTTGAAGTTGAATGGTTCTATGAAGATCTACAAGACCTTCTAGAACTAACACCCCCAAAAGATGTCCTTTTTATTATAGGGGACTGGAATGCAAAAGTAGGAAGTCAAGAGATACCTGGAGTAACAGGCAAATTTTGGCTTGGAGTACAAAATGAAGCAGGTCAAAGGCTAACAGTTTTGCCAAGAGAACGCACTGGCCATAGCAAATATCCTCTTCCAATAACACAAGAGAAGAATCTACACATGGACATCACCAGATGGTCAATCCCGAAGTCAGATTGATTATATTCTTTGCAGCTGAAGATGCAAAAATACATCTGACTATTCAGTTCAGTTCAGTCACTCAGTCATGTCCGACTCTTTGTGACCCCATGAATCGCAGCACACCATCAAGCTCCCCGTCCATAGCAGCCTATCTGTCCATCACCATCTCCCTATACAGTCAGCTAAAACAAGACCAGGAGCTGACTGTGGCTCATATCGTGAACTCTTTATTGCCAAATTCAGACTTAAATTGAAGAAAGTAAGGAAAATCACTAGACCATTCAGGTCTGACCTAAATCAAATGTACATCAACGTATAAAAATATTAGCATTTCCAAAGTATTTCTGAGATTTCACTATTGTTGATTTACAAACAAGACATTTGGGGCTTCCCTCATAGCTCAGTTGGTAAATCATCTGCCTGCAATGCAGGACACCCAGGTTTGATTCCTGGGTCAGGAAGATCCCCTGGAGAAGGAAATGGCAACCCACTCCAGTATTCTTACCTGGAGAATCCCATGGACAGAGGAGCCTGGCAGGCTACAGTCCACGGGGTTGCAAGAGTCTGACACAACTTAGCAACTAAACCACCACCACCACAACCATACAAGACATTTAGTTTCCTTCCCTAGTATCCTAGAATGGACAAACCTCTATGAAACTGGAAAATTCTAAGGCTAACAGAACATGCTAACTTCAGAAAGTTCTTTTCAAATGATTATGTCTCCATATAACAATATCAATGACTTAGAGTCAGTACACTTGAACAAGACAAAGCTATCTACTGTCATTATGGCATCACGGACCCAATGGGCATGAGTTTGATCAAGCTTCTGGAGATGTGAAGGACAGAGAACCCTGGCATGCTGCAGCCCATGGGGTCACAAAGAGTTGGACACGACTGAGCAACTGAATAACAGCAGCCTCCTTGTCATAGGTCACTTCAGATTCTTCTCTCAAACCCATCCCCTCCTCTTTCCTTTCTCCTTCCTCTGCCACAACAAGGCGTTAATCTTGTACATCAGACCCTGGAATTTGAATGGGGCTGTTGAAGACTGAAAATTTGTGTCCCCAGCAAATCTGTATGTTGTAAACTAAGTCCCAAGCTGATGATACTCAGAGGGTCTTCGGGAAGTGACTAGGTCGCAAAGGTGGAGTTCGCTTGCAAGGGATTAGTGCCCTTATTGAGTACCCCTCTCCCCGCAAGAGTTCCTGTGCCCATTCTTTAGTGTAAGGACACAGCAAAGAGTTGGCTGTCTGCACCTGGAAGAGTGTTCTTTCCAGAACACAACCCTGGCTCCCTGATCTTGGACTTGCATCTCTACTACTGCGAGAAATAACTGTCTATAGTTTATAATCCACACAGTCTATGATACTTTGTTATAACAGTCCTGAAAAATAGTTGTGCCTATGAGTACTGGCCTTTCCACCTCCTCCACTTGTGGTAGTAAACAGAGAAGACCTAACAATCTTGGCCTTTCATGTAATCAAGTTTTGTTTAACTTAACCATATGCCATAAATATCTTTTCATGGTTCTATACAGTTAAATTTTAACAGTTAAATATTTATAACTAAGTTATTGTTCCATTCCATCAGTTCAGTTCAGTTGCTCAGTTGTCTGCCTCTTTGTGACCCCATGGACTGCAGCACGCCAGGGCTCCCTGTCCATCACCAACTCCTGGAGCTTACTCCAACTCATGTCCATTGAGTCGGTGATGCCATCCAACCATCTCATCCTCTGTTGTCCACTTCTCCTCCCACCTTCAATCTTTCACAGCATCAGGGTCTTTTCAAATGAGTCCAGTCTTCAAATCAGGTGGCCAAAGTATTGGAGTTTCAGCTTCAGCATCAGTTCTTCCAATGAATATTCAGGAATGATTTCCTTTAATATGGACTGGTTGGATCTCCTTGCTGTCCAAGGGATTCTCAAGAGTCTTCTCTACCACAGTTCAAAAGCATCAATTCTTGGCACTCAGCTTTCTTTATAGTCCAACTCTCATATCCATACATGACTACTGGAAAAAACATAGCTTTGACTAGATGGACCTTTGTTGGCAAAGTAATGTCTCTGCTTTTTAATAAGCTGTCCAGGTTTGTCATAACTTTTCTTCCAAAGAGTCAGCGTCTTTTAACTTCATGGCTGCAATCACCATCTGCAGTGATTTTGGAGCCCCACAAAATAAAGTCAGCCACCATTTCCACTGTTTCCCCATCTATTTGCCATGAAGTAATGGGACCGGATGCTGTGATCTTAGTTTTCTGAATTTTGAGTTGTAAGCCAAATTTTTCACTCTCCTCTTTCACTTTCATCAAGAGGCTCCTTAGTTCCTCTTCACTTTCTGCCATAAGGGTGGTGTCATCTACATATCTGAGGTTATTGATATTTCTCCCAGCAGTCTTGATTCCAGCTTGTGCTTCATCCAGTCCAGCATTTCTCATGACATGCTCTGCATATAAGTTAAGTAAGTTAAATAACCATCCCACAGTTAAATGTAACTCAGTTAACCATTATTCTTTATGGACCTCATTGCAATTTTTTCAGTGTCATAAAAGCATTGCAGGAAACATCTTTGAGCCAAGCAGTTAAAAATTATTTTGGATTTTTTTATTAGAATAAATAATTTAAATGCAGAAGCAATTTAAATGCAACCGTGGCTAATTAAAGTCATTATTAGACAAAAAAAGTATGTTAATAAGTTTGGTTTTAAGAGAATCTGTCCAAGGCTGAGAGGGATTCCATTAGAATAAGGAAGGCCAAAAGTGTCAGGAGTTTGAAAGGGACTGTGTGGGTCAGGCCCTAATCAGTAAGTTGTGGGCCCGTAGGACCTCTGAGCTGATGTCACGACAGTGAAACGGCCCCTTATCTAGCATGCTTCCCTTTGGAGCTGGTGCTGTCCTGACCACACAATGCCATATCATCTAAATGACCCCTTGCTAATCACAAAGGCATAGTGTACTGGGTCTGCATGATAACTGATAAAGAGGTCACTGTCATGGCCAATCAAGAAGCTCTATGCTGTGTCTTTGACCCAACTTCTATGAGTCCCTTTCTTGGGGACTATATTTCTTGCAGGGGGGCGTGACTTTATGTGAACAAAGTAAATAGTTTATTGCTGCCTGCAATCAACACATGTTTTCCTGTGTCTTTATCTTGGTACAGCCTTTTCTCTCTGCCTCTAACACCCTTTCTTCCCTTGTCACCAGCTTGGCCCCTTGTGGCAGAGCCTGTTGCTTGCTATCAGTAAAAGAAACCCAACTTAGTTAAGGTTTGGAGCAGCAGCGTGCCCAGTTGGTGGGTTCTTCCTGCAGTCCCAGCGGAAGATACATGGTTGGTCTAAGCCAGTCATGGTAATCTCATGTTCCTTTGCCAACAATTGACATAGGGCCAGGTAAACAACCTAATTATGACTAACAGTGCCTAAGAGGAAGTTTACTGAAGACTTCTAGAAAATAGTTTTCCCTTGCATGTTGAGAGTGTCCCTTCCCTTTCCACACTGGACACTGTAATATAAGAATGTGTGTTGCATGGAGCTTCAGCAGCCGTCTTGCATCATGAGGGGTGACATCCCAGATACATCACTGATGGTGGGCTGAAATGATGGAAAGAGCTTGAATCCTCCAGATAACAAAATTCCCCACATGGAAAGCAACTTGTCAACTAGACAGAGGGCGAACACCTAGCACTCCCCGGTGCCATCACATCACCAGTGCACAACAGTGACAAAGTTAGGAACAGACCGGGTTCCAGACCACGGCTGATGCTGCAGCCCCATGAAGGCACCCCGTCCTAACTCTTCAGTCCTTCTGCTTGGCCATCCTTGGCTGTGGGTTTTCTTGAATTCTTGCTTTAGACCTGCTTCACCTCTGGTCAGCCTCTCTCTATCTTACCAGAGCTCAAGATAAGAAAATGAAAATGTCTTAACAATTTCCTTACTGACCAGAGCTGACACATGCCACTTCTAGGAGAAGCTGGGAAAGAGGATTTGAGGAGCACACAGCCATCCTGAGTAGAACTGGAAATCTGAGATCTTTTTTTGCTCTTTGCAGGGGGGATGGGTTATGTAGACAGAAACATTATTTGGGAAGATGCTCCAACCACCCTGTTGAAATGGATGTCTTTGGTACTCAGCATCTTTCAGGGAGGGTGAAAGTGGGAAGGAGCCTTGATGGATGGACATCAAACTGGCCACCAACCTAGGCTTGAGCCAAACTCAATGAAAGGACATCACATTTCTTGTTCTCTGGTGCCACAGAGCCAATCATACTTATTAGATCAGAAAGAAGAAATGGCTTTGAAATTGATTAGGAACCTGCGGGGCCCACTCAGGTTCAAATCCTTTCCATGTCCCCCGTTTCTTATCTATAAGAAACAGGCTTCATTAAGCCTCCTAGACCTTCCCTGAGTTCCAAAGGGTAGATTCAAACAGAGAAGTGAGGGAATGCAGAAATGAAGGAGGAGAAATCAAGAAAAAATACTGCAGGAATAAAGCAGCACTCTCACTCCTCCCCCAAAAATATACATAACAGTATCTTTGAGCTCTTCTGCAAGAGAGCGGAAGAGCTCTAAGGCCCTCTTCCACGTGGGGGACAGTGACTTCAGACTGAACACAAGATTCCTGGAAAATAGCCCTGTTACCTCACCACCAGCAGATTAGAAGAAAGTCACATAATCTGCAGCCCCAGCCCAAATTTGTGGGCATAAGCCGCTCATTCTCTTTGCTTGGTCTTGCAATAAACCTTTTTCTGCTTCAAACTCCAACGTTCTGGTTTGTTTGGTCTCACTGTGTGTGGGGCACATGAACTTGCATTCAGTAACAGCTATGGTTTAAAAATAGTTCAGCCGTTCCTCTGCATTTTCTCATCACGTTACACTGCTGGAATTCTCCCTCCCCCGCCCCTCTCTCTGTCTCTCTCTGGCTCAACCTTCTGAAGACCCAGTGATCTCAAGCTTAACTGCACGCCATTATCACCTGGAGTGCTTTAACAATTTCTGTTGCCCAGATCTCCCAGCAGGCCAATTAAATCAGGCTCTTTGGAGATGGTACCCAGGTCTTAGTAGTTTCTTAAATCTCCCAGATGACTCCGATGCGCAGCCGAGGTTGAGACCCCTACAAGGAGAGCAGTGGTTTGAAATCCTGGCCACACATTACAATCATCGAGGGGGCTTTTAAAAAATGCTGATGCCAATTCCCACCCCAGAGTTTCTGACTTAATTGGGTTGGGGTGGGGCCCAGGGCAACGATCGTTTTTTTAAAGCTCCCTAGGTGATTCTAATGTGTAGCCAGGTTTGAGAAGCACTGCAATGGAGTCACAAAACCAAGGAACAAAAGAAGGAATCTTCTTTTTTTCTGGACAATAAAATTTCTAAAATGCTGTCATCTAGCATGTTTATATGCAAAGCTAGAACAGTGCTTCTCAACCCAGGTGGCACATTAAATCTCAGGGGAAGGTTAAAAAATATTGAATTCCTGGGCTCTCCTCTCTGAAATTTTAATTCAGTTATTGGGTGGGGACTGGAGTTGTTGGTATGTTTTTCAAGCTCTTTCATGGTTATTATACCAGCCAGGATTAAGGACCACTGCAAAATAATAGTGATGATGATGATGATAACTCACAAAGGGTATAATTGTGCCAGTAGAAGACCCTGTTAGTTAAGGAGGGGGCAGGTTTTATCTATGGCAGGGCTGTTGAGCATCAGTTTGTGCCTTTTCCCATTGTTATTGCTAACTCTGTAAACACTGTACTCATAAAAACTTATCTTATTTAAGAAGCAGCCCTACTCATTCCTTGCCTACTTTCTTGCTGTCTCGTCACTGGATGGGAAGTCTCTAGAAAGTGAAGTCGCTCAGTCGTGTCCGACTCTTTGCGACCCCATGGAGTGTGGCTCCTCCATCCATGGGATTCTCCAGGCAAGAATACTGGAGTGGGTTGCCGTTTCTTTCTCCAGGGGATCTTCCCGACCCAGGGATTGAACCTGGGTCTCCCGCATTGCAGGCAGACACTTTAACCTCTGAGCCACCAGGGAAGCCCAGTCTCTAGAAGTGTTTTGCAATTAACTTACAGTGTGGCTTCAGCCATCTAAGGCTGTATCACATTCTTTGTTTAAAAGATGTCAGCTCTTTCTGTCCCCTTATTGCCCTACCCCATCAGTCTTTGTGTGACGATCTTACTCAGACTCATTGTTTGGGTCACGTAAACAAAACCACCAGCCTAAAAGTGTTATGGCTGAGACAGATGCTCCTGGCGACACAAGTGTGCCCTGGACGTTGGGAGCCATAGCCGCCGCACGGCTGAGTCCTCCTCTGCCTCTGCAGAGGTGGCAGGTGCTGGCAAGAGGACACCCAAGGACACGAGCCTCTTTCCGCTGTCCTCCACACTCCCTCAGGATGCGCAGGGCTGCTCAGACCAGCTCAGGATGCAGACACACGTGGGGTGGGGATCTTGCCTGGGTGGGCCCAGGACAGAGGCTGGATGGACTCTCCCTGTGGCTCTGGCCCTGAGGCCTTCCCCAGCTCTCTCGTCTCTACTCTTGGTGCCTCATGCTCCCATGAGGGGGATTGCACATGCCCCCTCCGAGCTGGGCTGTGTGCTCTAGGAGAGAAAGGGGGCATGAGCCTCCACGTGTCCTTTGGAGAAGGTGACGCCACAGCCACATTTTCTAGGCTGTCTTTATGCCTTTCTTTATACTTGGAGTTATTTCTTTCAATTTGATCTCATAAGTCCAACATGTAAAAGGTTAGAAATCAGAACTTGTCTGGTTGAAGGGTTGTTTTTCAGTCACTAAGTCATGACCGACTCTTCTGCGACCCCATGTTGTACATCTGGAAGTTCTCGGTTCACATACTGTTGAAGCCTAGCTTGAAACATTTTGAGCATTAGTTTGCTAGCATGTGAAAGGAGTGTGGTAGTTTGAACATTCATTGGCACTGCCCTGCTTTAGGATTGGAATGAAAACTGATCTTTTCCAGTCCTGTGGCCATTGCTGAGTTTTCCAAATTTCCTGGTGTACCCAGTGAAGCACATTAACAACGTCATCTTTTAAGATCTGAAATAGCTCAGCTGGAATTCCATCACCTCCACCAGCTTTGTTGGTAGTAATGATTTCTAAGGCCCACTTGACTTCACAGGTTCAAGACTGAGACCCTCCAAAACTTCTGCAAGCCCCTAAATTTCTGCGTCACACAGATGAACCACCTCCATTCGCCTTCCGGGTATGTTGAGGGGAGCATGAAGCTTTGTGGTGCCTGCCAGTTACACCATGAAGCATGCAGCTCTGGATTCAGGCCCAGGTCTATATGCCTCAGAACACAGCCTCTTGCCTGCTCCTCCTGAAAGAGAAACCCGGTTGGTTTGAGGGCTGCCGAATGCTGTTCCCATAGGCCTGGCTTCCAGGTTTCAGAGAGCAATGCAAAGACAAAAAAAGGCTGCCCCTCCTGCCTCCGCTGTCTGACTGAGGATGCACAAAGACGGCAGAGGAGATAGCATGTGTTAGCACGCAATCAGGAAGATTAGAAAAGCCCAGTCTCTGCTCAAACTGCTTGTGTCTGCATTTTCCAGTGTCCAGTCGAAATTGTTAACATGGCTGTTAAATGACAGTTGGCAGCTAGGAGTGTGGTCACCGACTAGAACAAAATATTAGGCCAGAAATTTAAAACAGTGAATTGATTCCTTTTCTCTCTGATATAGAAACAAAATAACGAGTCCAAGTTTCTCAGTCTAAGCCAGAGTGTGTCTCGACCTCACTCGAGTGGCAGGGAGCAGGAGAACTCCCTGTGGAGGGCCGTCCTCTGCACTGAAGGAAGTTTAACAGCGTCCTTGGTCTCTACTCACTGGAGGCCATGCCGCCCGCCCTCCAACAAGTTGTGACAATAAAAAACGTCTCCGAACATTGTCCCCCAAGGGTCAAAATCATCTGAATCACCACTCTCATCAGTTGGCTTGGAAGGTAAAAGATTATTTGCCAAGCCAATTTCAGGCCACAGGTTTAGGGGATTAAAAATCATTTCGGGACTAGAAAAGGATTTTTTTTTGGAGTCTTGATACCCACCAGGGTTCTTGGCCTTCCCCAATCAATAGAAATTGACTAGAGGCCAGACCAGACAAGAAATCCAGGCAAGGCCTTTCTGGGGCCCCTGCTGCAGCAGCAGGGAGCAAGAACAAACAAGGTTCCCTTGCTTGCTCACTCCCTGGGAGCGGGTGGTGAGCTTATTGCTTATATGAGGTGAGGGTAGGGATGAGTCTGGGGCAGAGTGGAGCGGTGGCTCGGGTGGTTTGCCCAATCCTTCAGTGGTGTTGAGTGCAGAGGGCATGTGCAGTACCCTGTTTGCTCCTGGCTCTTCAGAAGTGGCAGTAGGGGGTTTCAATCTTTTTTGTATCCTTGGTCCAGAATTTGCCCCAGCGGCTACATACATGTAGTTATTTTTAGTCCTATATGGTTTCTCTGTATTTTGTTGCTTGAGGTGAGATGTGTCCAGGTGCAAGCATTGCAGCACTGCAGCAAAGGGTCCCAGGCCCCAGCCTGTCAGTCTGAGGGGACAACATTAGAGGTGGCTACTAGTGGGATTTTTCTGAGAAAGGACACTCCGGTCCATCATCCCACAAGCCAAGACCATGTGAAGCGTGGTCTGGAGGGTGGGATAACAGAGATCTAGATACGTGTGGAGGTTCCAGAGGACAGAGCCTTGGGCCTCTATTGCAGGGGATAGCCTGGAGAGGATTGAAGCTATCAAATGTCCTGGAGCTTCTCATGGGTTTACCTGGTGGCTCAGATGGTAAAGACTCTGTCTCCTTATGGGGTGGGCAAAGGAGCTGAGAGTGTCTGCTCTGGGGAAAGCCTTGGGAAAGTTGAGACAGGGTTTCCCAACAAAGGGCACAGAGAGAGATGACAGGATGCAGATACCAAGGCTTCCAGAAGACAAGTGAAGCCACAGAACAGACGGGACCTGTCCATCAGCAGCGGACATCACCAAGGGCAGAGTCTGAAGTCTGGTCACTTGGGCTCCAACAGAGCCGGCAGAAGGAAGGCCCCTCCATGATTTTAAATCACCCCAGAAGATGAACTAGAGAAGGGGAAAGTGCTGAAATGACTGAGAACATTTGCTGCGATGATGTCTCCCTTGCACTGTCAGAATGAGTAGGGAGTTAGAAAGTTAACATTCAGTTTTAGAAAACTGTTACACATTTTGCACAGCCCTTTGCAAAACTTATACCTGCTACAATTTGTTTAAGCCAGCATTTTTCTGATCTTATTTGACAAGGAACACTATGTTTTTCTGATAAATATCTATGAATAGCCATTCAAACCAGTGTTCTTTTTACTACACTTTTATGGAATTCTGGCTTAAAATGGGCCATCAATATAAAACAAACAGGCAAACAAATCTACTCTTGGATCATCGTACTTATTATCAATAGCAAATCGTCTCTACTGAGTTTATCTTTGGTTTTGTCAGACACAGAGTGTCCAGAATTAAGAATCAGATAGGTGTGCTCTGAAAGGCCTTCAAGGAAAAATTTTAAGATGTCTAGGCGTGGGAGGCCAGGGGTGCCTTTCTAGTGCAGAGCTGAAGATGTGGGTGCTGGCAGATAGAGGGCCAGGTTTCAGAGCCTGACATCTCACCTCATGGGCTACTGAGGCAGCAGTTAGATCCAAGTCTGGTGGTGGTGTAGTGCTGATTTAGTCACTAAGTCATGTCCAGCTGTTGTGACCCCATGGACTGTAGCCCGTCAGGCTCCTCTGTCCATGGGATTTCCCAGGCAAGAATACTGGAGTGGGTTGCTACTTCCTTCCCCAAGGGATCTTCCCGACCCAGGGGTTGAACCCAGGTCTCCTGCATTGCAGGCAGATTCTGAGCCACCAGGGAAGCTTGGAGCCAGACGGATCTGACCCTAAACATGCTCCACTCTTCACCAGCCCTCATCTTCTTTGGCTTTCTTCCAACTCCCTCTGGAATTTCCTGCCTAGCTTCTCAAGAGTCCCCCATAGTGGGAGGCAAAGATCAGAACATCACATTGCCAAATCTTAGAGAAAGCCCTAGCTGGAGGTTCTCATGTGGCAGGAACTTCCCCAGCATCAGCATGGCAGGAGTTTCCCCAGCATCAGAAGAAGGTCTGGGGTCACACTTTACAAAGATGCTTCTTTTCACTGGAGTATTTTTGATCCTCACAGTGATTGAGGGGCCTTATTGGTATTTGTGGGTAGGGACTAGAATTGTTAAATATTCTGAAATACACTGTTCCACCCAGCATGACAAAGAATCGTTGCAGTTTTACCTACAGCTTTGGAAAATTGCTCCAGAACAGGCAAAAAGCCCATTTATATCAACGGTTATCTGAGGAGCCTCCATCCTAACTCCATTTACCGTAAGAACATAAAGGATGTTTTGCAAAATTTTAATATAGTCTAAAATTTCCTAGGAAAGAAGGTTCCGTGCAAATCCAAAGGAAAATTGTTCTTTAGTTTTGTTCAATCTTACCAGATTTTTTTTTTCTACTTACTAAAAACAAACAAAAAACACCCTGCATAACATGTAGTAATGCTGCTGGTGGTACTTATGATACCACGTAGAACGTATCCTCTACGGCCTGTATGACTGTCATATTACTGTTGGTTCTGACTAATGGGAGTTTCCAATAATTATATCTTCTGGAACACTCGGACCTGGACATTTACATACTTACATTGTTTTGTTATATATACAGCAAAACAATTTGCATTTTGATATATAAATATATGTTTATTTACTTAATTACTATATTTATATGTAAAAATGTTTACTTATTTTATTTTATTTATTAATTTTTTGAATTTTGAGTTTTATTTTAAAATATTTTAATTAAAAACTACTTACCTTGGATTTTTAGTTTAAATTACAGTTTAAATTAAGATTTTTATGAATTATCTTGAAATTATATGCATAAGCTAACTACATTCCATTCAAGTTGTAAAAGTAAATGGAAGTCGCTCTGTCGTGTTGACTCTTTGCAACCCCATGGACTGTAGCCCACCATGCTCTTCTGTCCATGGAATTCTCCAGGCAAGAATACTGGAATGGGTTGTCATTTCCTTCTCCAGGGTAATTTCTCGACCCAGGAATTGAACCCCGACTCCTGTATTACAGGCAGATTCTCTACTGTCTGAACCACCAGGGAAACCCAAGTTGTAAAGACAGCCCCAGCCAGATATTTATCACTGCTTGCTACTACTGCTGCTGCTGCAAAATCGAGTCAGTCGTGTCCGACTCTGTGCGACTCCATAGATGGCAGCCCACCAGGCTCCTCTGTCCCTGGGATTCTCCAGGCAAGAACAGGAGTGGGTTGCCACTGCCTTCTCCAATGCATGAAAGTGAAAAGTGAAAGTGAAGTCGCTCAGTCGTGTCCGACTCTTAGCGACCCCATGGACTGTAGCCTTCAAGGCTCCTCCGTCCATAGGGTTTTCCAGGCAAGAGTACTGGAGTGGGGTGCCATTGCCTTCTCCAATATTTATCACAAGACACCCCAAAGTGAAGAAGGTCTGTGTTCAGGCAATGGGAGCAATTCTATGAATTCTCCACTGGAGGTCGCTAGAATCCCACCTAAATGGATCCGGGACACCTGGGGAGAATCCTATTTCTCCCGCGTTAAATCAATAGGGATGCAAATTGCTATTAACATTATTCATCTCCCGCCCAACACACACACGCGCAACGCACGAGAGATTGCGTGTGTCTCCTCTCTTGTGTTTTCTTGTTCACACGTGTGTCAGCCCCGGCCTCCTTTTCGAGGCTCGTGCGCCTATCTTCCCTGAGGTTCAATATCAAAGATATAGAGATGTCGAGCTGCATGGGGGTAACTGCCTTATCTCTCTGCTCTGGTAAAAATCAGATAAATCGGCATTTTGCAGAATTTAAAATGAGACCATACATTACACGCTGGGTCGAAGTTTACCATGCCAGCATAGCCGCCCCAGGGGCAGATAGAGTTCTCTTCAACAGAGCTGTATAAGTGATATGACTCTTAACGTTACAATAGAGAAATGACCAAGGAAGGGGAAAAGCCTCAATATTTTTGAAAAATCTACTTGACTATTGAGGGAAAACATTTCTCAGTACAACACATCTTCAGGGCCTTAGTGTGTTGTAAAGGCCTTGGCCACGGGAGATAACTTCAATCTCTCTGGGTTTTTTGTGTCTCACAAAACCAATTTGCCTAGGTCTTCACTCCCATTTAGAGATGCAAAATCCACACACGGCACACTTTCTGAGGACTGTCAGAAAAAGTGAAGGCTGCTTCAGGACCAGAGTTGGAGCTTGAAGATTTGAGAAGTCAGTTCTGGAGCCCCTTCCCTTGAGCTCCCACTCCTTAAAGAAGAGAAACCCCCATCGTGGAAAGGAAAGAGGCAAGATGAAGTAAGATGCAAGAGTGCAGTTCCCAGGTGGTGCTAGTGGTAAAAAATCTGCCTGCCAATGCAGGAGACACAAGAGATGTAGGTTTGATTCCTAGGTTGGGAAGATCCCCTGGAGTAGGAAATGGCACCCCACTCCAATATTCTTACCTGGAAAATTCCATGGACAGAGGAGCCATGGTTGCAGTCCGTGGGGCCACAGAGAGTTGGACATGACCAACTAAACTCATACACACAGTGAATGTACAATGGAAAACTGCAATAAGTTAGAGACAGGTTCTGTGACAGTTAACTGGTCTCAGGAAAGGCTCACAGAGGAATGATTTGAGCAGAGGCCTAAGTGAGGAGCAGAGGTTAAATAGATCAAGACTGTGTGTGTATGTGTGTGTGTGTGCGTGTGTGTGTGCATGTGTGTGTGTGTGTGTGTGGTTGGGACTCCAGGAGCCGGGGGGAGGATGATGGAAGTTGAAGCTAGAGGAGGATGTCTTTGGGGACTAAGTACACGCATGGACCAGGTTATGTGTGTGGTCTTTATTCCAAGAACAGAGTGAAGACAAGCTATCGAAGTATATGGGGAGTGGGATTTGATCCAATTTGCATTTCAAAGTAATAAATTGTCAAACTATAAAATTGAAAAAAAAGTTGAACTCCTTTAAAAAAAACCAGTTTCAGTTTTTTTTTTTTTAAAGAAAAAAACAGCTAGCTCATTAATTAACGTAAAAACCTAATTAAAACATTGCATTCTTTTTTTCCCTCCTGACATAATCAGGGAAGAGACTGAATTTAAATATGATCATTTCCCTTTTCACAAAATTCATTTGTATGTGTAAGCTCAGCTGGAATTTATCCCAGAGTGATTTCTAAGGTCATACCTCTTTTGAAGATCAGTTGAATATTTATCTCTGTGTGTTTTTTGATGTTGTTAAAACTCCCAGTTCTCACTGTGCCTTCTAAGTTTTCTAGGACTTTTAAAATATACTCACCCGAAGTCAGTAGAATCAACAGCTCATTGTATAAATTCTCTGTGGTATAGACCATCTCATTTTCCTGTGCAAAGGGTGGTTTTTAACCAAGTTTTTATTTCTTTTTTATCTCATCTCTATAGCTGTTCATACCTAGCCCACTAAATTTTATCACTGTCCGTAGCAACTACTGTATGTACATTAAAGTGGACTGTAATCAACAGTATTACTGTTTATTACTTATTAGCAGTGACTTTGGAAATTTAGGCTACAAAGCCTCTATGTGACGGATCAACCAAATATTCTACCGTATGTGTTAAAGTGTGGATGAAAGAATGGAGTTTGTAATAGGATGTGATTTTGGTCATTGTTCCTGGAATTATTGGCCATTGTCCTTCAAGAAACAAGTATTTCTAGTCTATAGCAGGAGTTATCAAAACTACGAAGTCCAGCTGATGCCTGGTTTGCACATAAAGGTTTTTGAGAACACAGCCACCCTTGTTTGCTCACGTAACATCGAAGATTACCTTCATGCCACTACCGAAGACAGGGTTGGGTAGCCACAAGCCTAACATATTTGCTATTTGACCCTTTACAGAGAAAGTTTGCTGACTCATTCTAGAAAGCAGGTGGAGTTATTTATATATTCCTTTTTTGTAAGAACATTTAGTGCTAACTAGACACATGCAGAAGGCAATGGCACCCCACTCCAGTACTCTTGCCTGGAAAATCCCACGGATGGAGGAGCCTGGTAGGCTGCAGTCCATGGGGTCACTGGGAGTCGGACACGACTGAGCGACTTCACTTTCACTTTTCACTTTCATGCATTGGAGAAGGAAATGGCAACCCACTCCAGTGTTCTTGCCTGGAGAATCCCAGGGACGGAGGAGCCTGGTGGGCTGCAGTCTATGGGGTCGCACAGAGTCGGACACGACTGACGCGACTTAGCAGCAGCAGCAGCAGCAGCAGACACATACTCTTTGCCTTTTAATGGCCGTCCTAAAAACCCTGCATTTTGCTGCTGGTCAAGTAAGGCCCTGTAAAGGACCGATGATAGTTTTTAGCACTTACTTCATAAGCAACACTTCATTAAGCATTTTATACACACTATCTCACATAGCAGCCCTGTGAATTAGATAGTATTA
The DNA here is from genome assembly GCF_027580195.1 of Bos mutus. Classification (NCBI taxonomy): domain Eukaryota; kingdom Metazoa; phylum Chordata; class Mammalia; order Artiodactyla; family Bovidae; genus Bos; species Bos mutus. The sequence continues at coordinate 8,930,635 of NC_091619.1, read as the reverse complement.
TCCTCGATTTGCAAATGAGTAAATTTAGATGGGAGAGAAGTTAAAATAACTTGTCTAAGTTCATAGAACTTGTAAGTGGCAGAAATGAGAATCTGATTCAATTTCTCTCTCTTTCCTGGGCTACTAACCACTCTATTTCACTGAATCCCCTGCGTATTTTCTATCAGAACCAACTGACAAAGGAAAATGGCTGTTGGGTTCATAAGTAGTATGTAGCTTCCTGGGAAGGAGCTGAAGTTGTCAGTTCTCAAGACAAAAGTACTTCCAAATACACAGAATTACTCTCCCTCAAAAAGTCAGCCAGGCAGTGTACCTGAAGTGGGGGCTCTGAGACCTCCTCTGGAGCCATGGATGGGTTTTGTCATCAGACACACTTCTGGGGATTCATTTTTGAGAGATTTTAGTTTTATCTTAAAGCATGCCTGGTAAAGGAATCTGGACACAAACATCCCTTGACCACGTGGGGCTCCAATATCCGCCATATTCAAAGCTCTCCTTTACTGAAGACAGAATAGTTGATGGAAATATAGAATTATTAAAGGGGCCCTCCTTCCAAGCCCCATCTGTCATCATTGAATATTTGCATTTCACAAGCAAAATGATTTACCTGATGAGATGCTGCTGTTGCCATCACAGAGCGCCTGCCACAGTTGGCCCAGCCCTGAGATGCTGGGGAGTTCTTAAATGACATATTATGGCATTGCCTGCAGCAAACTGAAACCCTTGATCTGCTAGTCAAGCCTGCTTTATTGCAATAGAACTCACTGGATGGACCTCTCAGAACCTCAGTCCACTTGTCCCCAGAGGCACCCACTGATTTGTGAAAATAAATTCACATCAGCCTTCAGTTGTTTGAATTCAACAGGTAATTTTCAAAAGAACCAGGCATTTGATGTAATTCAAATTTCTTTTCCCTTGAAGCAGTTTGTTTGAAAAAATAATATATTTTTTAATGACTCTTCAAACAAAATGGGAATAAAATAATACTGCACTCTGATGCTTTTGCTTCCTCCAGGATACATTAGGAATTATTTAAAATCTCTTCTGAACACAACAATACTCTATTAACCTCCCTGGTTGAGAGACAGGTCACTAGGGTTGAGTAAGTTAAAAAATAGAATTTTTTAAAGTCCCCAGCTATAAAATGAATCACCCAACAGATGCAGCGGGCTCTGAAGGAACCATTAAGAGCTATTTAGCTAAATAATATCTGTGCTAACAAGTCCCACACAGCAGATCTTGGTGACAATGTGCATTCTACAATGGCCCCAGACAGACCTCACACCGTAAGGGCTCTATCAGCTAATGAACATAGGGTAAGAGCTCACAAAAAAATGAAATCAAGTGAATAAGAGTCTTTTCACTGCTCTCCCTACTTAAATAGCACAGAGAAGAGCTATTTGTGGAGCTCAGAGAACATCACGTCTCCATGTGACTTTGTCTCTGTCTCTGAGGACAGGAACCCCTTCATACTTTGGTCCTTCTCTCGTCCTTCTAGAAACTCCTGGCAAATATGCTTACAGAACGGTTCTCTGATGCTCCTGCTGCAGCAGGAGTGATGAAAATTCTCAGTTTATGAGTCTGTCCATTTTTCTACTCCTATTGATGACATTAATCTTCTGAACTCTCAAGCAATCCAAATCAGAAAGTCCGTGAACATGCGTGTGACAAGTTCTAATCCATCCCTCCAAACCAGAGATGTTCTGGCAAGAATCTGGCAGGATTGTTAATGTGTTGTCATGCAGTTTCATGTTAAAATTAATTTCCTTTGTTCTCTATATCATACCTACACCCCAATAGTAATTACTGGGTAATTGGTTTATCAGTTGCCAGAGGAGTTTGTGTTTATGGTATATGGGGCTGCTGGGACTTTGGTCTTTAAGTATATACTCAACATCTAACTTCTTTGGACATATGTATGGCTCATACTTTAGCAATATGAATGGTCAATAACCAGTTGCCACCCAGTGTGACAGATTAACAATAAAGCCTAGCAATTGTATGAAAAATGGAGTGACCGTTGTTGCCTTGGCTGGAGGATTAGGGATGGCTTCTTAGAGGAAGGGATGGAACACTGAGCCTTGAAAACCCATTTAACCTGGAGATAAGGGTGGAGGAGTGGGGGAGGAATAAGCATTCCAGGCAGAGGAATGAACCTAGCAAAGCTTCCAGTGAGACAGGGTGGTAAGGCCAGGATTCCATTGGTAGTTTGGCACTGCTGAGGCATCTGGTATGAGGCAGAGAGCTTCTGGAAATGGCAATTGATAGATATTCAGGTACCACACGACACAGAGCAAAACGTATGTTTTTGTATTAATTAAGAATGCTAGGTTCTTTGAAAGCAACATTGTCTCTTATTATTGCATTACCGAGAGCATCAAACATAATGCCTTGATCTTACTATAATGTTTGCAAAATATTTACTCATTTGTCTGCTGAATAAAGTACTGAAACAGTATTTTTCAACCGTTTATTGACCCATTTCTGTACAATTAGCTGGATCATGAGGATGATAAATAGAATCCAATCATGCACTTTCCTAAAACATGGGAAGCAAGACACATTTAAAGAAAGCTATCTTTGGAATAGGGTTGCTGATCATTGATGGACAACATATGGGAAAGGGGACGGCATTGGACATTTGGAGGGAGAACTATTTGGAAGTGTAGTGGGGGATGATTGCTTTTTAAGGAGCAGGAGACTGGAACATGATGGAAGGGGGCAGTGTGTGCTCAACTCTTAGATTCATGTTGTCGAATGGAAATATAATATAAACCATATACATAATGAAATACAATGGAATGGAATGAAGGAGACTTAACAATCTAAAAAGGAAATAGTGAACTAAATTTTAATACTATATTTTAACTCTTTACATCCAAATTACCATTCCAAACATTTAATCAATGTAAAAATATATGAATGAGAAATTTTACTCTTTAAAAAATTATCTTCAGACTCCAGTATATTTTATATTGACATCACATTTCAGTTTGGACAAGCTCAGTTGCTGCAAGAGGAACTAAAGAGCCTCTCAATGAAGGTGAAAATAGTGAAAAAGCTGGCTTAAAACTCAACATTCGAAAATCTAAGATCATGGCATCTGGCCCTATCATTTCATGGCAAATAGATGGGAAACAATGGAAACAGTGACAGACTTTATTTTCTTGGGCTCTAAAATCACTGCAGATGGTGACTGCAACCATGAAATTAAAAGATGCTTGCTCCTTGGAAGAAAAGCTATGACAAACCTAGACAGCGTATTAAAAAGCAGGAACATTACTTTACCGACAAATCCCTGTAGAGTTAAAACAACTTTTCCAGTAGTCATGGATGTGAGAGTTGGACCATAAAGAAGGCTGAGTATCAAAGAATTGATGCTTTTGAACTGTGGTGTTGGAGAAGACTCTTGAGAGTCCCTTGGAGTGCAAGGAGATCGACCAGTCAGTAATAAAAGAAATCCATCCTCAATATTCATTGGAAGAACTGATGCTGAAGCTCCAAAACTTTGGGCCACCTGATGGAAAGTGTGAACTCATTTGAAAATCCCTGCTGCTGGGAAAGATTGAGGGCAGGAGGACGGCAGAGGATGAGATGGTTGGATGGCGTCATCAACTCAAGGCACATGAGTTTGAGGTGAAGGACGGGGAAGCCTGGTGTGTTGCGTGGCGTTCCAAAGAGCTGGACATGACTGAGCAACTGAACAGCAGTTGCTACGTGAGCCTGATGATGATTGTATTAGACCATCTCCAAGTAACTAAAGACAGAGACCACCAAAATGTTGTTATAAATACGGCTGATCAGCAGGTTATTGACCTATACTAAAGATCAAAACTTTCTAACTGATAAAGTCCACCCCTTGGCTTCCTAGCAAGTCAGGTGGTGGTTCACTATTTGTGTGATGACTCACATGTGGGCTGTTAACTCTAACAAGAGGTCATAGAGGGGCATTGGGACAATAACTGTGATATTTATTGAGTACGTGTTATGTGCCAGTGTTTTACTGCAGTTAATCTTGACAACAGCCTGTGAGATAAATGCTTTCAGTATCTTCTTTTTTATGGACTCCAAAAGTCTAAGTTACTTGTCCAAGTCACACGACAAGACTCAGGTCCAAGCATGTGACGCTGGTCATTTCCTTGTTCTGCTTTCTAATCGGGGTGAGTACCTTTGGTAATGCACTGTGCTGGCTGGAAGGCAGAATATATGCATTATATATGTATGCTATAATATATATGATATGATTATATATGTATGTATATACATACATACATTTATCTTTTTATTGGTTCTTTTCCACAAACTGAATCCAGCAAACTTTCCGACAAACAAACTCCACAGATACATAACAGGCAATCATTAAGTGTCCAGTGTCAGAACTGTGTAAGGCTCTGGGTAGAAAGAAATTAATAAGGCACCACATCTGTTTGGAAGTTAATAGTTTAGAGAGGAAAACAAATATCAATTGAAAACTACTTCATACATTTGTACCAGCAAAGAGGGAGAACCCAAGGGGCGTGGGGCAGGAAGAAGAGTGTGTTCAGTTCACCTGGGGGGTCAGAGAGACTTTGTAAGGTGGATCTTCAGAGCTGCATCCAGAAGACAGAGCATCCCCTGGTTTAGAGTCAATGAGCATCTTTTCATTATGAAACTAAATGAGTCTGTTTACTCAACAGACACACACGAGTGGGATGGAGTCCATTCCTGCTCTTCGAAGGGTCTCTTTCCCCTGGCCAAGTGTTTCATGTACTCAGAAAATTAATTAGGTGAGTCAAGAGCAGCATTTGTCTTAATGAAATAAAATAGTTAAAAAAAAAATATGGATATCAGGGCAGTTCTGACCTTGGGATTCGTATCTTTCTTGGTAGCCAGACGTGTTTTTTTTGGGTGGCTTCCCTGGTGGCTCAGACAGTTAAGTGTCTGCCTGCAATGTGGGAGACCAGGGTTCGATTCCTGGGTCAGGAATATCCCTGGAGAAGGAAATGGCAATCCACTCCAGCACACTTGCCTGGAAAATCCCATGGACGGAGGAGCCTGAGAGACTACAGTCCATGGGGTCGCAAAGAGTCAGACACGACTGAGCAACTTCAGTCAGTCAGTCAGTCAGTCAGACGTTTTTTCAAGTATGGAGTCATGACCAGGACATCAGATACTGATTCTGTGCATTTTGCACTGAGTGAAGGTGAGACATTTACGTGTATATTCATGTTTGAAGGACTGGTGCTGAAGCTGAAACTCCAATACTTTGGCCACCTGAGGCGAAGAGCTGACTCATTGGAAAAGACTCTGATGCTGGGAAAGATTGAAGATGAGAGGTGAAGGAGACAACAGAGGATGAGATGGTTGGATGCATCATTGACTCAATGGACATGAGTTTGAGCAAACTCAGGGAGACAGTGAAGGACAGGCAAGTCTGGAGTGCTGCAGCCCATGGGGTACAAAGATCTGGACACCATTTACCAACTGAACAACACCAACAACCATAGGTGTTATTTCCTGATACTTCTGCTTGAGTATATATATTGGTGAGCTGGCGAGCAATAAAAGATGCATTTCACACTGTGGCCACGGTCACGAAGCTTGAAAACCACCACTCGGTGCATGTGACTATGTTACTGAACCAAATTTAGTTTGTTTGCTGTCACACAGTAAAGCCAATCTACTGACATCAACTTGTAGTGAAGGAAAATACACAGCGTTTATTGTAAAGATGCTGATACAAGGAGGGAGGGTGGCTCATTCTTTAAAATCCCCAAATCCTTGAAGGGTTTCTGCAAAGCATTTTTAAAGGTAAGGCAAGGGAGTGTCCTAGGGTATGGGATCAGCTCATGCACAGCTCTCTGACTGCTTGATGGCAGTCAATCCTTAGGTGCCAGGAGGTCGGAGGTTCATGTTCATGAAGTAGTAAATTTCTTCCATTTGGTGCTGGTTTTAGCGGCTGAAAAACTCAGGAAATATGCACAGCTACTATTATCTAGGCACTTCAGAGAGGAGCTAAAGCAAAAGATATGGGGGCGGGGTCTGGCCTAGGAAAGTCCTATAGGGTCCTGCTCATTTACAACTATTGAAGATTTGCCTCCATCGCTTCTGACTCTGGCCTGGCAACACATGTCTCTTCCCATCTCTCTCATCATGGCTACAGGCTACCCTTCACCTGGTACTGTCTGCTGCCCCAGGCTCCTAGACATTCCTCCAGGATGCCTAGGCTCAGGGGTGGGTATGAGGCACCACACCTCCTCCACCACCCTGCTCTCACTCCCCACAGGTGTCTTCCCAATCCCCATGGCTACACCATCCTTGATTGAAGGGTTGAATTTCCTGTAGGAGCAGAAAATCCTAAACATGACCTCCCCTTAGTCTATGAAAAAAGCATCACAGATATTAAAAAATTAGAGATGGCTCATCACCTGCATTTCTTAATCTTGTATCTTGGCCTTAGTTCTATTCTTATTCATAAGGATACTTTTTTCTTCCAATTTCCAATATGCCAGTTGCCATTCACTATTCAAGGGGCAGGTCTGGCCTGGGGTGTGCATCTTTCCAAGCAGTGGGAACTCTCTCCAGTCTTGAGTTTCCATTATGGAATCAAGGCCACATATCAGGAAGGGTGGTCTATTGAGCATTGTGTGTGTGTGCACAAGTACACCATGTGTGTTTACACACACCTGTGGCAAAGAGAAGCTTCGGCACTCCACGTCCTATGGAATAACTTCAGGTTAAACCCCATACATTTTGACTTGTGAGTGATCTGCCTCTTCATTCGTTCAATTGCAGAGGTTAACTCTAGGATCAAACAGCTATTTGCAAACATACAGTTCCCAAAGACCAATGTGAATTCCCTCAATACCAAGATTTACACCAATGGTTTTCAAGTAAGACATGGATGAGAAGTATTTGGGGACGATGTTAAAATTTAAACTCTTGGGATCTCATCCAGGGAATTTTGTTTCTGGAGGTCTGAGCCTAGGAATGTGAATTATAACTAATACTCCAAGTTATTCTGATGCAGCCTTGGGGCCCCCCTTTGAAAACTGTTACGATATTGCTATACAAATTGGCACTTGCCATTGGCACTTGCCATCTACCTCTGAAATGATGTTCAGGTGCTGCTATAGCTGCTGACTTTCAACACCCCCTGAAAAGAGTTCAGGGTGGAGATCAGGGAAGAGGCACCCCGTGCGTTGGAAAAAAAAGTGACCAAACAGGTCCTCAGATAGTTGGATAATTTCAGGAGTTGATTTTATGAGCCCAGTTCTTGTATGGCCTCATATCTAGAAATGCATGGTAATGTCTGCCTCTCATGACTAACAGTAACCTTCACAAGACCAGCAGAAACAGCCTGCAAAAATATGTGCTTGATTGCATGTATTTCCCCTTCACCAAAATCACATAGATACTGACCTTCCCCCTTACCTCTTTGGAGCAGTTTCTTAGAGCTGTCTGAAATACTGTTTCCCAGGCTATAGCCCTCATATTGCCCCAAATAAAACTTAACAACTCTCACGTTGTGCATCTTTTTTAGTCAGCAAACACACAAATCAGAATCTTGAAATAATCACCTGGGAGTGCTTGATTAGATGTATGCACCAAGGTTTTCTGGGGATAGGGGTTGAGGTTTGTGTGTGTGTGTGTGGAGTTGGCGGTGTGGGGGGGCGGGGCGCGGAGGAGGGGCCCGGGGGGGCGGCGCAGGGCAGGGGTGCGGTTCCTGATCTTCAGGCCACAATTGCATTCTGTAGGGAAATAGCAATTAGCCAAGACAGAAGTGGTCAGACTCTCTCACCCCACGTCCTTTCACTCACGCCTCACGTTCTATAAACAATGACTTTTCATGGTTATGTAACGATTGAGATCATTTATAGCAATGTGCAATGGCACCCACTCCAGTACTCTTGCCAGGAAAATCCCACAGGCGGAGGAGCCTGGTGGGCTGCAGTCCATGGGGTCGCTAAGAGTCGGACATGACTGAGCGACTTGACTTTCATTTTCACTTTCATGCATTAGAGAAGGAAATGGCAACCCACTCCAGTGTTCTTGCCTGGAGAATCCCAGGGACGGGGGAGCCTGGTGGGCTGCCGTCTATGGGGTCGCACAGAGTCAGACATGACTGAAGCGATTTAGCAGCAGCAGCAGCATAGCAATGTGCATGCATACCATGATGTACTCACTTGGCCACAGGCCACCTTTGTTCTATATACCTGTTTACTGTTATTTGCTCAGTTGTGTCCGACTCTTTGCATGGACTATTGCCCATCTGGCTCCTCGGTCCATAGAATTCTCCAGGCAAGAATACTGGAGTGGGTTGCCGTTTCCTTCTCCAGGGGATCTTCCTGACCCAGGGATCAAACCCTGGTCTCCCACATTTCAGGCAGATTCTTTACCATCTGAACCACCAGGGAAGTAAGAGGTATATATAAGCACGACCTGAAAAGCCCTTGTGTGGCTGCAGCGTCAGCCATTAGAGAATTAAGCGTGTCTGCAGTTCCAGTGGCTCCTTGCATTTTCTTCCAGCTTCCCTGCTTGTACCTTGCCTATCCTGGGTTCAGCAAACAGCAAGACACATACCTTTCACAAGTTATAGGATTAATGCACCCTTGCGTGGAGACAGATAATTTGGAAGGCTCACAGTACTGAGTGGTTAAAAGAGCCTGTGGTTTCCTTGGAGGGAGACCTTGGCCAGTATTTAACATAAAGCTACTTGGGGAGAAGGATGGGAGTGGGGAGGGGGAGGGGTGCAAATCATTCATGACATTCAGTGAGTCTCTGCATATGCCCGTTTCAAGAGGAGAGAAGTCTGAGAAAAAGGCAAGCCTAGCCTGGGAAGAGACATAAAGTCATGCTTGCCCTCTACAAGATGCCTGGCCCCTCCAGCTGATGCATGGCAGCTGCTTAGCTCGGGCTAATCTCCTTGTGACAATAAACCAGCCTTCCACCAATGGCTCCAATACTCAAGCCAAGGAAACTGACAGGTGTCTAAATTTTTTTTTTTTTTTTTTTGTGTTTTACCCTGTGAGTTTACACATTTTCCCAAACCTCTAGTTCTCTTACTTTGTTCTTTTCTTCAGCCTTCACTTTCATTTCTTGATCTCTAGTTGAGGAGGGCTTGCCCCTGTCCCAGACAACTTTCTCTTGGCATAATCCCAGACCCTGGGTGTGGCATGGGTCTGCGCCATGTACCTGGCTTTGGTGCACTTACAGAATGCTATCGCATGATCAAACACCTCTGTGGATAGGCCACCATTTTCTCAACCTTTTAACAAAGTTTCCCAGCCTTTAATAGTCAACATGGTTGCTTTTCTCTGTTGTTGAATCTAACACTAGTCTGGGTATTTCCTTATTATGTGATTACTGAGGGTTCACTGTGAGTTCCAGTCACAAGGGCTCCCTGCATCCTGTTCCTTGAACAGTCCTGAGTGATCTTCCTTTAGGGCCTTTACACTGGCTCTTCCCTCTGCCTGGAATGCTCCTCCCCAGATATCAGCACAGCTAACTGCCTAACCTCCTGCAAGTCTTTGCTAAACTCTCACCTTGTCAATGAGAACGGCTCCAACTACCCCTTTTAAAATGTCAACTCCACCACAGTCCTGATCCCCTTAATTGACCCCTTCATTTTTTGTTCTTATTGTTTTGAGCGCCGAAGAATTGATGCTTTTGAACTGTGGTGTTGGAGAAGACTCTTGAGAGTCCCTTGGACTGCAAGGAGATCCAGTCAGTCCATTCTGAAGGAGATCAGCCCTGGGATTTCTTTGAAAGGAATGATGTTAAAGCTGAAACTCCAGTACTTTGGCCACCTCATGCAAAGAGTTGACTCATTGGAAAAGACTCTGATGCTGGGAGGGATTGGGGGCAGGAGAAGAAGGGGACGACAGAGGATGAGATGGCTGGATGGCATCACTGACTCAATGGACTTGAGTCTCAGTGAACTCCAGGAGTTGGTGATGGACAGGGAGGCCTGGCGTGCTGCGATTCATGGGGTTGCAAAGAGTCGGACACGACTGAGCGACTGATCTGATCTGATCTGATTGTTTATAAACGTTTGTGATTTATTGTCTGTCTTCCTCTAATGGACTCTAAGTTGCTCAAGACTAGGAATTTCGTTCTGTATTGAACACTGATTTGTCCCCAAGCACTTGGACCAGATCTTGGCACATAGTAGGCGTTTTTAAAAAATTGTTGAATGACTGAAAATGCCATTGAGGTTAGGACCTCTGTTTGTCCCTTCCCTATCTGCTAGAGTACACATTGGAAGGGCTCAATAAGTTTTCATTAAGTTCTAATTGTATTATTACTAGTTTCATAATAACCTATGGATGTCAAGAGATATTAATTCAAAGGATTTTTCCTTAAAACCAAGAACAGTCCTGGAGAAGGCAGTGCCTGGGCACACATGCTGCCCGTGTTGTGTTTCCCTGCTCTTGCTGTCATGCCATTTATCAGGATAGACTCTGTATCTCATCATGCCTGCCACACACCAGTGCTCTACTTCTGAACTAGTGAAAGAGGCTGGCAGATTGCCCACCTCACTCTCATAGTTGAAATACCATGATGCTAATATTTGTGGTACTATTTAAGAACTGCTATTATTAGGTTAATCTATACAAAATTCCCATTTTTTTGCTGAGTCAAAATTTATTGAATATCAACAGTTTTCATATGATTCAGCCTTACACATAGTTAATGATGCTGGTGTGAATGGAACCAAAGAAAACTAGACAAAACCAACTCATCATTGAAGAAATACAGGCTCTTTTCCCCCATCTGCTTAAACCAGGTCTCAGCCGGTTGATCTGGGGCTATGCTTGGAAACATTCAAAGTCAGATAGACCCTAACTTCCCAGTCCCAGAAATGATGCTTCTTCTCAGTCAGCTGCTGGGTTCTGAGCTTGCCATGGTGCAAACATGACAATTGGGGTCCTAAGTATGTGTCCCAGGATCCTGTTCCTCAGAGAAACAGCAAATGGTGATCAGACCTGCCCCCCGCCCCCCCACCACATCCCAAAACCTTAAATCCCCTGGATCAAGAGCCTGTAAGACTTTCAGACTGTCCACTTTGGCAGAGTCTCAGTTCAGCTCAGTTCAGTCTCTCAGTTGCGTCTGACTCTTTGCGACCCTGTGGACTGCAGCACACCAGGCTTCCCTGTGCATTACCAACTTCTGAAGCTTGCACAAACTCATGTCCATCACGTGAGTGATGCCATCCAACCATCTCATTCTCTGTTGTCTCCTTCACCTCCAGTCTTCAATCTTTCCCAGCATCAGGGTCTTTTCCAATGAGTTGGTTCTTTGAATCAGGTGGCCAAAGTATTGGAGTTTCAGCTTCAGCATCTAGAGACCTTGCAAACCAGTGAATCCACCCACTCATCAACACAAGAACACTACCCCAACATTCTCTAGAATAGATGATGCATAAAAAATGACCACTCCTTCAGATTAAGTGCCAGGAGACAATATCCAGACTTCATGAAATATTAATACAAACCAGAAAACAAATGCTAATATGTCTTTGTCACAAAGCACATGGCATGTGGAGAAACTTAATGAACTGCAAAAAGCTTGCTGATCTCATTTTAAGAAGCACTGATTAGCAGTCAGTAATCACAACTCTGCTGTGATGAGCCATGGCACCCTTTTTGATCTGATCTCTGAGCCACAATCCTTCATTAAATAAGGATTTAGTGGGAACTGAGGTGGTGGAGGGTATGGTTAAGAGCAAGGACTCCCATTTACCGCTGTAGAGTCTTAGAGAAGTTCAGAGCCTCTCTGTGTCTCAGCTTCTTCGTCTGTTATCTGGACATCAGAGGGCCTACCTTATCAGTTTGATGTGACAACTGAATAGATGAACATGAATATTCAAAAATTGATTCACATGATGCTTCACACATAGTAGGCACTACATGAGTTTAAACTTAAGTGCTCTAACTATTGCAATCTGTCTACATCTTTAGAACACTCAGAGTACCCAGTATTTCGGAAGATGGCAGAGGCTCCATGACTGAGCAGCTGAATGAGAAATAGATGTGGCTAGATTATCATAACTGCACCAACAGGTTGAATTGACCTATGCTTGTGTCCACATTCACCAGGAAACCAGATGAATGCAGCGGGAGAAACATTAGACTGGTTGTTTGATGCTGGGTAGATATACTTATCCCCCAAAGTGTTACTACTTATGTTTAATTGTGAATATAGTTTAATTAATTGTAGCTGCAGGGGTATATTTTAAATCACCCTCTTGCAAACCATTATAACTAATGGTTAATTCTTGATTCTCTGGAAGGAACAAGAATGTTTATCAGAATAATGATTTGGGTTCAAAATAAGGTCCTACCCACATTCCTATTACCCAAATAAACTCTACTCCACAGAGGAATGGGGAATAGTTCCAAATTAATGCTGCCCATGGGAATATCCACTTAGTATTTTCACACAGAGACTTTCTTCTGTTATTATTCAAGCATCAGTTGGGAAACACCGTCTTGATTTGAGCATGCTTTGATGATGTAGGAGTTTATAGTTATAAGTAGAGAAAGATCCATTTTCCTCAACAAATTTGGTGGAAGCAGAAAAACAGGCAGTAAATTAAACCTGATTTGCATGACATTGTGCACGCATGCAGCCCTTCCTATGAGCTAGGGAATGCTCTTTGATTGAATTTTTCTATTTCTCTATGTCTGTATGGTATTCTGGGAACAATCCAGGAGTCCTCTGTTGGCTAATTAACACCTGTAAATTCACATAGCCTGGTGTCTTCCTTATATTGCAGAGGTAATGAGTCTAAATCCTGGTAGGGTTGTATTTTTATTAAAATTTCTTCATCTCTTTCTTCGTTTCATGTCAAACAGATTGCTGCATGTTTAACCCTTTAATGACTTTTATGTTCTGTCATTATCCTGGGAGATAAGGCCAAAGAAGTTAGAGGACTATTGCTGGGTTGCTAATGGGAGAAATCAAACCCCAGGGAAGTTGTGACTGGTAAATAAAGGTTCTATGTGGTGACAGGACAATTGGAGATTGAAGTGCCAGCTATTTAATCTGGGGTTCAGTCTATAGGATGCCAAATAAATGCTCATTAATTAATTTACAGATATTTCTTGAGTGACCCACACATGGTGATGAAGACAAGGTGGATATCTAGAGGAAAGACACAGCCTCTGCTCCAAAGTCACAGTCTGGCAAAGGAGATCACATAAATAAATGCAAAACTGGCTAATACTTAAAAATGTACTCTGGGAACTATGAAACATTAGAGAAGAGAGAGGCTAACCCATTCTGAAGGATCAAAGGCTCCTCAGAGTAGTTGCAAGTTGACCTGAATATTAAGGAGTTAGATAGCTGTGGAACAAGGGTGGGGCAGAGAGGGAAGAAATAACCTATATGAAAGCTGTGTTAATGGAGAACACAGGGGTCTCTTGGGTGTGTTATTTGCTCAGTTGTGCCCAACCTTTGCGACCCCATGGGCTGGAGCCCACCAGGCTTCTCTGTCCATGGAATTCTCCAGGCAAGAAACTGGGGTGTAGCCATTCCCTTCTCCAGGGGATCTTCCCAGCCCAGGAATCAAACCTGGGTCTCCTGCACTGCAAGCAGACTCTTTACTGTCAGATGTGTGCACAATTCCAGGCAGAGTTCCGATTATCCCTTCCGTGATGGGATGGCTTCACTCTGATGATCTTGCTCTGTGAGGCTGAAAGACCATTTGGTTCTAATTCCTAGTTAGTAATATATTGCCCAGCATGGGCTATTCCATCCTGACCTATTCCATGGTGGAAGTATACTTTGCTGATTTACTGAACAACTGTGCTATCAGTGGGGGTAAACCCATCAGTTTTGAAGAAGCAGGCCATTCTGTACATGGTTATCCCACCCTGAAACCTCTGGAATTCCCTGTTACCATAGGAAAAGCCTTAACACATAGGTAACGGAGAAACTATACTTCTCTCCTATGCACTTCCAGTCTAAGAGTCAGGGTACCAGACCTAATGATGATGGATGCCAGGGAATCAGTATGTGTTAATTAATGCAAGCTTGAGTCTGTGTTAATTTATCAGGCTCCATTGTTGGCTAGCCTCAAACTTGCATCATTCTGAGTGGATATGGTCAATGGGTACCTTCTATGGGAGATTAATAATGAATGACTCATGAAAGTTACAGTACAGGGCCATATGAAGAAGTCGATGATCTCACTGATTGCTCTGTTAATTAAGGTGAGCTAACCACCATAATTGGAGAAGGTAATGGCACCCCACTCCAGTACTCTTGCCTGGAAAATCCCATGGGTGGAGGAGCCTGGTGGGCTGCAGTCCATGGGGTCACTAAGAGTCGGACACGACTGAGCGACTTCACTTTCACTTTTCACTTTCATGCATTGGAGAAGGAAATGGCAACCCACTCCGGTGTTCTTGCCTGGAGAATCCCAGGGACAGGGGAGACTGGTGGGCTGCCGTCTATGGGGTCAAACAGAGATGGACACGACTGAAGTGACTTAGCAGTAGCAGCAGCAGCCACCATAATAACCAGTCACCGAGTATTGAATGATTCAAACACAACACAAAGTTTTGGACTTTTTTGTCTTTTGATATGTAATAGTGCTGAGTAGAAGAACAGTTTGTTGGAGTGATGCTCACCCATGCAATTATTCAGGAACCCAGGCTGGTGGAGGCTGTGCCGTATTCAAATTGTGACTGTGAGGGTCACCTTGGGGGTAATCTCCATTCCTGCCAGTTAAAAGGGAAAGGAACATAAAGGAAAGGGTAAGGGAGGTTTTTATAAGATGTGAATACAAGTGGAACACACCACATGTATTCACATTCCATTGGCTAGAACTCAGTCACATGGCCACATTTAATTGCAAGAGAGTTTAGGAAATGTAGTCTAACTTTATACCTCCAATGAAAAGAACATGAATTCTCTGTAACAGCTAGCAGTCTTCCACAATCCTCCTACTTGGTACCACCTTTGACTCTTAGACTTTACCTAGACTTTGTGCATGACCCAATCATTACCCTCAGCACGACAATCGTGATTTACATCTATTGTGTGCAAGCCATGCGGCCATATGCTGCGTCCTCACTCCTGCTATCCAGGGTGATGTGACGTGACAAGTCATGGTCGATCACCAAGACTGTACAAATAGGAGTTGGAGAAGCTTACCCTGTGATCTCATGTCTGGAGGGCCACATTGTTTTAAGATGATAGAATCTGAAGCTTTGGTCTGCTTTATTTGTTCATAGTTCTGTGTAACATTCTGACTGAACAAAGAGTTCCAAACAAACAAGCAAAAAAACTGGGAAGTAACTGGGCTAGACGTCTAACCAATTTCTGTGCATCCTAGATTGTGTCAGAGAAACGACTTTTAAAATTATGATTGAATAGTAGTGAGTTGTGAGAGATACCTAGAATTCAGTTTTAAGACATAGAAAGTATATGAAAAGAATATAGAAAAGAAAAGACAGAAAGTATACGAAAAGATTCTGACATGTCTGAAAGTCTTTAAAATTAACTGAAAAATGCATTTATGCATTTAAAAAAAAACAAAGAAAAGCAAAATCCAGTCAAGCAAGCTAGAGTTGGGAACGCAGTTTTCTGGGGTAAATGGAATAAATCGTGTAACGTGTAATTTGATGGAAGTAAACATTCTATGAGGCCAGCCAGTGGAGGGTTTTGGTGTAACCATGGTAGATGGAATTAGGCTAGCCCTATCAGTACTGCTGACTGATATCCAGTCACCATCCCAGGTAGAACCCCAGGTCATCATGTAAGCTCAACTGAATCAGATATTCTCTCCCCAAATTATGTGTATAGCACTACTGTTTCTTTATTGTGTAAGCATTTTTCAAAACTCAGAAGATTTAGAATTAAGTATTGAAATGTTTAAAAGATCAGAACCATAATATTAATGTTTTTATGTCAAAAATCTAGAAAAATTTGGAATTTTAATTACTAGTAATGTTTACACACTTATAACCTATTAGAACAACAGTTAAGCTTCGTAGTTTCAATTTAAACTATATGACTGAGTAATTGATTTAGTCCTGCAATTTTAGGTTGAAATCTTACTAATTTTACATACAGTGTTAAAATATTTAAGAGAGCTTAAATTTCACTGAATTAAAAGTCTAATTTATTAGATTTATAAGAATTATTTAAGTATGGAGAAAGTTTTTCAGCCAGGTAATTGACGTATTTAAAAAGAAAATTGAATATATTAAATTTATAATGTGCAGTTTAAAATCTGTAAAGGAGCTTAACCAAGTTTACAAACCAAACATTAATAGCCCTCCTTCCTTAACAATTAAATGATTGTTAATTTGCTAGATTTAAAGGTAAAATAGTAAGACTTGCAAACTGAGCTCAAAAGCTTAAAAAGAAGGATTACATTTTTAGATAACTTTAAAAAGTAGATATTAATTATTACAGCCAAGAAGATAATCTACTGGAATTCTGTGGCACAGAATAACCACTCTCAAAGACACAAACACAACATTTGTGTTTACGAGATTTTATATTCAAGATTTCATATGAGATTTCAGGCAACTTGTAAAAAGAAAAAACATCAGTCAACCAATTGTATGTTGAAATTC
This sequence comes from Bos mutus, assembly GCF_027580195.1. Lineage (NCBI taxonomy): Eukaryota > Metazoa > Chordata > Mammalia > Artiodactyla > Bovidae > Bos > Bos mutus. The sequence continues at coordinate 8,914,061 of NC_091619.1, read as the reverse complement.
CATTTTGATGGAATTGACTAGTCTTCAGATTCCTATCTCAAAGAGCTCCTGAGAGCAAATCCAGAGATGCAGGGTCTATTCATTCTGTGCACTGTTGTTCCTCAAATTGAGCAATCTATGTAGACCCCCTTTAAAGGGGGAAATGCTCAAGGACCCCTGTGTTAAATTATCTTTATGTTACTTAAATCTGTTTAACATAAAACTAAATATAAACGTTCATGGTAAGAGCTCTAATATGCTCCAAACAACTTAATAAAATAATAAAATTCAAATGAACAACATTAATGTACTGTGATGAGTAATGTTTGGCTGAAACTCAATCATAGTTTGCAACACGAGTGTGGTACTGGCTGTGCACTGCTAGATCCTCAGACACTGGAGGGCCGGTTATCACCCTGTGTACCGGCTCCATTTGCACCACTTCTCTCCTCTGAACTACCTTGTACAGCCGGCTGTGATATCATTTGGCCATCATTTGGCACAAACCCATCATTTACTATTCAGTTCACCTCTGTTCTTTTCTCATTAGTAGGAGCCATTAAAGCTGTGGCACTTGGCAAGAACTTAATTGCAAAAAAAGCCAATAATGCTGACATTTTGTGGCAGACCTCTGTTATAAGATGGTTACTGAGCTGATTCAGAATATCCATCCAGTAAAGTTTCTGAATTATTATAAAAATGAAAATGTATTTTAAATGAATTAAATAAAACTCACAGACAGTTGAGGGTATCCAGTTTGAGACACCTGGTAAAGTGGAAAGGGCTTAAGCTTTGAAGAAAGATAAGGGCTTCCCTGGTGGCTCAGACAGTAAAGAATCTGCCTGCAATGCGGGAGACAGGGTTCAATCCCTGGGTCAGGAAGATCCTCTGGAGAAGGGAATGCAACCCACTCCAGTATTCTTGCCTGGAGAATCCCATGGACAGAGGAGCCTGGCAGGCTACAGTGCATAGGGTCCCAGAGTTGGACACAACTGAGCAACTAACACTAAACTCAGGTTCAAATTGTTTAAGCTTTTCTACTTAATCAATAGCTGTGTGATCTCTTTGTGTCTCTTTCCCCATTTTTAAAATAAGGATAATAATACCAATCACAGAGAGTTGAAAATAGAGTAAGCACTCAGTGAAGTGAAGTAACTCAGTTGTGTCTGACTCTCCAGGCTCCTCTGTCCATGGGATTTTCCAGGCAAGAGTACTGGAGTGGGTTGCCATTTCCTTCTCCAGAGGATCTTCCTGACCCAGGGATAGAACCTGGGTCTCCCACATTGTAGGCAGACACTTTACCGTCTGAGCCACAAGGGAAGGACTCGGTGAGAGAGTTGCTATTATTATTAGAGATTAGCTATACTGAGTATGAGACTTCCCTGGTGACTCAGATGGTAAAGAATCTGCTTGCAGTGCAGGAGATTTGGGTTTGATCCCTGGGTCAGGAAGATCCCTTGGAGAAGGGAATGACTACCCACTCCAGTATTCTTGCCTGGAGAATTCTATGGACAGAGGAGCCGGGCAGGCTACAGTCCATAGGGCTGCAAAGAGTTGGACATGACTGAGCAACTAACACTTTTGCTTTTCACATTTTATATATATGTTATTAGGTATATTTACCAAATAACCTGTTCCCAAGTTATGTGTGTGGGTGTGTACGTGGAGGGGATTGTGTAGTTGGAAATTTTACCCACATCAGACACAAAAGAAAGATATTATAAAGCAATGCAACTTCCCTGGTGGCCCAGTGGCTAAGACTCCATGCTCCCAATTCAGGGGGCTTTGGTTCGATCCTTGGTCAGGGAACTAGATCCTATAAGCTGCAACTAAAGATCCTGCTTGCTGCAACTAAGACCTGGTGTAGCCAAATAAGTAAATAAATATAAAACAATTGTTTTCCAAATGTGTTCAATGGAGCCTCGATGAAAGGGGGGTAGAGTTGGAGGTGGGAGAGCTAATGGGGTTCAGGGTTTCTACTTTCTCTTCAATGAGGGCAATTTTGTTTTATATACATGCTTTGCACCCAGGAATTACATTTAAGATAATATTGAATAAATAAGTCTTACAATTAAAAATGAAAAACATCTGATAAACCATTGTTTTTTAGTATAATATTATAATGATGATAATGACTTTTAATCCATTATTACATGGCAGATACTACAAGAGTATGAGTTAGGTATTATTATTATTATTACTAGTACACTAGTAACAAATTAAAACTATATATATATATATATGTGTGTGTACTTTTGCCTCCTGTAATGCTTTGAATAAAATATATACTTGGGAGTGCTATGGCAACAACCTGAAATATTCCTCAATTTTGAAAGCACTTGTAAACAGATCTTCCAGGTCTAAACTTAAACGTAATTTTTTAAACATTAGGCAAAATCATTTTCTCACCTTTTTGAAATACTAACCCATAGCTATACATAGCCATCAGCTAGGAATTCACACCTCTCCATTCTGCCTCTTAATGAGTCAGCATCCTTCATTTGATTCCTATTAAAATGAAGAAGTGTGAAATCAGTTTTGGGTAAGTTGAGAAAAATAGACTGCCTCTGAATTTTTCAGACTGTAATTTCATCCCAGGGGCCCTAGAAACACAAATACATGCATGCCTCCTAGCTAACACACCACATCTCATGTACATGTGCTGGGACACACACACGCTGGGAAAGGGTTTATTATTGTTATGCAAATATATCTCTTAACTAAAGACCGGAATGCCAAATTGTCTAAGGAATTTATTAATTCTGAGCTCTGAAAAAAAAAATGCATGAGGATGAGAGAAAACATTGCCTAAATTTCTTATAAAATTATCTAAACTGCTACTTGTGTTTGGGGTTACAGAGCTTTTGTTGTCATCTGACATGTATTTTTTTGTCAAAGAATGAAAAATTCGGTTGGCCTTAGAAAGCGTGAAAAGAATCATCTCATTTTACTGGCCAAAGGGTTCCCTTTCATGTTGCAACAACCCAGTGTTGATGGAAATCTGGGACGTTGTTGCTCAAATTCTCAAAGGCACAGATGAGATTGGGAGACTGTTTCTCTCCCTTCACCTCTTAGCACAGGGGTGTACAGCTGTAGCTTCTGTCCTGACACCCACAGACGGCCTCCGAATCGATCTTTCTTTTTTCCCTTCAAGGAAATAATTATTTTCAACAAGTTTGGTTGATTAAAATAACCATATCATTTAAATAGGTCTTTAAAACAAGTAAAAAATTTAAATGATTATAAAACCTGTGCTTTCTGCAGTGTAATCACAACCAGAAGCACTATGTGTACATAATAAATAAGACCACGGCACAACTATCACACAATGTCACAAATACTCTTTGAAACCAGGAGGATATACATAAATAAATTAGTTAGTTAGGAGGAAAAGTCTGGCTACTGCAGGCAATGTATGAGAACATGCTGTGATGAAAGGACTTTAAGATTTAGGAAAACAGGGCTATTGCTTTTAACCTTTAGTAACTAGATAGATTATATTGGAAGAGTCACTAATTTCTTTTGAAACTTTGTTTTTTCCTATGCTGAATACAAAGATTTCTAGCCCTACCCGTGGTAAGTACTCAATGTGATAATATGTGTTTTATAGTTCATTAGTGCAGTTCAACAGATATGTCCCCTCCATCAGGTGTGTGGAAGGATTGCGCTTGTCACTTGCTTTGAGGTTAAGTTCACTTCAGTTCAGTTCAGTGGATCAGTTGTGTCCGACTCTTTGTGAGCCCGTGAACTGCAGCACCCCAGGCCTCCCTGTCCATCACCAACTCCTGGAGTCCGCTCAAACCCACGTCCATTGAGTCGGTGATGCCATCCAATGATCTCATCCTCTGTTGTTCCCTTCTCCTCTTGTCCTCAATCTTTCCCAGCATCAGAGTCTTTTCCAATGAGTCAACTCTTCACATCATGTGGCCAAAGTATTGGAGTTTCAGCTTCAGCATCAGTCCTTCCAATGAACACCCAGGACTGATCTCCTTTAGGATGGACTGGCTGGATCTCCTTGCAGTCCAAGGGACTCTCAAGAGTCTTCTCCAATACTACAGTTCAAAAGCATCAGTACTTTGGCATTCAGCTTTCCTCACATTCCAACTCTCACATCCATACATGACCACTGGAAAAACCATATCCTTGACTAGATGGACCTTTGTTGGCTAAGTAATGTCTCTGCTTTTTAATATCTTATCTAGGTTGATCATAACTTTCCTACCAAGGAGTAAGCGACTTTTAATTTCATGGCTGCAATCACCATCTGCAGTAATTTTGAAGTCCAGAAAAATAAAGTCAGCCACTGTTTCCCCATCTACTTGCCATGAAGTGATGGGACTGGATGCCATGATCTTAGCTTTCTGAATGTTGAGCTTTAAGCCAACCTTTTCATTCTCCTCTTTCACTTTTATCAAGAGGCTTTTAAGTTCCTCTTCACTTTCTGCCATAAGGGTGGTGTCATCTGCATATCTGAGGTTATTGATATTTTTCTCCCGGCAATCTTGATTCCAGCTTGTGCTTCTTCCAGCCCAGCGTTTCTCATGATGTACTCTGCATAGAAGTTAAATAAACAGGGTGACAATATACAGCCTTGACGTACTCCTTTTCCTATTTAGAACCAGTCTGTTGTTCCATGTCCAGTTCTAACTGTTGCTTCTTGACCTGCATACAGATTTCTCAAGAGGCAAGTCAGGTGGTCTGGTATTCCCATCTCTTGAAGAATTTCCCACAGTTTAATGTGATCCACAGACTCAAGGGCTTTGGCATAGTCAATAAAGCAGAAATAGATGTTTTTCTGGAACTCTTGCTTTTTCCATGATCCAGCTGATACTGGCAATTTGATCTCTGGTTCCTCTGCCTTTTCTAAATCCAGCTTGAACATCTGGAAGTTCACAGTACACATGTTGCTGAAGCCTGGCTTGGAGAATTTTAAGCATTACTTTACTAGTGTGTGAGATGAGTGAAATTGAAATTGTGCAGTAGTTTGAGCATTCTTTGGCATTGCCTTTCTTTGCAATTGGAATGAACACTGACCTTTTCCAGTCCTGTGGCCACTGCTGAGTTTTCCCAATTTGCTGGCATATTGAGTGCAACACTTTCACAGCCTCGTCTTTGAGGATTTGAAATAGCTCAACTGGAATTCCATCACCTCCACTAGCTTTGTTCATAGTGTTGCTTTCTAAGGCCCACTTGACTTCATATTCCAGGATGTCTGGCTTTAGGTGAGTGATCACACCATCGTGATTATCTGGGTCGTGAATATCTTTTTTGTACAGTTCTTCTGTGTATTGTTGCCACCTCTTAATATCTTCTGCTTCTGTTAGGTCCATACCATTTCTGTCCTTTATCAAGCCCATCTTTGCATGAAATTTTCCCTTGGTATCTCTAATTTTCTTGAAGAGATCTCTAGTCTTTCCCATTCTATTGTTTTCCTCCATTTCTTTGCATTGATCACTGAGGAAGGCTTTCTTATGTCTCCTTGCTGTTCTTTGGAACTCTACATCCAAATGGGTATAAAATTCCTTCTCTCCTTTGCTTTTCACTTCCCTTCTTTTCACAGCTATTTGTAAGACCTCCTCAGACAGCCATTTTGCTTTTTTGCATTTCTTTTTCTTGAGGATGGTCTTGATTCCTGTCTCCTGTACAATGTCATGAACCTCAGTCCATAGTTCATCAGGCACTCTATCTATCAGATCTAGTCCCTTAAATCTATTTCTCATTTCCACTGTATAGTCATAAGGGATTTGATTTAGGTCATACCTGAATGGTCTGAGTTAAATTCACCCATTCCAGTCCATTTTAGTTCGCTGATTCCTAGAATGTTGATGTTCACTCTTGCCATCTCCTGTTTGACCACTTTCAATTTGCCTTGATTTATGGACCTAAAATTACAGGTTCCTATGCAATATTGCTCTTTACAGCATCAGAACTTGCTTCTATCATCAGTTCCATCCACACTGGGGTGTTGTTTTTGCTTCGGCTCCATCCCTTCATTCTTTCTGGGGTTATTTCTCCACTGATCTCCAATAGCATATTGGGCACCTACTGACCTGGGGAGTTCCTCTTTCAGTATCCTATCATTTTTGCCTTTTCATACTGTTCATGGGGTTCTCAAGGCAAGAATACTGAAGTCTTTTGCCATTCCCTTCTCCAGTGGACCACATTCTGTCATACTTCTCCACCATGACCTGTCCATCTTGGGTGTCCTCATGCGGTGTGGCTTAGTTTCATTGAGTTTGACAAGGCTGTGGTCCGTGTGATTAGATTGACTAGTTTTCTGTGATTATGGTTGCAGTGTGTCTGCCCTCTGATGCCCTCTCATAACACCTACTGTCTTACATGGGTTTCTCTTACTTTGGATGAGGGGTATCTCCTCACAGCCACCCCTCCTGACCTTGAACATGGAGTAGCACCTCTCGGCCTTCCTGCACCTGTGCAGCTGCCACTCCTTGGACAAGGGGTTGCTCCTCTAGGCCCTGCTTATTTAACTTATATGGAGAGTACATCATGAGAAACGCTGGGCTGGAAGAAGCACAAGCTGGAATCAAGATTGCCAGGAGAAATATCAATAACCTCAGATATGCAGATGACACCACCCTTATGGCAGAAAGTGAAGAAGAGCTAAAGAGCCTCTTGATGAAAGTGAAAGAGGAGAATGGAAAGGTTGGCTTAAAGCTCAACATTCAGAAAACTAAGATCATGGCATCCAGTCCCATCACTTCATGGGAAGTAGATGGGGAAACAGTGGAAGCAGTTTCAGACTATTTTTTTGGGCTCCAAAATCACTGCAGATGGTGATTGCAGCCATGAAATTAAGACGCTTACTCCTTGGAAGTGAAGTTATGACCAACCTAGATGATATATTGGAAAAGGCAATGGCAACCCACTCCAGTACTCTTGCCTGGAAAATCCCGTGGATGGAGGACCCTGGTAGGCTGCAGTCCATGGGGTTGCGAAGAGTTAGACACCGCTGAGTGACTTCACTTTCCCTTTTCACTTTCATGCATTGGAGAAGGAAATGGCGACCCACTCCAGTGTTCTTGCCTGGAGAATCCCAGGGACGGCGGAACCTGGTGGGCTGCCATCTATGGGGTTGCACAGAATCAGACATGACTGAAGTGACTTAGCAGCAGCAGCAGCAGCAGATAACAAATTAAAAAGCAGAGACATTACTTTTCCAACAAAGGTCTGTCTAGTCAAGGCTATGTTTTTTCCAGTGATCATATATGGATGTGAGAGTTGGACTGTGAAGAAAGCTGAGGGCCAAAGAATTGATGCTTTTGACCTGTGGTGTTGGAGAAGATTCTTGAGAGTCCCTTGGACTGCAAGGAGATCCAGTCAGTCCATTCTAAAGGAGATCAGCCCTGGGTGTTCTTTGGAAGGACTGATGCTAAAGCTGAAACTCCAATATTTTGGCCATCTCATGTGAAGAGTTGACTCCTTGGAAAAGACTCTGATTCTGGGAGGGATTGGGGGCAGGAGGAGAAGGGGATGACAGAGAATGAGATGGCTGGATGGCATCACCGACTCGATGGACATGAGTTTGAGTGAACTCTGGGAGTTGGTGATGGACAGGGAGGCCTGGAGTGCTGCGATTCATGGGGTCGCAAAGAGTCGGACATGACTGAGTGACTGAACTGAACTGACTGACTGAATGATCTAGTAGCTTTCTCCACTTTCTTCAATTTTGGTCTGAATTTGGCAATAAGGAGTTCATGATCTGAGCCACAGTCAGCTCCTAGTCTTGATTTTGCTGACTGTATAGAGCTTCTCCATCTTTGGCTGCAAAGAATATAATCAATCTGATTTTGGTGTCAACCATCTGGTGATGTCCATGTGTAGAGTCTTCTCTTGTGTTGTTGGAAGAGGGTGTTTGCTATGACCAGTGCGTTTCTTGGCAAAACTCTATTAGCCTTTGCCCTGCTTCATTCTGTACTCCAAGGCCAAATTTGCCTGTTACTCTAGGTGTTTCTTGCCTTCCTACTTTTGCATTCCAGTCCCCTATAATGAGAAGGACATCTTTTTCGGTGTTAGTTCTAGAAGGTCTTGTAGGTCTTCATAGTACCTTTCAACTTCAGCTTCTTCAGTGTTACTGATTGGGGCCTAGACTTGGATTACCATAATATTGAATGGTTTGCCTTGGAAATGAACAGAGATCATTCTGTTGTTTTTAAGATTGCATCCAAGTACTGCATTTTGGGCTCTTTTGTTGACCATGATGGCTACTCCATTTCTTCTAAGGGATTCCTGCCCACAGTAGTAGATATAATGGTCATCTGAGTTAAATTCACCCGTTCCAGTCCATCTTAGTTCGCTGATTCCTAGAATGTCCATGTTCACTCTTACCATCTCCTGTTTGACCACTTCCAATTTGCCTTGATTCATGGACCTACATTCCAGGTTCCTATGCAATATTGCTCTTTACAGTATCGGACCTTGCTTCTATCACCAGTTCCATCCACAATTGGGTGTTGTTTTTGCTTTGGCTCCATCCCTTCATTCTTTCTGGAGTTATTTCTCCACTGATCACCAGTAGCATATTGGGCACCTACCGACCTGGGGAGTTCATCTTTCAGTGTCATAGCTTTTTGTCTTTTCATATTGTTCATGGGGTTCTCAAGGCAAAAATCCTGAAGTGGTTTGCCATTCCCTTCTCCAGTGGACCACATTCTGTCAGACCTCTCCACCATGACCCGTCCAGCTTGGGTGGCCCCACACGGCATGGCTTAGTTTCATTGAGTTAGACAAGGCTGTGGTCTGTGTGGTCAGATTCACCTGTTGTCTGTGATTGTGGTTTCCGTCTGTCTGCCCTCTGATGACCTGTCTCAGTGCCTACTGTCTTACTTGGTTTTCTCTTACCTTGGATGTGGGGTATCTCTTCATGGCTTCAAAGCGCAGCTGAGGTTAAGTATTGGCATATAAAATGCTCTGTCTAATAAAATGTGAGCAGAAGTGAGGTGTGTCACTTTCAAGTAGAAACTTTAAGCACCAGCGATTGATTTGCACATGCCCTTCTCACTGCAATAGTGGTTGTAGAAGCTCTTATTGAGATGACATCCTGATCTAGTAATCTTGCCTGGAGAATTCCATGGATGGAGGAGCCTGGTGATCTACAGTCCATGGTGTGGCAAAGACTGAGTGACTAACACTTTCACTCATTTTTTGTGCAGGATATGCCAATTGCTGCTTTGATGGAAGAAGCTAAGATTAAATTGAGGAGGGGATTTATAGAATTTTAGAGTCAAGATTTCTCTAAAGAGAGAGCCAAGTGGTGAGGATAAGGGGATGGAATTTCAAGAGAACTACTACAGAAAATTTTACCCATGTTTCTTGGAGTTTGAAGATTCCTAGGGACTGGTGTCTGGCTTACAATTTACAAATAAAAACCTTCCAGGAGGCTGGCTGATGCATCCTATGGTGGGGGCCTGCTCTTCTAGATTCTGGTGGGGATAAGTGTGTGACCCTATTTCCCAAGCCAGATAGGTCAAGGTGACCCCAATAGAAGGTAGATCAGAGGCTGAGGAGGAGGCTAAAGATGGCCAGATCTAGAAGAAAACTATAGGTGGCAAGTCCCCAGGGTGCAGGAATGGAAGCTCCAAATGCAATGTTTGACCTAAAACATTCAAAAAACCCAACACTGCAGGACTACCATTCAAGATGGTGCCGGTTCTTGTTATCCTCATATCTACCTGAAGGAGGGCCTTGGAGAGGCTAGCAAGTGGGGAAGAGGTGGATAGAATCTTTTTCCCACGTAAGGTTTCCAGTCCTGAGCTGGCAGGGGGAGGGGAAGGGAGAAGATTGGAAGCAGATGAGACAGCAAAATTTTAATCTGCTATTGCAATTTTTAAAAAATATAACTTGCAGAAGAGACTCTGCAATAAGTCTCTTTAGCAAAAGAGATGATTTCTAAACCCAAAAAAGTAGTCAAACTGCTTCTAATAATTTTTTCCTATTCTTTTTATTTATTTATTTAAACTGAAGTATGGTTGATTTACAATATTGTATTAGTTTCTGGTATACAGCAAAATTATTCAGGTAATGTGTATGTACACATTTTTTGTTGTTGTTAGATGCTCAGTCATACCTGACAATTTGTGACCCCCCATGTACTATAGCCCTACCAGGCTCCAGTATCCATGAAATTCTCCAAGCAAGAATACTGGAGAGGGTAGCCATTCCCTTCTCCAGGGGATTGTTCCTGACCCAGAGATTGAACCCAGGTCTCCTGCACTGCAGGCAGATTCATATATACATATGTGTGTGTGTGTGTGTGTGTGTGTGTGTGTGTATACAAGGAGATCAAACCAGTCAGTCCTAAAGGAAATCAGTCCTAAATATTCACTGGAAGGGCTGATGCTGAAGCTGTAGCTCCAATACTTTGGCCACCTGATGCAAAGAGCCAACTCACTGGAAAAGATCCTGATTTTGGGAAAGATTGAGGGCAGGAGGAGAAGGGGGAGACAGAGGATGAGATCGTTGGATGGCATCACTGACTTAATGGACATGAGTTTGAGCAAGCTCCGGGAGTTGGTGATGGACAGGGAGGCCTGTGCGCTGCAGTTCATGAGGTCACAAAGGGACACAACTGAGTGACTGAACTGAACTGACATACATACATATATATATATATATATATATCTGAATATACATATATTCTTTTTTCAGTCTTTTTCATTATAGTTTATTACAAGACACTGAATCTAGTTTCCTGGCTGTACAGAGGACCTTCTTTATCCATCCTACATTGAATAGTTTGCATCTGCTAACCCCAACCTCTCAGCCCTTCCCTCTCCACTCCCTCCCCTTGACAATCACAAGGCTATTCTCTGCATCTGTAAGACTGGGTTTTTGTTTTGTCGATATGTTCATTTGTGTCACATTTTAGATCACTCATGTAAGTGATATCATATGGCATTTCTTTTTCTCTTTCACTTATTTTACTTAACATGATAATCTTGAGGTCCAGCCATGTTGCTGCAAATGGCATTATCTCATTCTTTTTGTTGCTGAATAATATTCCATCATATATATGTATACCACAGGTTCTGTAGCCATCCATCTCTCAGTGGACATTTAGGTTGTTTCCATGTCTTGGCTATTGTAAAAGTGTTGCTGTAAATGTGGACTTGTGTCTAATGATCTTTGAGATATTATGTTGAGATGCTGCCATGGCGGTGGGGTTGTGTGGAGAGACGGAGGCCTCTGAAGAGATGGTTAGAGGTGGAACAGCCAAGCCTCATGAAAGGCAAGCTTCCCCTTGACAGGGAGCAGGTGTCACTTTGGGTGCTTTTCTGGCTTTCAGGGCTAGGAAAGAGCCTCAGTGGGCATCGGCTCTGAGGAGCCTGGGAGCAAGGATCTGATTTTCCAGTTTCAGGAGACTGTGGCGATTTGGACAAGGTTCATCTGGCAGTGACTTTTATGGAAAATCGCCTGGGAGTCACTGCTGAATGTGAGCACTAGGTGAGGTCCTTGGTGCCTCTGCCTTGTCCTTCAGAGGGAGTCCTGTTCCCCGAAGAAGGGAGAATTCAGGGTCATACTTAATTTGATTTTAAAAAGTTAAATAATTGACGTCTTGCACCTGGATGTAGTGGTTATAAATTTATAACCACTGCATGAGAGAATGGGGCCACAGGGTGCAATCCTGGAAAGTCAGAGGAGGGGAATTAGGCCACCCTTTAATTAACTGCTCTGTACAACATGTCTGTCAAGTGCACACTGGGCAGGTACCTAGAGTCCCATTCTGCTGGCAATAAAATTAAGTCACAAACAGCTTGTCCACCTGGGAAGATCTTGGAGTGAGAAATTATCAAGCCAGAGAGCTGGAGATCAGATGGCGATTCTGGCTCCTGATCACCCCCTCCTTGAACTCCTTCCTTCAGACGCCTTCCTCCAGAAACACTGGGGCCACAGGAAGGCAGAAGGGGAAACATGTAGGAAAACCTCAGTGGGGATTGAATTCATGCCTGCCTGTAGGTGGAAGGGAATAAAAGGGGAATCTACAAATCCATCAGGCAAAAGGGGGCATTAAAGAGAAAAGAGAACAAGTTATAAACGAAAAGGGGTGGGAAATTAATGGGGACTAAAATAGAGTAAAATTTTATGTGCTCCACAGGGTATATAACACTTCACATGCAATTAGGAATTAAATCATGACTCCTGCAACCTCTGTTCCCTGGAGGCAAACGTAGGAAGTGATAGTGTTGGGGGTCGGGGACGGGTGGAAAGAAAACTCCAGAGGGCCATTGTCACAGACTTGGGGTAGGCATTGGGTATCCAGCAGCGAGACCTCTTGGCTTTATCTGTGTCCTCCGTGGACCTATATTTACAAAGAGAACAAGGCTCAGGTATGGGGAGGGGAAAGGAAGCAAAACAAAGCTGCTCTTTCCTCTCTTGTCTCAGTCATGCATAGTGGAAAAGGGATTTACACTCCCATTTCACAGGGAGCGTGATTTCTCCCGTAAACGAACAGAGGTACACTTCCTAATACTGGTGACAGCTAACTTATGCTCAGAATTTTCAGTGTGGAAAGCACTTTCATAAATATGGCCCTGTGGGAACAAGATCCTCTGAGACAGATAGGAGCAACTGTTTTAAATGTTCCATCTCCCTTATTTTACAAATGAAGAAGATGAGCTCAGGAAACTCACCTAAGGGGCCCAAGATCACACAGATAACCAGCAGTGGAATCTGATATTTCAAACCCAGGTTTTGTTGACCAAAATATTAATGAGGATGATGATGCAAAAGGCTGTAAATAAGAAAGAGTTTATTGGGAGTCTTACAAACTGCAATTCAGGAGACACAAATTTGAGTAACCTTGAGTGAAGAGAAAGAGTCTTATAAAGACAAAGGCTCATAAAGACAAAATGTCATGAAATTGTTAAAAGTCATCTGGCGAGATTTGTGATTGACTCTGATACAAATAGGAAAATATTTGTCCTTAAGGAATTACGAGTTGATTTAGGATAGTTGTCAGATAAGTATTGTATGCTCAGATAAGTAGACAGACTACTGCAAGTTATTTTATGGCAAGAGTCCCATAAATACCTTGAGTTTCTGGCAGGAGTTCTGGATGACACAATCAGGTCAAAAGTCAGATTTCATACCGGCTGAGACATGTGTAAATCACACTTCTTAACTAACCTCCCAGCTCCATTTTATAGAGCTCTTTTAGCAATATCAACTCCATTTTGATTTTACTTTCACAGTCTTAAAATTCTAATATAGACTCACTATTTTCCTGGGGGGAGAAGAGGGTAGAAAGAGGAGAAGGTTTCCACAGGAACAGAGTATATGGAACAGTACAGTTGCCACCCTGAGGCCTCCGTGACCCCAGATGCTCCCCTCCCAGAGTTTACAAGCCCGCAAGGAGAATGTCTCCACTCGTCCCTGGTTGTTCTCAGCTTTGGTTCTCCAGGCAGTTTTCATGGGACAGTTCTGTAGTGCTTGGGATGGCAAGGCGTTTGCATCAATGCCTCCCAGTCAGTGCAAAACAGCAGTATCAGCCTTGGTTATCATGACAACAGAAATGCCCCACTCATTTCCAAGTGCTTCCTGGAGTCAGAAGCACTAGTTGAATATTATACTCCTGAGAGCAAGGGTAGCACCTGATGTTAGAGGCTGAACTCTGTGAGTTTGGAGCATGGTGTCTCCCCTGGCCTTGCACAGACAGAAACCGAACCACAGAACTGAAGCATGGCAATCCATAGCCCACTGGCTGGATCAGCAACAGTTAGCATAAGGAAGGGTGGAACAGGGATCATGGATGCCACTGTCTGAAACGGAGTCCAGGCCTCCACTGCTTTTTCCTCTAGAGAGATTTAGGGGCATTGTGAAAATCATCTATTTTTTCTGATAACTTATTGATAGGAAGACCATAGTTCCTGGTTGACCAGGGGATCCTAGTTTATTCCTGTTTTCTTGGCATCAGTATCAATAACTTCTTCTTTCCCTCTAAAATATGTCCTGATTTCTGTAATAAAATATATGTTCCTCATAATACAGAGAAGTCAGGGTAATTCCCTACACCATGTTCCGAGAAGCTGAGAGACGGCAGCCTCTATACAACCTAGAAGGACTTCTTTTGATTATAACGTGTATTTGGCCATTGTTATGGGCTGAATTGGGCTTCCTAGGTGGCCCCAGTGGTAAAGAACCCACCTGCCAGTGCAGGAGATGCAAGAGATGTAGGTTCGATCTTTGAGTTGGGAAGATCCCCTGGAGGAGGACAGGGCAACCCACTCCAGTGTTCTTGCCTGGAGAATCCCATGGACAGGGGATCCTGGTGGGCTCCAGTCCATGGGGCTGCAAAGAGTCAAATGTGACTGAAGTGACTTAGCACACATGCACACATGGGCTCAATTGTGTGTCCCTCAAATTTGTATACTGAAGTCTTAACACCCAGTACCTCAGAATGTAACCCATTTGGAGACAGGATCTTTGGTAAGTGAGTTACTTAAAGTAAGTTAAAATTAGGTCATATGAGTGGGACCTAATCCAATATGACTGGTATCCTTAAAAAAAGAAAAGATCAGGAACATAGCAATCTGAGAGAGAAGACCTCATGAAGACAGAAGGAGAAGATGGCTGTCTACAAGCCAAACAGGAGGCCCTTATAAGCAACCAACTCTGCCAACAGCTTAATCTCTAACTTCTAGCCTCCAGATCTGAGAAAATATATTTCTGTGGTTAAGTTATCCAGCCTGTGGCACTTTCTTATGGCAGCCCTCATAAGCTAATAGAGTCATCCTCTGGGATGCATAAACAAAGCAGTATTGACCACCAGGAAATAAAGTAATAATGTTCTTGGGACAATGGGGGCCTGGGCCTGATTTACCCAACAGCTTCACTTGGTTTGTAGGACCAAAGGCCTGAGTAAGAAAAATCACTCTCTAGGGCCCACATCTAGATAATGGAACCTAGTCAGTCTGAAGTAGCCATGAGGAGTTAGTGGTCCAGTCTGTGGGAATCGTGGACCTTTACAAAGCCCTGGAAACAAGGCTTGAGGTCCTTCTCAGCTTCCCCCACTAACGACTGATGCCCTCTTCCAGTGGGGCACTTTAAATTTCCTGACCAGAGCTGTTCTTGTTGGTTGTATTTGCCACCAAGAAACAAGACTTTAGTGGCACCTCCTGGCCTTTGGAATTCCATGGTGACCACCATAAAGCACACACACCAGAGAGCAGGGGGTAGAAATGACTTTGTCTTATACCCTTATTACTCTGGAGGCTGGGTTACAGGCGTGAGTAGCATTCCCCTGTGTGACTCATGGGGCCAGTAACCTTTAATTGGGTCACATCCATTCATTATGGGCTGGATTTGGAGCCAACTCAATAGACTTGCATTTATATCAGGGCTCTGCCAGTGCCAGTTTTACCATCTTAGGCAAAAATACAGAATCCTTTTATGATTTGGGAATATAAGAATATCTGCCAATGAGTGTTATTATAAGAATTAGGTGGGATGATATTTGTGAATTTTTCAATATGCTCTCCACCTAAAGAAGCAGAGCTGATGCCAGTAGTAACATTTCCGGACCAAGTCTAGCTTCAATGGAGCCAGCTGCCTTTCTGACCCAAAGAGGTAGACGTTATTAAAATACATTTTTTAGTGGAACTCACAAACCATGCTCAAAGTCATGTACAAGCAACTGGTGATCTGTTTCCCACAACCTGTATTTCCTCCTTGTTCGTAGGCCTTTCTGAGTGAGATCTGTGGTTTCTTTGCTTGGAGCACCTACATTCTGAACTTTTCTTGCTGCTGCTGTTGTTCAGTTGTTGAGTCATGTCCAACTTTTTGCAATCCTATGGACTACAGCATGTCAGGCTTCCCTGTCTTTAACTATCTCCTGGAGTTTGCTCAAAGTCATGTCCATTGAGTTGGTGATGCTATCCAACCATCTCATATTCTGTCATCCCCTTCTCCTCTTGCCTTCAATCTTTCCCAGCATCAGCCTTTTCTCATGAGTCGGCTCTTCTAATAAGTGACCTAAGTATTGATGTTTCAGCTTCAGCATCAGTCCTTCCAATGAATATTCAGGGTTGATTTCCTTTAGGATGGACTGGTTGGATCTCGTTGCAGTCCAGAGGACTCTCAGGAGTCTCCTCTGACACCATAGTTCAAAAGTATCAATTCTTCAGCGCTCAACCTTTTTTATAGTCCAACTCACATCCATACATGACCACTGGAAAAACCATAGCTTTGACTGTACAGACCTTTGTTAGCAAAGTGATATCTCTGCATTTTAATAGTTTAGGTTTGTCACAGCTTTTCTTCCAAACAGCAATCATCTTTTAATTTCATGGTTGCAGTTGCTGTCTGCAGTGATGGTATACAGACATATATATATATATATATATATGACTAACATACAGGTATATATAAATGAATGAAAAAATTATATATGTATAAGAAGAAATTCTTTTATATATGTATTGTGTATTTGTACACAAACATATATTTATGTAGATATATATATGTATATGCAAAAGAGTAATTGCTGAATCAAGAGATATGAACATTTTTGAGGTTGCTGATACACACTGTTGCTGTGCACACTATGACCTTACAGATAGGTCCTATAGTACCCTGAGGTTGTATAGGGTAGATATTTCACTGGATAGGAATGAGCACTTTCATTAAAAGAAATATGTGCTAATTTATAGACAAAATAATATCATTTTAATTTCTACATCTTTAAAAATAAACTAATGGTGAGACTGAACATTTCTCATGCTAATTCACTAGCATCATTTTGTCTTCTTATGAATTGTTGGTTTCCATATTATTATTTTTTAGGGTTCTATTGTTCTTTTTTAACCAATTGGTGTGTACTTGTAAATAGAGTTGCTAGACCTTTGTTTGATACCATTTTATGCAGATGAGGAAATGTGCCTAAGGTTACATAGCTAGTGGCTCAAACCAAATTCAAACTGAGGTTTCTCTGACTCCAGAGCTTATTCTCTTCCAATTACACTGTCCTTTCCAGCGCACCAGGGAAATGGTGAATTAAGACAATGTCTGTGTAGGGTCTGAGGCAACTCAGAGCCAGGACCTACATAAACGTGGAGCTTAATTACTGCCATGCAGGTCTTGGAAATGTCTCATAAATAATTTCTTATTTAACCTCAAAATACTTCTATTAAACAAAAATCAAGTATAATTATGATATTGACATTTTACAGATGAAGCTGCTAGGGTAAAGTGATATCCATGTGCATTAGGGCAAGCGGAGGTCAAATTCAGTCTTAGACTCAATACTATTATTTTATGATAATACATAACACTCCATTTATCTGTCACCATGAGAAGGAAGGAGCAGGTCACTTCAGTTAATTTCCCATTATATAAAAATGACTCCTTAGATACCAATTTTAAAGAATCTTTTATAAAAGTTTCACCAAAAAATATGACTGACTGCACACATTTGTTTTTTCTTCCTCTTGAGAAGCCATTAAAATGATAGTAAATAAAATGTTCAAAGGTATAAAACACAACAGTGAAGAAAACATCATGGATGAGACATTTAAATAAATTCCTGAGAAAGAGAGAGAGAAAGATTGGAATTGAGAGAGACTGAGAGAGTAGACAGCTGAGACAGGATATAAGAGTCTCAATGAAGCGATGCTACTTAGAGTGTGATCAGCTGCAACAGCATCACTCCCAGATTTGTTAGGAATTCATGGGCTCCGGTGCCAGAGCTGCTGATTCTGACTCCATGGGTGGGGCTGGGGATATGTATTTAATAGGCTCAGGTCATTCTTGTATATGGTCAAGTTTGAGAAGCATCCATCTAGAGAATGCCTGGGTGATACATATGAGGAAGCTGTTCTTTGCCTTCCTTGTTCCAGAGGGGCTTGACATTTCTAAGCCCCAGATGCAAGGGAGATAGAGGTAAGTGTCCTCCTTTCATTTGGGGGGCCCAGGGCAACAGGACACCCAGAGTCTTCTAGCCCCCAGCTTGCCCTCCTTCTCTCTGTTCTGCACTACCCAGGGCCTCCCAGACTCCTGTGTAGTCAGCCCAGTTGGCATATCATAGCTCCACCCACACCTCCACAGATGGCTCCCTTTGGCTACTGTTCAAGGCTTAGGGGAGCAGTCCATACAGTGCCTGAAAGAGGACTTAGGGGTCAACTGGGCAGAGAATTCTGGGGTCCCAGTCACTTAGAGCTCATCTTAGTTCAGAAAGGAATCTGTGTGCGTTGGATAGTTTCTCTCATAGTCTCTCAAACTCCTTGCCCAGTGGGGAGAGCTGGGGCTGGAGGAAGGACCTTGCAGGAGCTTCTATAGCACAGGGACCAGAGCAGAGGCTTCCAGCACATGGCTGGAAGAGTGAACAGGAAAGTAACATGGGTTTATAAATAGAGAAATTAATTGAAAGCACATACACAGAATCCATGGCATTCCTTAACCCCTTTATTTTCCCTGACTTCCAGACAATTCTCTAAATTGAGAAATTGGATGTCCTTTAGAGAAAAGATTTCTGCATTTTTCTCCCAGGGATCTTCCTAAAAGATAGTCACACTTCTAGCCTAATCATCCTGGGCCATGACCTGACAGATGAATGCCCTGACTAGAGGTACAAAACCCTAGTCAGCTCTTGGTTGTCACATTTAAGATATAGACACAAGTAAGGATCAGTGGACAGTGGAGGATTGCCAGCATCATGAAAGAGAAGAAGACAAGGTAGAATAAAATAAGCCCATAAAAAAAATAACAAGAAAATCTAAGAGAGCATAAAGGAAACTCTAACTAGAATTCTCTGCATTAATAAGAATAGTTAGCATTCATAGCGTAAGATATTATTGTACAAGAATGGAAAATTCAAAGCAGTAAATAGCTATTTGATCAGTACTCTGGTTGCCAAAGTGGCATCACATTTAGCCATACAATAACCATTCAACTCTCTTCCTCTTTTCTGACAAAATTCTGATTGTGTTCTCCAAACGCCTTGTTTCACAGGAGACTTGGTCACTCCCTGGCACCAGGAGTGAATCTTGGGTAGGATAATAGTGGTAATCCTGCTTTGTCATGTAATTGGCTTAAGAATGAGTATGTGAGAGGATATTGGCCAATGAGGTTTGAAGAAAGTCTGTATTGCTGGTTCTGGGAAAGATTTTTCTTTTGTAAAAAAGGATGCAATACAGAGGTTTCCTTTTCCTTCCTCCCATCTAGTTGTGTGAGGATGTGATGCTTGGAGTTGCTACAGCTATCTTATCACTGCTGCTGCTGCTAAGTCGCTTCAGTTGTGTGACTCTGTGCGACCCCATCGACGGCAGCCCACCAGGCTCCCCTGCCCCAGGGATTCTCCAGGCAAGAGTACTGGAGTGGGTTGCCATTGCCTTCTCCATCTTAGCACTAAAAGTCTGTAAGTCCAGCGACAAGGATGGCACCATGAAACTGCCAGAGCCCCTATGCCATTAAGCATCTGAGTTTATTAATCTATTGGGCCACCAACCTCTGGACTTTTTCCTATAGGAGATCATCTATCTCCTTTTTGTTTAAACCATTTTGAGTTGAGCCATCACTTACTGGTAGTCTAATTGAAATATTAAAATAAAAATATTCAATAGAACTTGTAGAATATAACACCAAGAAAACCTCCAAAAATAATTTTTTAAAAAGTAGTGGAATATATGCATTAAAAGATCAGACTTAGAGGATCACTCCAGGAAGGGATTCTAGAAAGAGTAGAGAAAATGGAGAAGGGTCAATTACCAAAGAAATAGCACAATGGAAATTTCTCAGAGTGATGGTTGGTAAGTTTCCAGTTGGAAGGCCTTCCCTATTATCAATTTGAATAAATGAAAAAGATCAAAACGTTGACACATTATACTGTAGAATTTCAGAACAGCAAGGATAAAAACTTGTTTCCAGAGAGGGAAAAATAGGTCATGAGAAGACCACTTATATCGACAATACTGTATGCTAAAAGTCAGTGGGACAATTCCTGTAAAATACTAATGAAAAAATATTTCTGATAAAGTATTCTACACTCAACCAAACTGACCTTCATAGGAAAGTAGAATAAATATATTTTTAAACATACACTGAAAAAGAAGATATGTGGAAATTTATATTATTATTTGGCAAATACCCATTTTTTTCTCCCCCTCTATTTTAGAGGATTATACTTCCTTATCCCTTTGAGGATTGGCTATGGGATGTTCTTCATCCAGGGTCTGCAAGTCTATGTGACATATAGCATATTGATCAGAAGTTTTAAGTGTGATTCTGAGGTTAACTTAGGCCTCTTATGTTCTATCCTCTTTCATAAAAAAATCAAGCCTGAGGCAGTGCTGACTTTTAAATCTGGGTCCCAGAATGGGACCAAAACTTGAACCTATCCCACAACTTGGAAGCAAGACAAATGGTGTTGAGTTGTTTCAATGGAAAAGGAAGTCTAGATATGATAGAGAGCTTGCATAAAAGAATAGCACACCCCCCAAAGACCATAAGAATATGTCCCTTCTATCCTGATCCAGACCCTCGGATCCTTTCTCATACATCTTCCCTCAGATTTCTGATCATATAATTGAGAAATCTTATAGTTTGTTTTCTGGGTTATCTCCTACCATTTATACCTTGAAATGACTCCTAGGGGACTGGATAGAATTGAATCTGGCCATAGCCACCAGAGTAATGAGTGGACGTAGGGATAGGATTTGAGAAGGATCAGCATTTTCCCACAACACAGATGTCATCACATTTCTTCAGGGAGGAGAAGGCTAGTTTCTGATAGAGAAGAAAGGCATGCAGCTAGTAATAAACAAATCCCGGCAGAATATGATGATTAAGTGTCTTTAGTTTCATTTGAATTTACTCATATATCCTCATTCCAAATTTTGATGTTTGAATTCTCCCTAATTAGCTTGCTGAATTTAACATAAGAGATTATTCAAGCTTTTAAATTCTATTTGTATTGTAATTCAGTCACATCCACAAGATTAAATATTGGGTTGGCATTCAGATATCTCAATCTGAAGTTAGAAGGGATAAGCCACTTTTATTGTTCTACATAAAGCAAAGGAATTTTGTGGTCACTTACCTGGACCTTGACCTGGAAATTTAGAGCTCTGAGGTCCTCATCTTCTTTTCCATGCTCTACAGCATACTTAAGTACATCCAACCAACCATTTATATATATATATAATCCAACCAACCAAAGTAGAAACCTTTGTTTCTACTAAAATGTTTTATGGAGCAAGTTATTTGCTTACTCAAAGCTGTGCTTTCTGTAGGCACTTGACTCTAGGTGACCACAGTGATGACTTAAATAGCTGTTTTGCTACTGTATGCCATGGACAACCAGTGTCCCATTTACCACTAGTAGAAATGGGATCATTAATGCCTTTTAATATAGTCCAATCAGAGATTCCCACCCTTTTAGATTCTGTTCATCAGGAACCATATCTGGAGCAAATAACTGTGTCAGTCAAGGTTTAGTTAGGGAAGCAGAATGATTCTGACTGTAACAGGATATGGCATTTATCATAGAAACTATACCTTACACAGTTGTGAAAGAAGTTTAAGTGGAGATGTGAGATGAGATGTTAGAAGATCAAAGAAAAGAGGTACTGGCATGGGTAAAGAGGTCAGGATTTGGGAGGGAATCTAAGAAACCAAGCCGAAGTAGGAAACTTAGAGGTGGGCCATTGGGAGACTACTGCTTGTGAACCACCTCTTTGTGCCTGTTGCTAGGTAATGGGAGGGGGCCTGCGTTATTGCTGGTCAGCTGGTCAGAAGACCTGGATGTGGAGGGAGACGAGTGAAGACAAGCTGGGACTTGCTGGGCACCTCTGTTTCTTTTTGTCAATATGTTAAACTGAAAAGAACTTTGAAGAGGAAGGGCTACTCCTTCCCTTGCAGCTCCCCTGATTCAAGCAAATTCTTCTAACAATTCCAGCCAAGGATCACACAGAGGGGACCCTGGGAAATCTAGCTTCTGGTCTATTCAAGCTGCAACAGAACAATCCCTCACACATAACTTGGACATCATGTATTTTCTCATCCCTCAATTATTTCTAAGATCAATAAAGGTGATTATCAAACCCACTGATACAGCTCTTAATAATGAATTTTTATGTCTAAATAAAAACTTCTGGATCACCCTCAGGTGAATATTAAAAGTTAATGATATACACATATCATACTGTCTATACAGAAGAAATTCAAACTTAATTTCCTAAGACAGACATATGACAATCAGAACATAATTGAAGGTATAGGTATAGATGCATATAAATGTAGGTATATTTACATATTGGAGAAGGAAATGGCAACCCACTCCAGTATTCTTACCTGGGAAATCTCATGGACAGAGGAATCTGATGTACATAGGATTGCAAAACTGTCGGACATGCTGCTGCTGCTGCTGCTGCTACTGCTGCTTCTAAGTCACGTCAGTCGTGTCCGACTCTGTGTGACCGAAAAGATGGCAGCCCACCAGACTCCCCTGTCCCTGGGATTCTCCAGGCAAGAACACTGGAGTGGGTTGCCATTTCCTTTTCCAATGCATGAAAGTGAAAAGTGAAAGTGAAGTCACTCAGGACTTAGGAACTAAACAATGTATATACATATATATTTATTGGATGGTGGATTACATGCAATTTACTTCCTGCTGATTTTTTTCCAGTTATATTATTTTGAACATATATTATTTTGTAAGCAGAAGTTTCATAAGTTAGAACCAAATTAATAAATTCTTTCTGTTGCCTGTATTTGGGATTAAATACTAAATGGCACATATGAATAGGATAAATATTAAATTTAATCTTTCATAACCTATGATCTGGAACTTCTAGCATTCTAGATACTACCAGCTGAGTTCTCAGCTTTGAATTCTATGAGTGGACCAATGACTCCTTTTCTGTATTTCTTCCTCTTCCATCACTTTTGATGGTGCTACCAAGAAAACGGACTTTCAAAGTTGCAACCCTTCCTACCCGCACTCCATATTCCCCTTCACATAAGTGAAAACATTAACCTTCTCATTTAATGAAAATCATGGCCCCAAGGCTTTGGCGCTGGACAGAGACATGGACTGCCTTAGGAAGAGGTAGGTTGGAATTGGCTGCCTCTGCCTGGGTCTGTGCACTTGAAATCTCCACACATCAGAGCAAAGTGCCTGGCCTCATGAAATGTTATTTGAATTTGGCTACTGGGAAAGAAGGGTAAAAATCTAACAACTGTATCTTAGTTTCGTCTTTGGGTTGGAGAGTGGGGATATGGGTTTCCATGACCCTCAGGGAACAAAGAAGCTGGGTTGGCATTTAATTTCATCATAGGAATCATCCACTATGACCATCCAGGGGCCGATGCCCGCCAGTCTCTGCCCTCTGACTATATTTAGTCCATTATGAATATGGAAAAATATTGAAAATGATTCACATCGACATCCCTCTGTCTAGCCTAATAACATCAAAGTCATTAACAACGAACGGAAGCTCACCCTGACAGTGTGATCCTCCTCTGCCTGTCTTGCACACTGGACACAGGAAACTAGCCTGCATGCCTTGCCTCTCCCTGACCACCTTCCTGCTCCTAAGAGGGGGAAAAAATAGATGCCAAGGAAAGAAAAGGTCTCTGTTGGCTCTGTGTGCTATTGAAATGTGAGCCAGCTGGAGTCAGGCCCTCGTCATGGGAAAGAGGGGAGGGTGAAATGGGCGTTGATCGAGAGACCTCCTCTGTCCCTCTCTGTACCTTGCCCTGCTCCCTACGAATCCCAACTGAGCAGCTGATGCTCTACAATCCCAACTGTCATTCTCCCATCTGGCAACCTTAATGTCTTCATTATGATGAGTTCTGCTCAGGTTTTTCCTATAGAGGGCTTTTCCATGTATTACCTCACATGTTACTCCACTACGACATGAGTCCATCGTCCTTTGCCTTTAGAGAATTTATCAGAGTTTATTCATTTAAATATGAATGTGTTTTCTGCACAGCCTACAAGCTCTGTGAGGGCAGGGACTTTATTTTGCCCACCATTTTCTAGGCCTGGAGCCTATAAAACTGATGAGTGTCTAGGGGTTTTAATGGACTCTGTGGGAGAGGGAGAGGGTGGGGAGATCTGGGAGAATGGCATTGAAACATGTACAATATCATGTATGAAACGAGTCGCTAGTCCAGGTTCGATGCATGATACTGGATGCTTGGGGCCGGTGCACTGGGACGACCCAGAGGGAGGGTATGGGGAGGGAGGAGGGTTCAGGATGGGGAACACAGGTATACCTGTGGTGGATTCATTTCGATATTTGGCAAAACTAATAAAATAAAATAAAAAAAATAAATAGTTAAATAAGTGAATAAAAGGATGGGAGAAAGAAGGAAGCGGGAAGGGAGAGAGGGCAAGTGAGAAGAGAGAGGGCGAGGCAGAAAGAGAGAAAGAAGTTGAGAGATAAAATAGAATGAAATAATTGACTTTATTTTATAGTAGGAGAACTAGAGATATGAACTGGTGAGCCATTTGTTCAGGTCTCTTTGCAAAACAAAGGAAAAGTGTGTATGAGTTACTGCATTTTTCACATTCGGTCTTTGGGTTTCCCACCCAACCCTCACCATGAAGACATTTGCTCCCCTAAAATTAACATTGATTATGTTGTGGGCTCACCGTGCCCACCCACTCTTGCTCTGCCTTTCTCTGGTCTGTGACAGGTCGTGATAGGCAAGTAAACCCTGGACAGCTGTGTGGTCCAGGTAGAGTACCACACAGTGACAGAAAGACCTGAAACCGCTTCTTGTACTGTTTTTGGTGTGGGCTTGGGGTGGTGAGCAATTTCTCTAACCTTTATCATTATCTTCACCATCAAATTGTCCAGCCTAATTCTTCTAACCCAAGGCTAACATTAATCTCCTCTTCTCAGTTGCATTGCTTGGCATGTGACACCGAGAAACCCATAGTGCAGCTTCATCTACTTGTGTTCAGTTTCCTGTCTTTTCACATGTCTCTTCCTATATCACATCCAACATCTGTGCTCTCCAGGAAGAATCTGCTCCCGAGCCCCTCTTGGCAGGGACTGAGTAGAATCTCCACCTTTTCCAGCATCAAAGTATCTTCCTAAACCAAGAGAAACGGCTCATGGAGAAGTGAGATCAATTAGTCCAAGACCTACTTGCAGCCTTTTGAGAGCATAGGCAGAGGATTCCCTCCTACAGCCAAAGAAAGATTTGGAGGAAAACTCATGCAATTTCCTTCTTCTCTGCTTCCAGTGAGGACCTGAGAATTTCCCAGCTCTTTGAAGTTGAAGAGAAAAGGAACTTATTGATGTCTTCATTCTACTTCACAAAGGGGAGTGAAGAAGAATCAACATTGTAAATATCATTGATAAGCGTTTGTTCAAAGTTGACCAGTTGGATTATTAAACAAATGTGTGTGAAAGATTGGATAAAGGTATGGATTTTCTTTAGGAACCCGCATGTGATCTGCAAGACAAATCATGTCAAACCCTTCTCCTGAGAAACTACAATGTATTGGAAGATTGGGCACATGTCACAGATAGGATATACATCCTTCAATCACTTGCATTGCGATTGGAAGTTTGGATGGAACAGCTAATATGATGAATTATGGAAATGAGATTGAAAATAATCTCAGTAAGTTCTTTTTTTTAAACTTTTTAAGAAAGACTTTATTTTTATAAATGTAAGTTTTAGTTGAAAGCAAAAATTTGAGTGTAAAATAGAGTTCTCATATACTCCCTGCCCGCACACATGTACAATCTCCCCCACTATCAACATCTCATGTCATAATGGTACAATAGTTATAATCAGTGAACCTGTATTGACTTAGTATCAGTGATGTTTACTTAATAGGTTTTTTCCCCATGGCTGCCTGGTTCTCCACCAAAGCTTTCAATGTTTCTTAAAAAATCAATTTTATTGTTGCCAAGGTGAAGAAGTGAAGTGAAGTCACTCAGTTGCGACCCCATGGACTATAGCCTACCATGCTCCTCCATCCATGGGATTTTCCAGGCAAGAGTACTGGAGTGGGGTGACATTTCCTTCTCCAGAGGATCTTCCTGACCCAGGGATCAAACCCAGGTCTCCCTCATTGTAGGCAGATGCTTTACCATCTGAGCCACCAGTTGCCAAGGTATTAGAGAATTTACAAAGAAAGCTGAGCGCTGAAGAATTGATGCTTTTGAACTGTAGTGTTGGACTCTTGAGAGTCCCTTGGACTGCAAGAAAATCCAACCAGTCTCTCCTAAAGGAAATTGATCCTAAATATTCATTGGAGGGACTGATGCTGAAGATGAAACTCCAATACTTTGGCCACCTGATATGAAGAACTGACTCACTGGAAAAGACCCTAATGCTGGGAAAGATTGAAGGTGAGAGGAGAAGGGGATGACAAAAGATGAGATGGTTGGATGGCATCACTGACTTGATGGACATACGTTTGAATAAGCTCCAGGAGTTGGTGATGGACAGGGAAGCCTGGTGTGCTGTACTGCAGCCCATGGGGTTGTAAAGAGTCGGACATGACTGAGTGACAGAACTGCACTAAACACATGGTGAGTGTTCTCATTTTAAGTGTATAGTTTGATGAGTTTGGTCAAATGTGTACATCAGGTTACTACCACCACAATCAGAGTACAGAGCTTCAGTGCTCTTTTGATATTACAATATAAGTTACTAACTTCACCCTCCACTGTCTGCCAACACTTTCCACCAAGGCCCAGAAACAGAGAGTAAACTAAATATTTGAGATGGAAAGTATATTTTTTATCATTATTTTTAATTGCAGTAAAATACACATAAAATTTACCACCTTCATCATTTTAAGTGTATGGTTTATTAGTGTTAAGTATATTCACTTTGTTATGCAATCAATCTCCAGAACTTTCTCAGAGATGGAAAATATGTTGAATAACTTTTAAGTTAAGTTACCATTTAGAACTGTTTAGGCACTTCCTGAATTTCCAACAGCTAGGGCATACAGGAATTACTTTGTGTAGTGATTAAGGAATCTCATTCAGTTCAGTATCAGTTCGGTCGCTCAGTCGTGTCCAACTCTTTGTGACCCCATGAACCGCAGCACGCCAGGCCTCCCTGTCCATCACCAACTGCTGGAGTCTACCCAAACCCATGTCCATTGAGTCGGTGATGCCATCCAACCATCTCATCCTCTGTCATCCCCTTCTCCTCCTGCTCTCAACCTTTCCCAGCATCAGGGTCTTTCAAATGAGTCAGCTCTTCGCATCAGGTGGGCAAAGTATTGGGAATCTCACTGCTCTGGTTTAAATCCCAGCCCCACCACTTCACATATTATATCATCTCTAATATACTGCCAATCATAACATACATCATTATTTTAAATACTAAAAAGGAAAACAGCGACTCTAATTAAACTAGGAAAGAGTACCTTAGTAATTGTCCTATATGACACAAGCATTAGTTCCTCCAATCTCTAGTCGCCTTGAAATTTATCTCTTCCTTTTCAAGGACTTCCGTCATTTACTACAGTGTCTTTCTTAGCATGTGATAGGCTATTCTTTTGTACATATATCAGGACTGGAAAAGGTCAGTTTTCATTCCAATCCCAAAGAAAGGCAATGCCAAAGAATGTTCAAATTACTACACAATTGCACTCATTTCACACGCTAGCAAAATTGTGCTCAAAATCCTTCAAGCTAGGCTTCAGCAGTACATGAACTGAGAACTTCCTGATATACAAGCTGGATTTAGAAAAAACAGAGGAACCAGAGATCAAATTGCCAACATCCACTGGATCACAGAAAAAGCAAGAGAATTAAAAAAAAAAATTCTGCTTCATTGATTACGCTAAAGCCTTTGACTCTGTGGATCACAACAAACTGTGAAAAATTCTTAAACAGATGAATACCAGACCGCCTTACCTGCCTCCTGAGAAATCTGTATGCAGGACAAGGAGCAACAGTTAGAACTGGACATGAAACAATGGACTGGTTCAAAATTAGGAAAGGAATACATCACGGCTGTATATTGTCACCCTGTTTTTTCAACTTACATGCAGAGTACATCATGTGAAATGCTGGGCTGGATAAATCACAGGCTGGAATCAAGATTGCTGGGAGAAATATCAATAACCTCAGATATGCAGATAACACCTCTTTAACGGCAGAAAGTGAATAGGAACTAAAGAGCCTCTTGATGAAAGTGAAAGAGGAGAGTGAAAAAGCTGGCTTAAAACTCAACATTCAAAAAATGAAGATCATGGCATCTGGCCCCATCACTTCATGGCAAATATGGGGAAAAAGTGGAAACAGAGACAGATTTCATTTTCTTGGGCTCCAAAATCACTGCAGATGGTGAATGTAGCTATGAAATTAAGACATTTGCTATTTGGAAGCAAAGCTATGACAAACTTAGACTGTGTATTAAAAAGCAGACAATCACTTTGCCAACAAAGGTCCATATAGCCAAAGCTAAGGTTTTTCCAGTAGTCATGCATGGATGAGAGAGTTGGACAATAAAGAGGGCTGAGTGCCAAAGAACTGATGCTTTTGAACAATGGTGCTGGAGAAGACTCTTCAGAGTCCCTTGGACAGCAAGGAGGTCAAACCAGTCAATCCTAAAGGAAATCAACCCTGAATATTCACTGGAAGGACTGATGTTGATGCTGAAACTCCAATACTTTGGCCTGATTTGAAAAGCTGACTCACTGGAAAAGACTCTGATGCTGCGAAAGACTGAGGGCAGGAGAAGGGGATGACAGAGGATGAGATGGTTGGATGGCATCACTGGCTCAGTGGACGTGAGTTTGAGCAAGCTCAGGGAGATAGTGAACAATAGGGAGGCCTGGAGTGCCTCAGCCTGGCTCCTGAATCTGTACATCCTAACTATGGGAAGAGTGATATCACTTTAAGAAATTTAAGGCAGTTCATGGGGTTGCAAAGAGTCAGACACAACTTAGCAACTGAATAACAACAGGAATAAAAAGGAACAGCTTGAGCTATTTATGGACACTATCCTTTTACCAACTTCCATAAAGGACTTGGTAGTTGTTTTGTTAGAAAATATGAAATTGCTGTTGTTCCTCAAGCAATAAATAGTTGCCTCTCCAATATAAAATTTATGATCTACTGCTTTATTTCTGTCTTTTTGTGTACACAATAACTTTTAATTCCAAGTCATAGAATACACTTGAAGATATTTTAAACGGCAGTTTCAGCTCAATGTATGTAACAACAGTTGAATCAATAGCAATATAAACAGCCATGACCAAGGCCACACAGGTGCACATGTCAGAGTTACATCAAACTGCTGCCTGATTGCCAGTAATTGTGAGAAATCATTGATTATAAGGGAACTCTGATTTCAGAGATGTTTTTTATTTTTTAATTTAATTTTTTTTGAAATTTTCATTATTTTCCAATCTTAAAGTAATTTAACATCAAACTCCAGTTTACTTGGACCTAATGCAATAATAGATTTTGTTGTGTCCACATTTCAGATTTTAATTTTATTTTATTTTTAAACTTTACAATATTGTATTGGTTTTGCCAAATATCGAAATGAATCTGCCACAGGTATACATGTGTTCCCCATCCTGAACCCTCCTCCTTCCTCCCTCCCCATACCATCCCTCTGGGTCATCCCAGTGCACCAGCTCCAAGCATCCAGTATCGTGCATTGAACCTGGACTCGCGACTCGTTTCATATATGATATTATACGTATTTCAATGCCATTCTCCCAAATCATCCCACCCTCTCCCTCTCCCACAGAGTCCAAAAGACTGTTCTATACATGAGTGTCTCTTTTGCTGTCTCATATACACGGTTATTGTTACCATCTTTCTAAATTCCGTATATATGCATTATTGTATTGGTGTTTTTCTTTCTGGCTTACTTCACTCTGTATAATAGGCTCCAGTTTCATCCACCTTATTAGAACTGATTCAAATGTATTCTTTTTAATGGCTGAGTAATACTCCATTGTGTATATGTACCACGGCTTTCTTATCCATTCATCAGCTGATGGACATCTAGGTTGCTTCCATGTCCTGGCTATTATAAACAGTGCTGCGATGAACATTGGGGTACACGTGTCTCTTTCCCTTCTGGTTGCCTCAGTGTGTATGCCCAGCAGTGGGATTGCTGGATCATAAGGCAGTTCTATTTCCAGTTTTTTAAGGAATCTCCACACTGTTCTCCATAGTGGCTGTACTAGTTTGCATTCCCACCAACAGTGTAAGAGGGTTCCCTTTTCTCCACACCTTCTCCAGCATTTATTGCTTGTAGACTTTTGGATCGCAGCCATTCTGACTGGCGTGAAATGGTACCTCATAGTGGTTTTGATTTGCATTTCTCTGATAATGAGTGATGTTGAGCATCTTTTCATGTGTTTGTTAGCCATCTGTATGTCTTCTTTGGAGAAATGTCTGTTTAGTTCTTTGGCCCATTTTTTGATTGGGTCATTTATTTTTCTGGAGTTGAGCTGTAGGAGTTGCTTGTATATTTTTGAGATTAGTTGTTTGTCAGTTGCTTCATTTGCTATTCTTTTCTCCCATTCTGAAGGCCGTCTTTTCACCTTGCTTATAGTTTCCTTTGTTGTGCAGAAGCTTTTAAGTTTAATTAGGTCCCATTTGTTTATTTTTGCTTTTATTTCCAGTATTCTGGGAGGTGGGTCATAGAGTCAGAGATGTTAAACATGAAAATAGTGTGCACCTTATAATCTGTAAAATATAGTGCAGGCTGTGTTCTTGGGCAGGATATTTAACTTCCTTGTGCCTCAGGTTCTTGATCTTTAAAATGAGGTCATAATACTTGTCTCATAAGGTATGTGTGAAAATTGAAATATTTAGCACAGTAAATGATGCATAGTATACATCCAATAAATATTAAACCATTATTTTGATTAACATAGCATTTTAGCTATATCCAAGTATATCAGATATCTGAATAAGATATTTACAACAAATTACCCTAAACTTAGTGGCTTAAGACAGTAAACATTTATTATTTCACAGCTTCTGTTAATTAGGAATTTCAAGTGGCTAACCTGGGCGGTTCTGGTTCACAATACCTAATGTTGTTGCAGTTAGGATGTCGGCAGGGGTAAAGTCATGAGCAGAGTTGACTGAGGTTGTAGGATCCACTTCCTAAATGACTGGCTCCCATGGTTGTTGGCTGGAGGCCTCGGTCCCTCACCCTGTGTGCCTCTCTAAAGCTTACTGAGCATCTTCATGACAGCAGCTGGCTTCCCCCAGATCAAGCAATCTAAGAAAGAGGAGGAAATCACAGTGCCTTTTAGGAGCTAGTCTCTGAAGCTGTACACTATTACTTCCACCTCTCTTTTCCTCCTTAAATCACTAAGTCCAGTCCACATTCCAGGAAAGGAATTAAGCTCCACCTCTTCAAGGGAAAGAATTTCTGAACACATTTTAAAACCACTACACTGTGATAACTTTAGGCTAGAATAACTACAATCAGCTTCTCTTTCACCCTTTCAATTATTGGTTTCCTACCTAATATCTACTCTCTTATTTTCCTTACTAACTATATTAGACAATGAGAAACAGATGGTACATTCAAATTAGAAACCTTTGATAAGGAAGTACAGGAAGCTGGGGCAAGCTGCAGCAGTGCAGTTAGCACTATGGTCCTGAAGGGATGAGCATGGGGAGGGTACCAGAATCTATAAGGAGAATCATGTAGGGCAGGCTGTTGAGAAAAGAGTGATCTTTGGTCCAGGGACACAGCCAGCTTGAGACAACTTCACAGAAGAAAACCAGAGGAGTAAATATCCTGACCTCACTCATCTCCTCCCAATTAGCTGAGGCCAGAGGCATGAAGGCAATGGCACCCCACTCCAGTACTCTTGCCTGGAAAATCCCATGGATGGAGGAGCCTGGAAGGCTGCAGTTCATGGGATTGCAAAGAGTCGGACACAACTGAGCGACTTCCCTTTCACTTTTCACTTTCATGCATTGGAGAAGGAAATGGCAACCCACTCCAGTGTTCTTGCCTGGAGAATCCCAGGGACGGTGGAGCCTGGTAGGCTGCCGTCTATGGGGTCACACAGAGTTGGACACGACTGAAGTGACTTAGCAGCAGCAGCAGCAGCAGCAGAAGCATGAAAGCCTGTTACATTTGGAACTTACAGGTAAGCTGCTGTGCGGAAAAGCAAGGTAGAGAAAGAAGGGAGCTAGGTCTGGGTGAGTTGAATCAATGGTATTCAACACATTCTGTCTCCTTTCCCCCTTAATATCTCAAACAGAGGACTCAGGAAATCCCACCAATAACTCTTACATCATGGCGAGTTGTCAGGTTAATTACACTCCCCACCCATGCCCTGTAACAGGAAATTAACATATTAAGTTAAAACTTAACGTGAAACTTAAAACATTAGCCACAGTTGGGTTCTTCATTTAAGTTTGTAAGAGAAAAATAAGGAGAAAGGAAGCAAGGAGCATAAAAAACTGTTAGAATCTGCCTCTGTAGCATCATGAGGTCTAAGCTGCTATTACAGCAGATTTCTTCCACCACAGATTTCTTATCCCCCCTACTCCTTGCCAGATTCTCAGATGCATAGGATTCTTTACTTTGCAGGGATAATGAAATCTGAATTTCCAAAGAATATGTATTTTTGATGGTCAAGTCTTTAATTTGTTTGCCACAGATTCCCATTGACCAGGGTCATGAGGAAAGGAATGCTAAAAACCAGTCCAGTGAGTTCCTTGTGTTCTCAAGATAGTTTTTCTTATTGCTTCTGCATAACAATAACCAAATTTCTCTTTGATAATCAGGATTAACCACTCCACCCAAGGCAGCGATATCCCTTCTCTGCTTATTGATTTGGAGGTTAGAGGGACAAAGAATGAGCAGAAGGCAACGGCAACCCACTCCAGTACTCTTGCCTGGAAAATCCCATGGACGGAGGAGCCTAGTAGGCTGCAGTCCATGGGGTCGCTGGGAGTCGGGCACGACTGAGCGATTTCACTTTCACTTTTCACTTTCATGCATTGGAGAAGGAAATGGCAACCCACTCCAGTGTTCTTGCCTGGAGAATCCCAGGGACGGGGGAGCCTGGTGGGCTGCCGTCTATGGGGTCGCACAGAGTCAGACACGACTGAAGTGACTTAGCAGTAGCAGTAGCAGCAATATAAAGGATGACTTAGTTCCCAAGAGGAAACTTTCCTCTACTGGGCTCTAGAGCCTCTAAAAACGTAACTGAAGTTCATAGGAACAGGAAGAAAAATTCTTCCAGAAGATTATTAGATATTATAGTGAGAGAAGCCTCTCCCAGTTCTATTTCTTGGCTCGTGAATCTATACATCCTGACTATGGGAAAAGTGGTGTCAGTTTAAGGCAAATCTGAAAATTTTTTAAAAGTCCCCCAACTGTGCAGGTTGTTATCTGTCAGCTGGGACCCTAACTGGAACCTCAGCAGGCCAGGCCACTGCTTTATCAAGTCAGCTGCCTCTAGAAGTTGGAATATTTGACAAAACCACTGAATTCCGTGGTTGCAAATTATGTCATACTTTTATAAAAGTATGTCTACTGTTATGAGGCTCTGTCTTGTGAGATACCATAATGATGAACGATGTATTTTTAAGCCCACGAATAATGATGATGGCTGAAACACTTCAGGTAGGGAAAGCTAACATTTATGCTGTGAGGACGAGGTGCTGCCTAACTTTATAAAGAGCAGCAGGATCCAGTGCAACCAGCCTGAAACCTGACAGGACCCTCTGGGGAATGCTACCACATAGAGGCTCAACTTAGACCTCTGCTGGTCGAAAACTGTTCACATTCAACCATGATGGTGACCAGACTCACTTTGCTGGAGGAAGACCATGGTGTTGAGCCCACGTAAAGTCTTCCTCCATTCTTCTGTGGCCACTTTATACCTGAGTCCATTGAGTAAGCTCTGGGGTAGCTGGGAAGAGAATTTGATTGGCATCTTCAAGATGGGTTATCTTGTCCTTAGCTGTGGATACACTTTTGTGAGCATTTGTTGATATAAATCTTTTGATTCTCTCAGAACCCCATTTAAGTAACCCTTGTCATCAATTTTTCCAATTTTATCCTTTCCAAGTTCCTAATTGGTTGGTCAACCCATTAGCCACAGTCCATGAATCAGCAAAGATATTTAACTCAGGCTGTCTTTTCTTTTATACAAAATGTGCAATAGAATATGCTACATACAATTCTGCCATATTATGAGATTCCCTTCCAGAACGGGAATACAGTGCAGTATCTGCAGACCTTTGCTGCATACTGTGTATATCAGTGTGTAACCACATCAGTGCTTTTTCTTCTTCTGTTACTTGGTCATGTTGTTGTTGTTTAATCTCCCAGTCATGTCTGATTCTTTGTGACCCCATGGACTGCAGAGCACCAGGCCTCCTGTCCCTCACCATCTCCCGAAGATTGCCAAAGTTCATGTCCATTGTATCTGTGATGCCAACCAGCCATATCATCCTCTAATGCCCTCTTCTAAGCTTTCTGCCTTCAATCTTTCCCAGCATCAGGGGCTTAGGAGAAGTGGCATCAGCACAGGGGGCAAGGACCCAAGGTGAAGACTTTGGAAGCTTTTTATAGAGAGAAGGGTGAGTTGAGAGAGGAAATGATGGAAAAGCATGAGTAGAGGAGCTGTCTTCTCTGACAAAGGAAGTTAAGGGATTTGGAGGTTCAAAATTTTCAGCCTATTCTATGTCTTTACAAATATCCACACTTCACATCTCATGGTTCAACTCCTTTCCCACAGAACTCTTAATGTAGCCTAAGAGGTATAGAGGTGTCATACTAATAGGTAGGACACTATGATGCTTGAAGTTCTGCAAAACAGAGTCAGGACTTGATACTCAGCCACATTCACCTTAGGACAGCTGAAAATGAAAGACTCTTCAAAGCTGTCCTGGAGGGCTTCTGTTTTTACACTTAATTCTCAACTACATTGTCATAGCTTTTAATTGGTTTTCCCTAGCTTTGCACCCTAGGCCAAAACACACAAGAATGTTAATTTGGTCTAAAAGAACTTCTTCATTACCTTCTCAGAACCTAGTTCCTTCCCAAGACTTCCCTATCTCATTCATCATTACCAGTATCCATCTAGCTGCTCAACCCCAAATCAGATTCTACCCTTCTCTCTGCATATCCTACTTCTAGCAAGTCCTATGACTCCACTAATCTCTAAGATGTGCTCTAGTCCACTTACTTTTCTGCCTGTACCATACAACCTTACCCTAAGCCAGTTTCCTAATTGGTCTTGCTTTTACTCTTGGCAGCCTACAATTTATTTTTCACCCAGAACTCTGATTGGTTGTTTACAAATTATAAGTGGTGGTTGTTTACAAATCGTAAGTGGAGCAAAATAACCATATTACCTAAAGCAATCTTTAGTAATCTTTAGACTCAATGTAATATCTATCAAAATGCCAATGATATTATTTACAGAACTGGAACAAGTAATTCTAAAATTTGTATGAAAAGCAAAAGATTTGAATAGCCAAAACAATCTCAAGAAAGCAAGACAAAGCTAGAAGTATCACACGTCCTGATTTCAAACTATACTACAAAGCTACAATAATCAAAACAGTATGGTTCCGGCACAAAAACAGACACATAGATCAATGGAACAGAATAGGGAGCCCAGAAATGAAACCATACTTATATGGTCAATTAGTCTATGATATAAGAAAGAAGAATATACTGTGAGTGGGGAAAAGACAGCCTCTTTAATAAATGTTATTGGGAAATTGTACAGTTAAATGAGAAAGAATCAAACTGGACCACTTTTTCATACCATATACAAAAATAAATCCAAAATGGATTAAAAGCTTAAATGTAAGACCTAAAGCTGTAAAACTTTTAAAAGAAAAACACAAGCAAAATGTTCTTTGACACTCGTCTTAGCAATATATTTTTGGACTTGTCTCCTTAAGAAAGAGAAATAAAAGCAAAAAAAAAAAAAAATGAAACTGCACCAAACTAAAAATCTTTTGCATAACAAAGGAAATTAACTATCAACAAAATAAAAAAGCCACTTACTGAATGGGGGAAGATATTTGCAAACAGTATAGCTGATAAGGAGTTAATATCCAAAATATACAAAGGATTCATACAACTCAACATTAAAAAACAAACAGCCTCATTGAAAATGGACAGAGGATCAGAATGGGCATTTTTCCAAAGAAGATACACAGATGGCCAATAGGCACATGAAAAGATGCTCAACATCACTAATCATCAGGAAAATGCAAATCAAAACCACAATGATATATCACTTCACACTTGTCAGAATGCCTATTATCAAAAAGAACAAATAACAAGTGTTGGCAAGGATGTGGAGAAAAGGAAACCATTGTGCACTTTCTGTGGGAGTGTAAAATGGTGTAGCCACTATGGAAAACAGTATGGAATTTTCTCAAAAATTAAAAACAGAACCCCTATACAACCTAATAATTCTACTCCTGGGTATTTATCTGAAGAAAACAAAAATATTTATTCAAAAAGATATCTGCACCCCTATTTCATGGCAGTGTTATTTATAATTGCCAAGATATGGAATCAACCTAAGTTGAATGAATAGATAAAGAAGATGTAGTATATATTTATACAATGTAATATTACTCAGCCATAATAATAAGGAAATTTTGCCATTTGCAGCAAGATGGATAGATGCAGAGGGTATTACCTTGTTAAAAGCTACATATGTCCAAGTTCTTCCTTATTTCTCTCTTTTTCTCTATTACTGCTCACCCTAGATCATATGCTACAGGCACATAGGCTTTTCAAATCCTTTGCCCCAGCTGACCTCTCTTCCTGGAATATTCTTCCTTCTGATCTTTGTAATTCAGATTTTAGTGAAAATATCTCTTTGTCAAGACCTCAGCATAGCACTTTTCACCTTTTAACTGTATTTTGTTAGTTATTCCTTTATCTAGTTTTCTGCCTATTTATCATATCCCTCTGTCTTTAGAATTTAAGAAGGAATCTTGCTTGTTTTGTTCACTAATGTTATCTCTGCACCTAGAACATGACCCATAGTAGCTTCTCTTCTGCTCTCAATCTTTCCCAGCATCGGTGTCTTCCAATGAGTCAGTTCTTTTCATTAGGTGGCCAAAGTATTGGAGTTTCAGCTTCAGCATCAGTTCTTCAAAGGAATATTCAGGACTGATTTCCTCTAGGATGGACTGGTTGGATCTCTCTGTATTCCAAGGGACTCTCAAGAGTCTGCTCCAACACCACAGTTCAAAATCATCAATTCTTCGGTGCTCAGCTTTCTTTATAGTCCAACTCTCACATCCATACATGACTACTGGAAAAACCATAGTTTTAACTAGATGGACCTTTGTTGGCAAAGTAATGTCTCTGCTTTTTAATATGCTGTCTATGTTAGTCGTAACTTTTCTTCCAAGGAGCAAGGGTCTTTGAATTTCATGGCTGCAGTCACCATCTGCAGTGATTTCGGAGCCCAAAAGAATAAAGTCAGCCACTGTTTACACTGTTTCCCCATCTATTTGCCATGAAGTGATGGAACCAGATGCCATGATCTTAGTTTTCTATATGTTGAGTTTTAAGTCAACTTTTTCACTCTCCTCTTTCACTTTCATCAAGAGGCTCTTCAGTTCTTTGCTTTCTGCCATAAGGGTGGTATCATCTGCATATCTGAAGTTATTGATATTTCTCCTGGCAATCTTGATTCCAGCTTGTGCTTCATCCAGTCTAGCATTTAGCATGATGTACTCTGCATATAAGTGAAATAAACAGGGTGACAATTTATAGCCTTGATGTAGTCCTTTCCTGATTTGGAACCAGTCTGTTGTTCCATGTCCAGTTCTAACTGTTGCTTCTCGACCTGCATACAGATTTCTCAAGAGGCGGATCAGGTGGTCTGGTATTCCCATCTCTTTAAGAGGGTTCAAAGAACCTGATTTCTTTGAAACACTCACATTATTCATGACAAAGGACAACCAACAGCCGTCATATAGGAAATTACTCACTACACCAATGGAAAATGAACAGGCTTCCATGGTGGTGCAGTGGCTAAGACTCCATGCTCCCACTGTAGGGGGTCCAGGTTCAATCCCTGTTCAAGATCCCACCTGCCGCAACTAAAAAGACTTTGCAAACCTCAACAAAGATAGAAGATCCCACATACTTCAACTAAGACCTGTCATAGCCAAATAAGTAAGTAAACAAATAAATAAAAGAAAATGGCTAGACTACATATACAAATAGCACTCTAGCCCACAATCTGTCATAACCAGACCAGGAAGCCAAACAATAACTCCTGTAACAATTAGCCCCAGTCAGCCAGGATTCGATTAACAGACAGCTTTTTCAGTTTTTGTCTCCACTTCCACCTTTGGAGCAACTGGAAACAGCCAAATATACACCCCAAACCAATCACATGGGATATCCCTCTTCTAGTTAACGTAACTACAACTTCCCCAAGCCGACTGCCTCCAACCAGAGCATATCTAAAGCCACCTTCCCCCTCCGCCCCCACCCCCGCCCCGCTTTTAACGTGTTTTAAAGTGACTTTTCCGTCTACATTTGAGTTTGCCAAATGTATGTGATGGTGACTGACTCCCTTGCTATAGTAAGCTCTGAATAAATAGCTTTTGCTTATTTTCTTTGGGTGGCATTGTTTGTTTCCACAGTTATACCAATATGAGTGTGAGCATGTTAGTCGCTCGGCCGTGTCTGCCTCTGTGTGATCCTATGGGCTATAGCCCACCAGGCTCCTTTGTCCATGGGATTTTCCAGGCAAGAAGACTGGAGTGCGTTGCCATTTCCTTCTCCAAGGGATCTTCCTGACTCAAGAATTGAACCCAGATCTCCTGCACTGTAGGTGGATTCTTTACCATGTGAGCTACCAGGGAAGCCCTGGTAGATATACCTAAACAGTTCAGAATAATGAAGCGATTCAACATGAATTTTCCAGATAATTTTGCCACATGGACCAGAAGCTCCTGGATGTGAGATGGACTTTTGAATTTAAATGCTGTGTATAGTATACCATTTAATGCCAGGACAACCTGATGAGGTTTCATTGTTTTGTATGATGTATATCCCCAGGAGCATTGATTTGATAGATCATTATGCAGTCACATTGCCTTCTCTCTTCAAAAGCAGAACAGGAGAAATGAGAAAAAAGGTTGAGTTTGAAAATAGTATAAAGTTCCTTTTCTTCAAGAAATGTCTACTAAATTAAATATATATAATTATGTATGGTTATTTATCTTTAATGGCTGTTTCTGCAACAGAATTAGAAGGCAAATAGCCTTGCTATTTTGGTTGTCTGTCTGGGTACTGTGAACTAGAGAGAAATTGCCTTATTCAAACCATTAATGAAATGTCACTGTCAATCCACCTCTAACTGCATCATGTGCTTTTTATTCTTTGTGTTAAAAATAAAGAAATAAAGGAGAGAATATTTCCAGATAATATCCTGTTCCTGCAGAAGCGAGTTGCATTCTAACCCCAAGCTTTATACTAATTTCTTTTTATTTATAAATTTAGCTTAAAAATCAAGCATCTAAGTATAAGTACTTGAAAATTACCATGAGGAATTTTCTCTTATATGTCATTATTTTCTGTTCTGGCTTCTAATTTTCTTGATGATTTATTGAAATTTTTTCTCTTCCTTCCTCTTTCCCTCTACCCCTTCCTTCCATCCTTCCTCTTTTTTTTTTTTTTTTGTTCAAGAAGCAGAATCTCTTTCTAATAGACCTTCCTCCCTGTGGCTCTATATTTTCTTACTCAGCCCCCTAATAGATGTATGCTGAACCCACACTTTGAAAGCACATGTTCTTAAGAAATCATAATATGTTAATATTGGCCCCTAACTTGTGGTGTGGTCCTAGAACAGAAGATCTAGAGTAATTTGAAGTGTTATTGATAAAAATTGCTCTGGGTTTCATGCTTAGCTAAGACAGGACATGCCAGGGGGTAGATTTAATTGATACTGAATATATGGTATTTCCTCTGAATAACTAGATGTCAAAGAAGCCACAACCCACTCTGATCTGGCTCCCTCAAATTCCTCAGCTCCCTCAGGAACACACTTTAGTGAAGCCGCTCAGTCGTGTCCGACTCTTTGTGACCCCACGGACTGTAGCCCACCAGGCTCCTCCATCCATGGGATTTTCCAGGCGAGAGTACTAAAGTGGGTTGCCATTAAAACAAAGCAGTTAGTGCTTTTTGCAAGCAATTATACTGCTGGGGCTAAGAGGTCGCTGC
This sequence comes from Bos mutus, assembly GCF_027580195.1. Classification (NCBI taxonomy): domain Eukaryota; kingdom Metazoa; phylum Chordata; class Mammalia; order Artiodactyla; family Bovidae; genus Bos; species Bos mutus. The sequence goes on along the minus strand of NC_091619.1, from coordinate 8,873,909 downwards.
CTTACATGAGTACGGTGACTCAGAATTTGAGTCTCGCTTTGGGACGCGTGGGTAGAAGGTGCATCTGAGCAGTCTGTCATGGGTGGGAGGATGGTGCTACAGGAAACATTGAGTTTGAAACAAAACCATGTCAACAGTGGCATCTTTCTTGCACATGTTCATTTATTCCATTACATTGGATGGAAAAAAGGGATTTCAGGGAGATGTCTCGATCCTCAGATCCAGAAGTAGAGAGGATAAGTGTCATCAGTAGACTTGACAGTATCTCCCTTCCTGGGCCCAGTGAGCTGATTGGGAGGTTCGTGTGAGAGGTATATAGTCATTCGTGTAGAAGTCCTGGGTTTGGAGCCTTCTTGTTACAGAGTTTAGCTTTGTGTCTGGCAAGCCTCTCAGCTGCCCTTGGCATTTAGAAGCACCAATAGCAGCAACTTAAGGCTCTGGCCTTATTTCTTTAATTTTTGGGCTCCAAAATCACTGCAGATGGTGACTACAGCCATGAAATTAAAAGACACTTACTCCTTGCAAGAAAAGCAATGACCAACCTAGGCAGCATATTAAAAAGCAGGGGCATTATTTTGCCAACAAAGGTCCATCTAGTCAAAGCTATGTTTTTCCAGTAGTCATGTATGGATGTGAGAGTTGAACCATAAAGAAATCTGAGTGCTGAGGAATTGATGCTTTTGAACTGTGGTGTTGGAGAAGACTCTTGAGAGTCCCTTGGACAGCTAGGAGATCAAACCAGTCAATCCTAAAGGAAATCAATTCTGAATATTCATTGGAAGAACTGATGCTGAAGCTAAAACTCCAATACTTTGGCCACCTGAAGCGAAGAACTGATTCATTAGGAAAGATCCTGATGCTGGGAAAGATTGAAAGCAGGAGGAGAAGGGGATGACAGAGTATGAGATGGTTGGATCACATCACCGACTTGACGGACACTAATTTGAGTAAGCTCCAGGAGTTGGTGATGGACAGGGAGGCCTGGTGTGCTGCAGTCCATGGGGTCACAAAGAGTCAGGCACGACTGAGGAACAGAACTGACTGAGTGATCCAAAGCAGTCCCCTCCCTGCTCTAGGAATAAATGAGAGAATTTCTCAGATTTTCTGGATGGGACTCAAACAAAATGTGGTCCACATCTGCCTTGGCATCGGGTTTAGGTTTAGTAGTTTGCCATCACACATGCCTCAGTACTTGGATTTCGGACTCAGTTATATATTTTCTTGTGGGGCCAAAATAAAAATGCCTGGCTTGTCACCCACTTTTTGTCTCTTACTTTTTACCAGTCCCAGTTCTGGCTTTTCCTAATGTTTATCAGCTGTAAGGTCATGCGATGATTCATTTGGTACCATTTCCATTTATTTTTGTAATGTATTCTGTGCTGCCTGCTTCATGTTCAGTGCCTGCCAGTCCTTGTCTTCATAGGTCTCTGTGCCCCCACAATCCAATTTTGGAACAATCATCTATAGCCATTAACTGACTTAGCAAATCTTTCTGTCAGTAGGATACATTTTGGAAATTGAAAACTAATTAATGTTTATCTCAGCAGCTAATCACGTAAAATCTACTGCCTTCCTATCTCAGGTTCTAAAATAATGATTGCCCGTGAATTGAGCAAGGAAGATCTTGATAAGTCCTGACAGGGCACAAGCTGAGATGAGAGGGAACGGGTAGATTTCAGCCTCCTGCTAATGAGGACCACAGCAGCCGAGAGCCTCTAGGAAAAGGTGGCATCACCAGTTGGACAGTTAGTCACTGAGACTCCCAGGTTGCACCTACACACAAACAAACAGAGGAATGTTAAACACCAAAAAGTCATTGATTTCAACATTTTAAAATGGTCCTCTCATAAAAATTTCCCTTGTAGCTGCATTTATCTACTTATTCATTCATTTAGTAAACATTTATTGATTTCCCATTGTAAGCACATTTTGTTTTGTGTATTGGGGAGACAAAAGTGCTTAAAATGTGATCTCTCTGCCATTTAAGTTACAAGCAACAGAAACTCAGTGAATGGAAGAGATGTGAGTGTGTGCTAAGACACTTCAGTCATGTCTGAATCTTTGTGACCCCATGGACTGTAGCCCAGCAGGTTCCTCTGTCCATGGGCTTCTCCATGCAAGAATACTGGAGTGGGTGGCCATCTCCTTCTCCAGGGGATCTTCCCAACCCAGAGATCGAACCCATTCTCTTCTGCCTCCTGCATTGGCAGGTGGGTTCTTTACCACTACAGCTACCTGGGAAGCCCAAAGCGAAATCCAAAACATGTCTTAGGCAGAAAGGATGAGTTGGGTGGTACATGTAAATAGAAATAAGGAAAGTAGCTGTTTTTTAATATGGGAAACGGAGTGAAGCCATGTTCTCTGATCAGCTAGACTCCTGTACTGTAGGACTTACCAGAGATTTTAATATGCTAATCTAACGTCTGCTGATAATCTCCAAGAGAGAAATAAAATATGTTGTTTCTCAGATTTGTGTGTGTGTGTGATACTTATTACATAGGATGAATTTTGGGAAATTCTGACTTGCAGTGAAATTGCAAAAGAATTAGGATGAGAAAATAGGTATGGAAAAATGTTATGTGGAGCTTGGGCCTTGGGAAGGATGCTCCGTTAAAAGGATAAAGGCAAATGTTGAACTAGCCTGGATATTATGCGGCATGAAGGCTGCAGGCACACGCCCAGCCTTATCACAGAGTGGCCACTGGCCCATATGCCTCAGAGCAAATTTGAAACAGGTACCCCTCCTCAGCAGATACAGTCCTGTGTTGGATGCATGGTTGGTGGATGGAGTCAGGGCTGGGTTTCAGCTCCCCCACTTCTCCAGTAGGTGCCCTTGGGCAGTGTACAACTCACACAACTAAACTTGGCAGCTAGTCTGGAAGTCAGGGCTCTCCTTCCTATTGACCTTAAACAAACTTCTCAGTGCTACACTTCAGCCTTCTAAACAGTAAATCAGCTATCAACACAAAATCACATCAGAATAAACTGAGAATCTGGTTAAAAAAGAAAAAAAGAGTTTTAGGCCAATCCCAGATCCACAGAGTCCAGGACATCAAATGTATCCCAAGACTTTGTATTTCTTACAAACACTCCAGGTTCTTCGGATGGGCAGCCACTTTGGGGAACATATATGAGAAGGACTGCTTGACTGTATTTAAGTGCCAGGGGAAATGGCAGTCTTGAATTCCTGAAATCCAGGAGTTTTGTTTTTTCTTAGTAACAAGAGGTAGGTTTAAAGTTTGAATGAGAAACAGAATAGAACCCCTAAGATTAAAACTTACCACCTAAAATTAATCTAGTTAGATTTCTTAGTTAAGCACTCTGCATGTGAATTTTTATTGATATCTAGTTTATGTCACTAAAATAACTTTTATTCTAATAAAATGCATGCTAAAGAGATGGGTGCTTCAAAATCAGTGGGGTCAGCCACGGTTCTGAGTTCAAATTCTCAAGCAATTGCTCGGGGATACCATTCTTTGTGTTGCCGTCTGTGGCCATTGGAGAAGGCGGCCAGAGCTGGTCACTAATGCCCTGAGTAGACCCACTCTAGTGGCGTGAGATGAGAGAACGCCATGTGCACGTGCGCTCAGTCGCTCAGTCACGTCCACCTGTCTGCAACCCACGGACTGTGGCCCGCCAGGCTCCTCTGTCCATGGGGATTTTCCAGGCAAGAATGCTGGAGTGGGTTGCCTTAACCTCCTCCAGGGGACCTTCCTGACCCCAGGGACTGAACCCACGTCTCTTATGTCTCTCTTATGGGTCCTTTACCACCAGCGCCGCCTGGGAAGCCACACCATGTAGGAAAAAAAAGTAACAGTGTGGAGAAGAGGGAACCCTCTTACACTGTTGGTGGGAATGCAAACTAGTACAGCCACTATGGAGAACAGTGTGGAGATTCCTTAAAAAACTGGAAATAGAACTGCCTTATGATCCAGCAATCCCACTGCTGGGCATACACACTGAGGAAACCAGAAGGGAAAGAGACACGTGTACCCCAATGTTCATCGCAGCACTGTTTATAATAGCCAGGACATGGAAGCAACCTAGATGTCCATCAGCAGATGAATGGATAAGAAAGCCGTGGTACATATACACAATGGAGTATTACTCAGCCATTAAAAAGAATACATTTGAATCAGTTCTAATGAGGTGGAAGAAACTGGAGCCTATTATACAGAGTGAAGTAATCCAGAAGGAAAAACATAAATACAGTATACTAATGCATATATATGGAATTTAGAAAGATGGTAACAATAACCCGGTATACGAGACAGCAAAAGAGACACTGATGTATGGAACAGTCTTATGGACTCTGTGGGAGAGGGAGAGGGTGGGAAGATTTGGGAGAATGACATTGAAACATGTAAAATATCATGTAAGAAATGAGTTGCCAGTCCAGGTTTGATGCATGATACTGGATGCTTGGGGCTGGTGCACTGGGACGACCCAGAGGGAGGGTGTGGGGAGGGAGGAGGGCGGAGGGTTCAGGACGGGGAACACGTGTATACCTGTGGCGGATTCATTTTGATATTTGGCAAAACTAATACAATTATGTAAAGATTAAAAATAAAATAAAATTAAAAAAAAATAAAAGCTTGCACAGAGGGAAAAAAAATGTAACAGTGATTTACCTTCATTCGTCAAAGATGAATTTGGTGAAATTAAACATTTATTAACACTGTATCCATAAAATTATAGTAATAACTTCAATGAAGTACATGACATATAGTTAGTGCTGAGTAGATTATCAATACAGGATTCTCGAGGATATGAATAGCATCTTATTTCTTTCTATATGTCCAGAATCTAATAGTAGTTGAATATTCTGATTATCTATTACTTGACATATACGTATTTGTGGGGTAATAAATGTTCTATTATTTTAAATATTTTAAAACATTGAAAAAATATTGTTAAGTGGCTGTTGTAAAAGTGCAGCCATGGGCATTGAAAGATCTATTATGGACAAAGTTTATCAGTTACAATGAACTTGAACCTAGTAAAAACAAGAAATCTAGGATTTGACTTGAGTAAAAGGCATGGTGGGCTCTCAGGTGGTCTGGAAGCAGGCACTGGAACATCCCCAGGTACTCTGGCTTTCTTGCCTCTCTGTTTTAATCCCAGCTCCTGTCTCGCCCCCTCTCGCTCTCCCTTTTCCTTTCCCTCTCTCTCTAGCAGATTTATGTACCTTGCTCTGTGATCTTTGCCAAATATAGTCTCCCAAGGATTTCCCAGTTCAAATGGCTACATCAAGGTCAAATGATTGGTCTCTCATCCCAACTCCAAATTCTCAAGAGAGAGAATGTGATTGCTCTTTTTTTTTTTCTTTCCTTAAAGTATAGTTGATTTACAATATTGTGTTAGCTTCTGGTCTATAGTGAACCACTATAGGTTAGTACTAGGTATTGAATATAGTTCCCTATGCTATATAGTACATCCTTGTCGGCTGTCTATTGTATGCATAGTAGTTTGTGTTTGTCAATTCCATGCTCCTAATTTATCCCTCCCTACCTCCCTTTCCCCTTTGGTAACTGTAAGTTTGTTTTCTATGTCTGTGAGTTTGTTTCTCTTTTGTATTCATTTACATTATTTTTTGGATTCCATATATAAATGATAAATACTTGTCTTTCTCTGCATGACTTACTTCATTCAGCCTGATAATCTCTAAGTCCACCCACATTGCTGCAAATGGCAATCTTTTTCTTTTTATGGATGAGTAATATTCCACTGTATAAATAGACCACATCCTCTCAAGCCAGTTGTCTATTGATGGGCATCTGGGTCATTCCCATGTCTAAGCTATTGTATATAAAATTGCTGTGAACACTGCGGTGCGTATGTCTTTGTAAATTAGAGGTTTTGCTTTTTTCTGGATATGTACCCAGGAATGAGATTGCTGTCTAATATGGTAGCTCTATTTTTTATTTTTTAAGGAAAAAATACTGTTTTCCATAGTAGGTACACAAATTTAGATTCCCATGGACAGTGTAGGAGGGTTCTCTTCTCCAAACCCTCTCTAGAATTTATTATTTGTTGACTTTTTGATAATAGTCATTCTATCACCTCATGCCGGTTTTAATTTGCATTTCTCTTATAATTAGTGATGTTGAGCATCTTTTTGTGTTTCTGTTGGCCATCTGTATGTCTTCTTTGGAGATATGTCTATGAAGGTCCTCTGCCCATTTTTTGTTTGGGTTGCTTGTTTTTCAGATATTGAGTTGCATGAGCTGTTTGTATATTTTGGATAATAACCCTTGGCAATTGCATGGATTTCAAATTTTTTTTGCCACTCCATAATGTGTCTTTTCATTTGTTGATAGTTTTTTTTTTTTTTTTTGCTGTTCAAAAGCCTTTAAGTTCGATTAGGTCCCATTTGTTTATTTTTGCTTTTATTTCTTTTCCCTTGGGAGGCTGATCTAAGAACATATTACCATGATTTATGTCAGATAATATTTTGTCTGTGTTCTCTTCTAGGAGTTTTATGGTGTCATGATTTATAATTAGGTCTTTAAACCATTTTGAGTTTATTTTTGTGTATGGTGTGAGGGAGTGTTCTAATTTCATTGATTTACATGTGGCTGTCCAGATTTCCTAACACCACTTGCTGAAGAGACAGTCTTTTATCCATTGCACATTCTTGCCCCCTTTGTTGAAGATTAATTGACTGTGGGGATGTGAGTTTATTTCTGGGCTCTCCATTCTGTCCCATCAATCTGCATGTTTGTTTTTGCGGTGACTGGATCATATTGAATCAGCTCTCACTTGCAATCAAATCATCCATAACTACATTTGGGGAAAGAGAGGCAGGTTGTATAAACATGTCCAACTAGACCTGCACCATTTGTATGTGTGATGTTCTCAAAGAAAAGGGTTGTAAGCTCAGAAGGGTCCTTGCAAAACCATCTACTAGGAGATCCCTTTACAACATCCTTGCTGTTTGTGCCCACTGCCATGTAATCAATCTTTAGGGAATCTTCATGCTTTGCCCTTACAAAAGGGACTTTGTCAAACACAATAGTTGTGTCAATTAAACTTTAGAAAATGGAACATAAAACTTGGTTCTGTAGTGACTGAGTCATTTAAAGACATCTTGTAACAAATACTTTTAAACTAAGAAACAGTATCAAAAAAGAGAAACTCCAATATTTTGGCCACCTGATGTGAAGAGCTGACTCATTTGAAAAGACCCTGATGCTGGGAAAGATTGAAGGCATGAGGAGAAGGGGACGACAGAGGATGAGATGGTTGGATGGCATCACTGACACATTGGACATGGGTTTGGGTGGACCCCAGGGTTGGTGTTGGACAGGGAGGCCTGGCGTGCTGCGGTTCATAGGGTTGCAAAGAGTCAGACACAACTGAGCGACTGAACTGATCAAAAAAGACAGTATTATTTAGATGTTCTCTTAGTGGGGGCTTCTGTGGTTTAGATTTTCTGAAAGCAAGAACACCAATGCCATGTCCCCACCATTTTCCTGTACCTCATTTCGTACAGAATCACATATGGAATTTGAATGGAGCACTTAGGGGAAGTGGTAGTGCTGGTAGTGGCTAGGATTTCCATTCAACAGAAAAAACTGTGCTTTTAGTCAATCAAGAACAGAAATGTACAGGGACAAATAAATAAATATTAAATTGTTAATATATAAATATTTCAAAGAGGTAAAAATGCTTTTCTATGTACCTATATTTTCCAAATAGCTTGTCTTACTTTTTTATTGGAGATTTATACTATATTTATTTAGTTGGTTATTATCATTTTTTAAATAATAGGCTTGATTCAGATTTCAACATCTTTTCCTATAGCATCTTTTGTTTGTTCCAGGATTCAGTTCAGGGTATAATATTGCAGTTAGTCATAATGTCCCATTAGCCTCTCCAACATGTGACAAGTTCTCACTCATTCTGTGGCTTTAATGGCCTTCACATTTTTTAAGAGTGTTGGTTAGATATTTTGTAGAATGTTTCTCAATTTGAGTTTGCTTATTTAAACTGGGCTTACGACTTTTTTTTTTTTTTTTAAAATTTAATTTAATTTAATTTTTTAACTTTACAATATTGTATTGGTTTTGCCATATATCAACATGAATCCACCACAGGTATACATGTGTTCCCTATCTTGAACCCTCCTCCCTCCTCCCTCCCCGCACCATCCCTCTGGGTCGTCCCAGTGCACCAGGCCCAAGCATCCAGTATCGTGCATCGAACCTGGACTGGCGACTCGTTTCATATATGATATTATACATGTTTCAATGCCATTCTCCCAAATCATCCCACCCTCTCCCTCTCCCACAGAGTCCAAAAGACTGTTCTATACATCAGTGTCTCTTTTGCTGTCTCGTATACAGGGTTATTGTTACCATCTTTCTAAATTCCATATACATGCGTTAGTATACTGTATTGGTGTTTTTCTTTCTGGCTTACTTCACTCTGTATAATAGGCTCCAGTTTTATCCACCTCATTAGAACTGACTTTTTTTAAGACTTTATTTTTTCAACCAGTTTTAGATTTACAGAAAAGTTGAGCACAGCATCATTTCACAATTGCCAAGAAGCAAACTAAGTGTCCACCAACAAATGACTAGTTAAAGAAGATGTGGTACATATATACAATGGACTACTACTCAGCCCTAAAAAAGAACACATCTTTTCTATTTGCAGCAACATAGATGGACTTGGAGGGCATCATGTTAAGTGAAGTAAATCGGAGAGAGACAAATATTGTATGATCTCATTTATAGGTGGAATCTAAAAATACAAAAAACTGTGGGCTGTGCTTAGTCACTCAGTCGTGTCCTACTCTTTGTGACCCCATGGACTGCATCCCGCCTGTCCTTGGGGATTCTTCAAACAAGAACACTCTAGGGGTGCCATGCCCTTCTCCAGGGGATCTTCCCAACCCAGAGATCAAACCCAGGTCTCCCATATTGCAGGCTGATTCTTTACCGACTGAGACACCAGGGAAGCCCACAAAAAAATCTAGTGAATATAACAAGAAAGAGGAAGACTCACAGATAGAGAAACAAAGTAGTAATTAGCAGCGGGGAGAGGAGATCGGGGGAAAAATACAGGCGTGGGGGAGTAGGAGGGACAGTATCTTATTGGGTATAGGATAAGCTACAGGGAAATGTTGTCAAACTTGGGGGGAGGGAATACAGCCAATATTTTATGATAACAGTAAATGGAGTATAACCTTTAAAAACTGTGAGTCACTACACTGTCCACTTGTAACATACAATATTATACAGCAACTGTGTGCATGTGTGTGCATGCGAAGTTGCTTCAGTCTTGTGTGACTCTTTGTGACCCTGTGGACTGTAGGCTCCCGCCAGACTCCTCGGTCTATGGGATTCTCCAAGCAAGAGTACTGGAGTGGGTTGCCATTTCCTCTTCCAGGGGACCTTCCCAACCCAGGGATTCAGCCTGTGCAGCTTGTGTCTCCTGCATTGGCAAGTGGGTCCTTTACCACTAGTGCCACCTGGGAAGCCCACAGCAACTATACTTCAATGAAAAACAATTTTATAGCCGAGTAATGTTGTATGTTAAAAGTTGGCTTAAAGCTTAACATTCAGAAAACTAAGATCATGGCATCTGGTCCCATCACTTCATGGGAAATAGATGGGGAAACAGTGGAAACAGTGTCAGATTTTATTTTTCTGGGCTCCAAAATCACTGCAGATGGTGACTGCAGTCATGAAATTAAAAGACGCTCACTCCTTGGAAGGAAAGTTGTGACCAACCTAGATAGCATATTCAAAAGCAGAGACATTACTTTGCCAACAAAGGTTCGTCTAGTCAAGGCTATGGTTTTTCCAGTGGTCATGTATGGATGTCAGAGTTGGACTGTGAAGAAAGCTCAGTACCGAAGAATTGATGCTTTTGAACTGTGGTGTTGTAGAAGACTCTTGAGAGTTCCTTGAACTGCAACGAGATCCAACCAGTCTATCCTAAAGGAGATCAGTTCTGGGTGTTCTTTGGAAGGAATGATGCTAAAGCTGAAACTCCAGTACTTTGGCCACCTCATGCGAAGAGTTGACTCATTCATTGGAAAAGACTCTGATGCTGGGAGGGATTTGGGGCAGGAGGAGAAGGGGATAACAGAGGATGAGACGGCTAGATGGCATCACCGACTCAATGTACATGAGTCTGAGTGAACTCCAGGAGTTGGTGATGGACAGGGAGGCCTGGCGTGCTGCAATTCATGGGGTCGCAAAGAGTCGGACACGACTGAGCGACTGAACTGAACTGAACTGAATATTCCATTGTGTGTGTGCAGCACAACTTCCTTATCCATTCTTCTGCCGATGGAGTTGAGCAGAAAGTACAGAGAATTCCCATATACTTCTCCTTCCCACCCAACAGAAAATAATTTTAAAGACTTACAATGCTGAGTAGGACCTTATGGATCACAGAATTCCAAACAATTCACTTTATAGATGAGAAATGTGAGGCTCAGATTACTGAACTAATTTACCCAAAGTCACGCAGAAATGGGTCTTACTTAGAAGACACACATTTTTGGTGTGTTTTGCAATTATTTTTAAGTTATTTCTCTGTAACCTAAGGGATGTGTATTTGCAATAAAATTGTGAAATTCAGAGAATTTTATATGGCTTAAAAAAAAAAACAAACTTGTTTTAATTAGAGAAATTGGAGACTGCCTTGCTTTAAATTTCTCCCAGAAACAATGCATGTTGACAGCAATTCTTCCAGCAGTGAGGCAGGGAGAGCCAGCATCTGGTTTTAAATAATGCTAGCACAATGGAAGAAAGGCCTTGGTGAATGTATACAGACCTTCTCTGTTTACACAATCTAAGGGGGACTTTGGGATGGATTTTTTTCCCCCTTCTCTTTTGGTGGCTGATCAAAAGACAGACATTTTCTAAGAAAAGCATCTTGGTTTTGGACAATGGTTTTCCGATTTGCCTAGGACTCAAAAACCGTTTGGCAAGTGAAGCTCAGCTCTGCGTTGTCTGTGAAGTTACTGACTGTCTTTCTGCTTTTCCACATTTTTGTGTGAGTGTTCTTTCTCCGTCCAATGTCTTTCTCCTTTTTTGGTCTGAAAATTGCATTCTCTGCCTCATGATCTAGCAGAGTGTTTATTCCCAGATAATGTCAAGGAAAATGACCATATAGTAAATATCACAAGTATGACAGCTAGAGGTATAAATTGTATTACATTTTCCTTAACATGGCCCAGATGGAAAGCAGTGTCAAGATGCCTCACATTTACTTTGGCTCAAAATCCTTATCTTCCTAGAATATATCAGCATTAAAAAAAAAAGTCATGAGCTCAGGTTGTAATTGGAGGAAGTTTGATTCCCAGTCCACACTCAGTTTGCAAGATCCTATAGATGCTACAACTTTCTGACATCTTCACCTATAGGCACCAAACTTCCATCTCTGATACTAGTCTTTAAAACCACATAGACCTCTGAAGCTACTGTCACCACGAAGGCATCTTTTTTTTTTTTTTTTTAATGCTGACACTACTGCAGCCAACACAATCAATCTAAGAGCCATTTCTGTCACAAAAGAAAAGACTCCCCTTTAATGATGACAACTCTTTCAGCCCCAATATCAACACTTTAAAAAAAAATTCACCTGTAAGTACAATGTTTTTTTCCTTCATCAGTGAAAGAATATAAGAAGATTCACTTTTGTGAGATACATCCTTGCCTCCATGTGTCATCAGCATATTCTGTAGTGTCCCTGAACCAGCAGCCTAAACTGGTTCATCTTCCAAATCACCTTCTTCTTCTCTATCCCTAGTAGGAAGGTAAGCATCACTGCCCCCTGTTCCGTTAGCAAACTCTGAAGTCCTCGATGCATTAGTTTGTCTTTTTTTGCCACATCACAGGGCATGAGGATCTTAGCTCCCTTACCAGGGGTGGAATCCGTGCCCCTGTGGTGGGAACATGAAGTCTTAACCACTGAACCGCCAGGGACGTCCTATTTGTCTTTTTAAGTAGACTGAAAAATCATACAAAAACAAGATTTTGATGTTCTGCTATGATATCTAAAATTCCTATGCTATGTGAGTAGATCAGACCCTGACTACACAATTCTGGGATGTATGTCATCACACTTGGTTTAGAAACTCCAGTGTATACAGGGTTTCTAGAATGTGGGTTCTATTAAGAAATAGACTATTCCTGACTCAGTTTTCCCTTTACAGTGAATATAAACTATTTTTGGTCAGCAAAGCTTGCTTTGGGGATTTCTTGCCTCATTTGGGGATCTTTTGCCCCTCTCCTGCTGTCCGATGTTTCGTTTAAATGATGCCAAACATTTGGATAGTTAGTTGGATTTTTCAGTTTTGCACCCAGATGTTTGGAATCCTGTGGACATTGTCAAAGATTTGTTTATTATCATCCGGCTTGTAATCACGCTGCGTCTGCGTAATCTTCATCTTCCAGATGAAAACTGAAAAAGTCAGTCAGTCACCCAGATGTCTCCAAATGTCTGGGTGTTTATCATTGCCAAAGAACATCTGGATGGCTGCAATTTTTTTCAGTTTTTATTCATGTCTTTGGCACAGACACAGTCTTGGGTTTAGTTGCTCTGGATACAGCACAATAAATAGCCTTAATGGGATGGGTAGATATTTAACAGAGCTACAAGCACAGTGTTCCTGTGGCTAAAATGCCAGTCACCAGTCTGTACAACTGGAACATCATCTCCATCTGAAAAAATACTCAAAGGAAGTGACATGGTGACCCTCATTGCCCTCTCTAGAGGCCCATCAGGAACAAGGGAATTAGAAAGTGTGTGTCATCTACATTTGCATAAAGAATGCCTCCAAGGCTGGAGATATAACTCAAAGAAAGTAAAAATGGATGAACTTTAGCACCATTTATAGCTCAAAACGTAAAGTCTAGAGATAACCATCTGTAGTAAATACAAGCAGATATCTAAATAAATCTTAGGAAAATTGCTTTCTCCTTTGAGGCAGTTGTAAAATGAGGGAGATGGAATAGATGACTACTAAATTTTCTTCCAGCTCTGGCAGCTGATTATTCTAGAAAATCTCTGTGCCCATTGCACAAAGGAGATCCGGAAACAGAAGTAGAATAGCGTGGCAGTTAAGCACACAACTTTCAGTCAGAGAGATTCAGTTCACAGCCCGGTGCTGCCCCTCACCCACTGCATGAACCCAGGAAAACTCTGAGACTCTTTGAGCCTTGCTTTTTTCACCTTTACAAGTGTGACGGTTTTGAGCATTGCTATAGGGATTAAATGAGTCAATGTATTTAAAAAGAGCTTACATAGCATCTGAAGTACTGCAAAACTCTAAAAACTTCAACTCAGTGTAGACTTAAGATTCACTTTTAATTAATGTCCAGAGTTAGTCTGGAATTCAAAAGAGAAGCCTGGCTAGAGTTAGAAAGATGGGAGTCAGATGGAAAAGAGGAAAAATTGGTAGAAACTTGGGACCAGTGATATGGGGATCTGAGCCTAAGATATTTCAATATGAAAGGTAGGGTGGAGAAGGACCAGCCTGTGAGGCAGAGGGAAACCAGGAGAGTGTCAGATCCTAAAAATCCAGAGAGAAGACAATTTTCAAGAATGATGGGGTGACTCTGGGTCACATGCTGCTAATTGGTCAATGAGGTGAAACTGAAACATGTGTTAAAGTTAGCATAACAAAGCTGTCTTAGTTTGGATTCTTTCAGAAATGAATCCAGAGACAAAGCTTCAGGTGGAAGAAGTTGGTGCTAGTAGGGAAGTGGAGAAGTGAGACAAGGAAGAAAAGATAGCCTGTTGCCAGTGTGGGCTGCTGATGTGATTAATATGCCTGGGGAAACTCTGGAATCCACTGTAAAATACACTCTTCAGAGGGTCACTCCACAAGAGGGGAGCTATTTAATGTCAAATCCCATTGACATTGAGTTCTGCTCCTGCGTTGGGGAGAGGGCTTTAGTTTGATGGCATTTCTGGTTTGCTGTATAGATGCGATTTGGGCTTCAGTGGCAAGAAAGGAGCCTTGGGTAAGAAATGCAGGTTGCTGCAAGTCAGACACGACTGAGCGACTTCACTTTCACTTTTCACTTTCATGCACTGGAGAAGGAAATGGCAACCCACTCCAGTGTTCTTGCCTGGAGAATCCCAGGGATGGGGGAGCCTGGTGGGCTGCCGTCTATGGGGTCGCACAGAGTCGGACACGACTGAAGCGACTTAGCAGCAGCAGTCTTTGGAAGTGGAGCTTGCAGGCCCTAGAGTGCTAAGAATGTGAAGGAAAGGCGATGTCGGTGGAGTGATGGGAAAGAAACCAGATTAAAATGGGTTGAAGAGTCAAGCAAAAGTGATGAAGTGGAATGGTATGTGCTGACAATTGTTTGAGAAGGTTAAACTATCTTCTGAGAACATAGATGGCCTGTTACTCCATTTGAGGTAGAGTTTCAAGGGGAGATGTTCCCCTGGAGTAAGTTTTCATGGTGAATGGAATGATCCAACAGAAAGGGAGAGACTAATAATGAAAGACAGAGTGGAGGACTGGAGTGAAACCCTTGAAAAGGGCAGAGTGACAGGGGTCTTGTGAATATATAGTGGCTTTTGCTTTAATAGATGTAGCTTTTCAATTCCCTTAGGTGCAAAGAATTTGAGTGCAGGAAGATGTACCCATATACAGTTTCTGTTGTTCTGTTTTTCTTTTTGTTTGTTTGTTTTTGAAATATAGCTGACCTACAATGCTTGTTACACAATTACACAATATAGTGATTACACAGCATACTGTATACACAATTACACAATATATTGTTACACAATATAGTGATTCAATAAAAGTGATCACCACAATGCCTAGTCATAATATGTCACCATAAAAAGATATCACACAGTTATATTCCCCACACTGTACATTTCCTAGTCATGACTCATTTATTTTGCAACTGGAAATTTGTGCCTCTTCCCTGGTAGCTCAGCTGGTAATGAATCTGCCTGCAATGAAGGAGACCCTGGTTTGATTCCCGGGTTGGGAAGATCCCCTGGAGAAGGGATAGGCTACCCACTTCATTCTTGGGCTTACCTGATGGCTCAGCTGGTAAAGAATCCACCTGCAATGCAGGAGACCTGGGTTTGATCCCTAGGTTGGGAAGATCCCTTAGAGAAGGGAACAGCTACCCACTCCAGTATTCTGACCTGGAGAATTCCATGGACTGTATAGTCCATCAGGTTGCAAAGAGTTGGACACGACTGAGCAGGTTTCACTTTCACTTTCAACCTCCTTCACCTATTCCTCTCCTACCCTTCACCATCCTTCCCTTTGGCAACCATCTGTTTGCTCTCTGTGTCCATAACTCTATTTTTGTTTTGTTATGTTTGTTCATCTGTTTTGTTTTTTAGATTCTACACATAGGTAAAATCATATACTATTTGTCTTTCTCTTTTCTGACTGATTTCACTTTAGCATAATACCCTCTAAGTCCATCTACATTTTCGCAAATGGCAAGATTTCATTCTTTTTGTTATGGCTGAATAATATTCCAGTGTGTAAGTGAGAGGGTATATAGATGTTAATAGATATGACATTCTTCTGTTGATGCTCACTTAGGTGGTTTCCATGTCTTAGCAATAGTAAATAATGCTGCAATGAACTTAGGGGTCCATGCATCTTTTTTGATTTGTGCCTTCCTTTTCTTTATTATAATAGCCAGCCTTAGAATTTCTGGATTATTATGGTAGATCTATATTTAATTTCTTGAGGATTTTCATACTGTTTTCCATAGTAGCTGCACCAATTTACATTCCCATGAACAGTGCACATGCATGCATGCTAAGTTGCTTTAGTCATGTCTGACTCTGTGTGACCCTGTGGACTGCAACCCACCAGGCTCTTCTGTCTATGGACTTCTCCAGGCAAGAATACTGGAGTAGATTGCCATGCCCTCCTCCAGAGGCTCTTCCCAACCCAGTGATTGAACCCGAGTCTCTTACATCTATCTGTATTGTCAGGTGGGTTCTTTACCACTAACACCACCTGGGAAACCTCTAACAGAGCACAATTGTTCCTTTTTCTTCACACTTGTTATTTGCGTTCTTTTCGATGATAACCATTCTGGCAGATGTCAGGTGATATCTCACTGTGGTTTTCATTTGCATCTCTTTAATGATTTAGCAATGTTGAGCATCTTTACTTTGTTCCTGTTGGCCATCTGCATTTCCTCTTTGGAAAAATGTCTACTCAGTTCTTCTGTTCATTTTTTAATCCAATTGTTTGTTTTTCTAGTTCATTTGTATGTATTATATATATATCATATATATTATATATAATTTATACATTATATTAGGCCATTATTGATCATATAATTTGCAAATATCTTCTCCCATTCAGTAGATTTTCTTTTTGTTTTGTTAACAGTTTCCTTTGCTATGTAAAGCGTTTAAGTTTAATTAGGTTACATTTGTTTACTTTTTGCTTTTATTTCCTTTGCTTTAGGACAGAAAAAAAAAATTACTAAGACTGATGTCAAAATTTCCCTTAATGTGCAAAAGCCTTTTAGTTTTATTTGTTTATTTTGACTTTGTTTCTTTTGCATGAGAAGACATATCCAAAAAAAAAAAAAAGATTACTAAGACCAATGTAAAAAAATGTACTATGTTTTCTTCTAGAAATTTTATGGTTTCAGGTTCCACATTTAAGCCTTTACTCCATTTTTAATTTATTTTTTTATATGTTATGAGAGAGTAGTCCAGTTTGATTCTTTTGCATGTAACTGTCCATCTTTCCCAACACCATTTATTGAAGAGGCTCTCTTTCCCCCCATTGGTTGTTCTTGCTTTGTTTGTCATGAATTAATTAGCCATATAAGTGTGGGTTCATTTCTTGGATCTCTGTTTTGTTTCATTGATCTATTTGTCTATCTTTGTGCCAATACACACTGTTTCAATTACTGTAGATTTGTGATATAGTTTAAAATCAAGGAGCATGATTTGTGCTTCTTTCTCAACATTGTTTTGGCTATTCAGTCCTTTGTGTTTCTGTGCAAATTTTAGAATTAGTCCTTCTAGTTCTGTGAAAAATGTCATTGATATTTTTATAAAAAGTGTATTGCATCTGTAGATTGCCTATCATCTTAATAGCATTAATGCTTCCAACCCATGAACATGGTATATTTTTCTGTTTTGTGGTCTTCAATTTCTTTCATCAGTGACTTATAGTTTTCAAAGTACTGAATTTACCTTCTTAGTTATATTTATTCTTTGATATTTTATTCTAATTGCAGTGATTTTAAGTGCAATTGTTTTCTTAATTTCTCTTTCTGACAGCTAGTGTATAGAATTATAACATATTTCTCTATATTAATATTTTATCCTGGAATTTTACCAAATTTGTTGGTGAGTTCTAGTAGTTTTTTGATAGTGTCTTTATTATTTTCTATGTGTAGTTTCATGTCATTTGCAAACAATGACAGTTTTACTTTGAAAAGACAATCTCTTTAACAAGTGGTGCTGGGAAAACTGGGTCAACCATTTGTAAAAGAATGAAACTAGAACACTTTCTAATACCATACACAAAAATAAACTCAAAATGGATTAAAGATCTAAATGTAAGACCAGAAACTATGAAACTCCTAGAGGAAAACATAGGCAAAACACTCTCCAACATAAATCACAGCAGGGTCCTCTATGACCCACCTCCCAGAGTAATGGAAATAAAAGCAAAAGTAAACACATGGGACCTAATTAAACTTAAAATCCTTTGCACAACGAAGGATATTATAAGCAAGGTGAAAAGACAGTCTTCAGAGTGGGAGAAAATGATAGCAAACGAAGCAACTGACAAAGAATTAATCTCAAAAATATACAAGCAACTCCTGCAGCTCAATTCCAGAAAAATAAACGACCCAATCAAAAAATGGGCCAAAGAACTAAACGGACGTTCCTCCGAAGAAGACATACAGATGGCTAACAAACACATGAAAAGATGCTCAACATCACTCATTATCAGAGAAATGCAAATCAAAACCACAATGAGGTACCATCTCATGCCGGTCAGAATGGCTGCTATCAAAAAGTCTACAAACAATAAATGTTGGAGAGGGTGCAGAGAAAAAGGAACCCTCTTACACCATTGGTGGGAATGCAAACTAGTACAGCCACTATGGAGAACAGTGTGGAGATTCCTAAAAAACTGGAAATAAAACTGCCATACAACCCAGCAATCCACTGCTGGGCATATACACTGAGCAAACCAGAATTAAAAGAGACATGTGGACCCCAGTGTTCATTGCAGCACTGTTTATAATAGCCAGGACATGGAAGCAACCTAGATGTCCATCAGCAGATGAATGGATAAGAAAGCCGTGGTACATATACACAGTGGAATATTACTCAGCCGTTAAAAAGAATACATTTAAATCAATTCTAATGAGGTGGATGAAACTGGAGCCTATTATACAGAGTGAAATAAGCCAGAAAGAAAAACACCAATACAGTATACTAACGCATATAAATGGAATTTAGAAAGATGGTAATGATAACCCTGTATGCGAGATAGTACAAGAGACACAGATGTATAGAACAGTCTTTTGGACTCTGTGGGAGAAGGCAAGGGTGGGATGATCTGAGAGAATATCATTGAAACATGTATATTATCATATGTGAAACAGATCACCAGTCCAGGTTTGGTGCATGAGACAGGGGGCTCAGAGCTGGTGCACTGGGGTGACCCAGAGGGATGGGATGGGGAGGGAACTGGGTGGGGGTTTCAGGATGGGGAACACATGTAAACCCATGGCTGATTCATGTCAATGTATGGCAATAACCACTACAATATTGTAAAGAAATTAGCCTCCAATTAAAATAAATAAATTTTTTAAAATAATAAAAGTATACATGAAAATGGAAAAAAATACTTTTCATTTCCTATTTTATTGTTGTTGTTCAGACACTAAGTTGTATCTGACTCTTTGTGACCCCAAGGACTGTAGCATGCCAGACTCCTCTCTCTTCTACTATCTCCCAAGGTTTGCTCAAATTCATGTCCATCAAGACAGTGATGCTATCTAACCATCTCATCCTTTGCCGTCCCCTCTCCTCCTGCCCTCAATCTTTCTCAGCATTAGAGTCTTTTCCAATGAGTCAGCTATTCGCATCAGGTGGCCAAAGTATTGGAGCTTCAGCATCAGTCCTTTCGATGAATATTCAAAGTTGATTTCCTTTAGATTGACTGGTTTGATTGCCTATTTGAATTCCTTTTATTTCCTTTTCTTGTCTGATTGCTTTAAATAAGACTTCCAATACTATGTTACATATAAGTGGCAAGAGTGGGGTGGAGAGTGTAAGTTGCAGTTGGACATATCTGCAACAGGGGTTTGGTTACCAACTTTCATTTCATTATTGCATAGTATTACATCTGTTAAACTCAGAGAAGGCAATGGAACTGCACTCCAGTACTCTTGCCTGAAGAATCCCATGGACGGAGGACCCTGGTAGGCTGCAGTCTATGGGGTCGAAAAGAGTTAGACAGGACTGAGTGACTTCACTTTCACTTTTCACTTTCATGAATTGGAGAAGGAAATGGCAGCCCACTCCAGTGTTCTTGCCTGGAGAATCCCAGGGACGGCGGGTCCTGGTGGGCTGTCATCTATGGGGTCGCACAGAGTCGGACACAACTGAAGCGACTTAGCAGCAGCAGCAGCACATCTGTTAAACTGGGCTAACAATATGAACTTCACAGGGTTTATAAAAAGGTTTGATAAAATAGTGATAGAAGTTGATGAAATGAAAAACTCCTAACCCGCTACATGATTTACTATCATAATTCACAGGACAAATTGCAGAAGTTCCTTGCAACACACGCAAGTCAAAGAGCATAGTAAAATGGACAAACTAAGTTATAACACTAATAACTAACTTTCTATTTTATCTTTATAAAGTCTTTTTTTAACATATATTTTTCACAGGAAATCTTGCCTTCAACTCATCTTACCAAATAAACTGGAGAAAAGTGAATTGCTCAGTACAATTTGCTTATTTACAGCTGGACATTGAACCCAGTCCTCTGGTTTGAAAACCTGAGACTTTCAGGATTACCTTAAAATCTTTGATAATGCACTGGTAGGACACCTGTCCAAACAGCCCCAGTTCCAGAGTGGACCTTCTGTACCACTGCATACTGGAAAAGAAGGTGAGATTTCATAAGGTTTGCCTTGAGGACCTAAGGGAAACATCTCATTCTAGTCATGCTCGGGTCACTGTACATGTTAAAGCACGGCTATATGAGATGTTTTATCAGGTGTCATTTCTGCTCCTTGCAGGAAACGCTTTTCAGTGAACATACTGAGGTACTACTACTTGTTCTATTATTTATGGAAACTGAGCAGAAACTTTACCCTGAGGCAATGTTGTCACTTGGATCATTTATGTCTTGTTTTTAGACTAAAAGTAAATTTGCAAGCAACTGAGAAAAATGAACAATTGCTTTCTCACGAAGTATTGCCATCTTATAAAGAGAGCTAAAACTGAAAGTGTGTAGGCATGGCAGGAGAGAATTCTTGGTCTTTAGAACTTTATCTCTGCTTTTTTATCTGAAATAAATCCAAATTGTATGTAGCCTTCACTTCACCTGGGGTGGGGTTGGTGGGGTGGCGGAGCAGGAGAAATAGGTCAAAAGGAAACCTTTTTTCCTACCAGTCTCAATGCTTGTTGAAATAATATATAGATGTTTCTACAAAACACGAAAAAGGTTTTTAAGATTTTGAAAATAACTATATTGACTCTACAGATCAATTTAGGGAGTGTTAATGTTAAGTCTTCCAAACCATGAATGTGGGCTATCTTTTAAACACACTATTTGTGTTTCTAAGAATTTATCCTTTTTCTATAAGTTATCTAATTCATTGATTTATAGTTTTTCATAGAAGTCCCTTGAAACTCCTTTTATTTCTGTGAGATCTGTGGTGATTCTACTTTCATTCTTGGTTTCAGTAATTTTAGTCTTCTCTCTTTTTTTTTTTTTGTCAGGCTAGCTAAAACTTTATCAATTTTGTTGATGTTTTCAGAGAACAAACTTATAGTTTATGGAATTTTTCTCTTGCTTTCTATCCCCTATTCCATTTATTTCATCTCTAAAATCTCTGTTATTTCTTTTTTTTCTGCTTGCTTTGTTCAGCAAGCTCTTCTTTTTCTAAAATCCTAAGGTGAAATGTAAGTTATTGATTTGAGATCTTATGTTTTATCATAGGCATTCACAGCTATAAATTTCCATCTGAACACTCTTTTAGCTGCATTCAAAAGTTCTAGTATGTTTTCTTTTCATCACCTAAAAATGTTTTCTCATTTCCATTGTGATTCGACCTTTGACTCATTGATTAGTTAGGAATATTTTGTTTAATTATGCACATTTGTGTATTTCCCAGATTTCCTTCTGTTACTGATTTCTAATCATATTTCCCTGTGAATAGAGAATGCACTTTGTGTGATTTAAGTCTTTGTGTATAGATTGAGACTTGTTTTATGACCTAATATCTATTAGGTATTGGAGCATATGTATATTTATGCTGGAGAAGTTTCCCTGTGTACTTGAGAAGGATGTATATTCTGCTACTGTTGGGTTCAGTTCAGTTCAATTCAGTTCAGTCACTCAGTTGTGTCCGACTCTTTGCAACCCCATGGACTGCAGCACGCCAGGCCTCCCTGTCCATTACTAACTCCTGGAGTTTACTCAAACTCATGTCCATTGAGTTGGTGATACCATCCAACCATCTCATCCTCATCCCCTTCTCCTCCTGCTTTCAATCTTTCCCAGCATTAGAGTCTTTTCAGATGAGTCAGTTCTTTGCATCAGGTGGCCAAAGTATTAGAGTTTCAGCTTCAGCATCAGTTCTTCCAATGAACACCCAGAACTGATCTCCTTTAGGATGGACTGGTTGGATCTCCTTGCTGTCCAAGGGACTCTCAAGAGTCTTCTCCAACACCACAGTTCAAAAGCATCAATTCTTTGGTGCTCAGCTTTCTTTATAGTCCAACTCTCACACCCATACACGACTACTGGAAAAACCATAGCTTTGACTAGATGGACCTTTGTTGGCAAAATAATGTCTCTGCTTTTTAATATGCTGTCTAGGTTGGTCATTACTTTCTTCCAAGCAGTAAGCATTTTTTAATTTCATGGCTGCAGTCACCATCTGCAGTGATTTTGGAGCCCCCCAAAACAAAGTGTCTCTCAGTTTCCCATTTCCACATCTATTTGCCATGAAGTGATGGGACTGGATGTCACGATCTTAGTTGGTGGGATATTCTTATAGATGTCTATCAGGTATAGTTGGTTTACAGTGTTATTCTGTAGTATTGTCTAGTGTTGTTCCTAGTATTGTTCCTCTATTTGTTTATTAATTTTGTAACCATTTCTAACACACAAAAAGTACTCAATAAATATTTCTGAATGAATGTGGGTGTACTGTGTGCTGACGTGTATTTTAGGCAATCTTCCATGTCAGCAAAACACAATGGATCCAAAACCGAATTAATTATTTATTTTCATCCATTGTTGGAAGTAGAATATTGATATCTCAAATTAGTATCATTGAATTGTCAAATCTCCCTTTGAATCTGTCAGTTTTACTTCTCATATTTTCAGTCTGTTATTAGATATTACAAGCCTTGATTCCTGTTCAGAGTTCTAAAAAGTTGATTTTGACAATTTTTGCCAGTTTTCTCAGTGCCTTCATGGAAGGAGAGTCTTCAGAGGTCTTTATTCCATCATTTTTTTGTTGGCGTCAATCTGAGATAATAGGTTTTGCTGATGGGTTTCTTGTTGTTTGGGAGATAAAGAGAGGAGGCAAAGATCTGGGATGTGAACAGTTATTGCTATGACATTACCATTTTTCTAATATGGGAAAGACTCTAGGAAGGTCAGATTTTTAAAAGAGAGGGTCAGCAGTTCAATTTTGGGCATATTGCCGTTGCCCACTAGCTGTCCAAGGAGAGACACCAAATAGGCAACCTATTTACAAGTCTGGAGCTCAGGCTAGAAGTCCAGGCTGCAGGTAAAGAGCAGAAGACTCTGTCTGTCCAGGCTTACACTTATAATTCCACTTAAGATTCTTCAGGACTAGGAAAACTAAATATTGTCCCTCAAATATGCCAAACATTGTTCTGTTCTTTTGCTTTTGCGTGAATCTCTCTTCCTGCCAAACACTTTCTTGCTCATGCCTTAAAACTGGCCCTTCTTTAAAAACCCAGAAGGAGTTCTATCTTCACCACAAGCCCTTCTCACAAATGGAAACTTCAGCTACTTACTTCTCCTCTACATTACTCATTGTCAGAGCCCCCTCACTTAGCACACTTTACCATGAATGCCCCCTCTATAATTTATCACCTTGACCATATTTTAGTTATTTGTTGCATATCTGATATCTCATTAAGCTGTAAGATCCTTGAGGATAGGGACTCCTGGAATTTATGCATCTTTATATTTCCAGATCCCAGACCATGTTTAACACACAGAAAGTACTCAATACATATTTATGAATGAATGTGGGTGTACCTCTATTTTAGGCAATCTTCCATTTCAGCAAAACACAATGGATCCAAAACTGAATTAATTATTTTCAACAAAACTGAGCGCGTGTCACTGCCATTTGTCTGTCACTAACGCCTGAAACTCCTGTAACCTTTTTCACTAGTCTCTCTCCTATACTCGGTCTAGGCAATACTAAGCCTTTTCAATTCTCCATCATAAACCTGCCTTCAGTTCCCCACTGCCACTCCCTTCTTCTAGACCACCATCTCACCATCTCATTTGGGCTACTCTCAGAGACTTCTTTTGCTCTTCTCCAATATCTCCACTCTGTAACCTGAATGATATATCTGATGTGGGAAATATATCCTGAACCCTACTGCATGATCCTCTTTAATGGTTCCCATGATCTTCAAGTAAAATCCAAACTTCTTAATATGGCATCAAAGAAAATTTTCCTACTGAACTATTTGCACTTGCTAAGGGCATTGTGCCTTCTCCTGCTCCCAGGCTTTTGCATATGCTGCAAAAACAAAGCAAACAAACAAAAAGGAAATAACTGACTTCTCTTTGCCTAGGCAAGATCTACTCTTTCTCTGTGTCTCATCTTAGATGCCAGTTCCTCCTGGAAATTTTTCCCTGATTACTCAAAACTGGGTTAGGAATATTGTCTATGTGTTTCCACAGCACCTTCTGCTTAATTTGGGTAGCACTTATCAAACTTACATTGGAATTGCTTGGATTGTGTTTTTCTTAGTGTATATGTAACTACATGATACTAAGCAGGTGTTCAGTAAGCATTGATTGTTTCATGTAAAAACAATCATAGAATTTAATTAATCTGCAAATACTGAGGGTTAACTATAGCTTTCATTAGCAGCCTTAACTCTCAGTCCTCCTACATAGAGCTTTTCTTCTGCTGAGAACTAAGACCAAGGAAACATATGAAAATCCATGTACATGCACAATGAGACATGGGAAGAACATTGGTACATCTTATCAAGGCAACACTCTCATTTTACAGATGTGAAAACTAAAGCCTTAAAAGTGTCAGTGACTTACCCAGAGCCAAAGTGAGGATGCTTAGCAGAACTCAAATGGAAATAGCAATCTCCTGACCCCTCTTGTCACTGTCTGCCCATGCAGTTGTGTGAGTCTTTGCTGGAAGGTCATAGGAATGCTAGTTATCAGGGCTGACTAACAAAGTCTGCCTGTTGACTCACTGTTGAGTCACAAGACCTTGATGATTTTGGGGGACTGGAAAGCTGAATGTGTCTTTTCTTGTAGGTATTAGTTTCTCTTCCAGTGAGACCATGCTGGCACCTCAGCTAAGGCATCCTACTGAGCTGAGCATTGGGGAAGCACAGAGCTCGAAGTGCTCACCATCATCCCTGCCGATGGGGCTATGTTTGTATCAACCTCGGAGTTTTCCCAAAGCTTTGCACTTTCTTCTATTACATAACAGAGCAGATAGCCCATACATGCAGGGGCTATCAGTTGCTCAGTTGTGTCTGATCTTTTGCGACCCTTTGGACTATAGCCCACCAGGCTCTCCTTGTCCATGAGATTTTTCAGGCAAAATCTGAAGTGGGTTGCCATTTCTTCCTCTGGGGATCTTCCCCATCCAGGAATTGAACCCATATCTCTTGCGTTTCCGGAGAAGGCAATGGCACCCCATTCCAGTACTCTTGCCTGGAAAATCCCATGGATGGAGGAGCCTGGTGGGCTGCAGTCCATGGGGTCGCTAAGAGTCGGACTCAACTGAGCGACTTCACTTTCACTTCTCACTTTCATGCATTGGAGAAGGAAATGGCAACCCACTCCCGTGTTCTTGCCTGGAGAATCCCTGGGATGGGGAAGCCTGGTGGGCTGCCGTCTATGGGGTTGCACAGAGTTGGACGTGACTGAAGCAACTTAGCAGCAGCAGCAGCAGCTCCTGTGTTTCAGGCAGATTTTTAACCTGCTAGGCCATCAGGGAAGCACCAGATATACCATACTTTATACAAAAATTGGATGATTTAAAAGAGATTATTGGAAAGCAAAGCCTATTTTCAGGCATTCTATATAACCTAGAAGACTCATGTTCAAAGAAGTCTGTAAATAAAACAGTAAAAGCAATGCTTGGACCAGAAGTCTTCTAATCCTTTTTTCCATCTCTTGAGATTTTATGAGTGCATTGTTAGTGTCCCTGGAGGAGGGCATGGAGGGCATGGCAACCCACTCCAGTATTCTTGCCTGGAGAATCCCCATGGACAGAGGAGCCTGGCAGGATATAGTCCATGGGGGGTCGCAAAGAGTCAGACATGACTGAGCGACTAACACACACACGTTGTTAGTGTAAATTATCACATTTCAATTTCTCTGCTTTTAATGAGCCTGGATTCTTCCTGGCACACTGGGATCAGGAGAAGTTGAGCATTTCCTGTCTGCCAGGTACTTCATGCACATTAATATAACCCTCTTGATATTACCATGAGGTGTTAGCCTCCTTTTATTGATAAGCTGCTAAGGTTCAGAGAGATTATATGGCTTTGCTAAGATGAAGCTAGTAGTTCTTGGACCACACTGAGTATCAAGGATCTAGGTCATTGTTGACCTTGAAGTCAATTTCCAGTGGAGTGGTGGGGAATGAGAGCCTTGAAGCAGGGTGGCAAGAGAAGGGGAGTTTAGGGTATAAAGACTGAAAATGTAGACCATTGTCAAAAACTCAAAGTTTTCTCTTTTTTCTCACTCTCCTTCCCCTCTCCCTCTCTCCCTCTCTTCTCCCTCTCCCTGTCCTGATCCCCTTCTCCTCCCACCCCTGCCTACATTAGTGTGTATTTGCACTATGTACGTCTGCATAAATTCATCGTCCTGGCCATAGTCCCATGGGATGATTGCTATGATCTTGAGAGAATTTCAGATCTGCCCTGCACTGTTCCAATGGATCAGTCCTTGGGATAAATCCTGCAGTGGCCTTGGTACTAGAGAGGCAGATTATATGACCTTCAAGCTGCCATGACCTTTTTATGCTTGCCACACTGCTGAAGGCATCACAGGACCTCTCAACAGACTGCTGATCATGACATTCCTTTCCAGAGGCCCTCTGAGCACAGTTGTTTTACTATGGGATATTTTCCGGAAAATGGCATGCATAGATGTGATATGTGTAAATTATATATTGCTTATTACAAGATATTTCATGGGCTTTGTTTTTCTTTTAAGGCACATTCTGCTACTCACATGTTCCCAGGGTTACCAGAACTCTGGTGTCAGAGTGTTCAGGTTCAAAATCCAGCTCTACCATTTATTAGCTGTGTTACCTTGAGCAAATTACATAATTCCCTTAAATTTTTGTTGCCTCACCCAGAAGGGCTGAAAGTACTCAACAGATGATCATAGTAAGTGAAGTAAGTCAGACAGAGAAAGACAAATGCCATATGATACCTGTCATATGTGAAATCTAAAATATGACACAAATGAACTTGTCTAAGGAACAGACTCACAGACGTAAAGAACAGACTTGTGGGTTCCAAGGAGGGGTGGAGGTGGGATGGATTGGAAATTTGGGATTAGTGGATGCAAACTATTATGTACAGAATGGATAAACAGCAAAGTCCCACTGCATAGCACAGGTAACTATATTCGATATCCTGTGATGACACATAATGGAAAAGAATACAAAAATGAGTATATATATGTGTGTGTGTGTGTGTGTGTGTGTGTGTGTGTGTGTGACTTAATCACTTTGCTCTACCACAGAAATAAACACAACATTGTAAATCAACTATGCTTGAGTGAAATAATTTTTTTAATAATATAGATCTCCAGATTCTTTAACAAATGTTCTAGGATCAGATGACTGATTAACAGAGGAAATATTTAGGGTTATAAAGTTCAGAATACTTTTGCAGCAGTAACCTGGGATGGGAAGGGGCAGCCCGAGCTCCACAAGCAGGAACATACACAGAAGCAGTGCTTGAGGGCTACTTCCTGACACGTGATCTCCGCATCCTTGCCCATGTTTTGCCCATCCCTGATGGTTCTGATCTAGTACCCTGCTTGAACTCCAAGATCTCTGGGTTGACAGAGAGCCTCTGACCTCACCTCTTTTGAGCTTGGGCACATCTAACTCACTTAAACCCTTTAAAGACCAATGTATCCATGGAAAAATCATATAGGATCAACAAAGAATTGCTATACATTAGCGTTCATTTAAATATCTGTCTTGATGAACTTGGGCAAGGATGGCAATGACTTTCACTTCATGAACTCACTCCAAACCATGGGCTATGCGTTGTGATGACAGTCGTCTGGGTGGCATGTTACCTTACAGGGAAGAGTAAAGAAGAAAAGAATGCAGGCTGCAACTCATTAGAAATGCTTACTAGGCTCATATCTGCTTACTTTGGACTAGCTCTGAAAGGCTTGGTGTTCAGTTGCTCAGTCATGTCCAACTCTTTGTGACCCCCATGAACTGCAGTATGCCAGGCCTCCCTGTCCTTCAGTATCTCCTGGAGTTTGCTCAGACTCATATCCATTGAGTTGGTGATGCCATCCAACCATCTCATCCTCTGTCAGCACCTGCTTTTCCTGCCCTCAGTGTTTCCTAGCATTTAGTTATTTTCCAATGAGTTGGCTCTTCACATCAGGTGGCCAAGGTATCGCAGCTTCAGCTTCCGCATCAGTTCTTCCAATGAAGACTCAGGGTTGATCTCTTTTAGGTTTGACTGCTTTGATCTCCTTGCTGTCCAAGGGACTCTCAAGGGTCTTCTCCAGCACCACAGTTTGAAAGCATCAATTCTTCAGCACTCAGCCTTATTTATGGTCCAACTCCCACAGCCATGCAAGCTTTGACTATACAGACCTTTGTCGGTAAATTGGTATCTCTGCTTTTTAATACACTGACTATGTTTGTCATAGCTTTTCTTGTAAGGAGCAAGTGTCTTTTAATTTCATGGCTGTAGTCACTGTCTGCAGTGATTTTGGAGCCCAAGAGAATAAAATCTGCCACTGTTTCCATTGTTTCCCTATTTGCCATGAAGAGATGGGGCCAGATGCCATGATCTTAGCATTTTCGGAACTTATTTTGTAGATGGGCCCTTGAAGATTTAATTTTTCTCTGATTTCCAAGTGATAAACTTTATACTCTCTACCATATTCAGAGATTGTAAGAAGTTCCAAAGAGAAGAAGAAGGGTGTTATAATTTGCTGAAGGCTTACTGTGTCCTACACACTTTCATGGACATGACCTTTTTTTAAGTATTAAAAAAAATGTGTGTTGGGGGAAATGATTTGCCCTGACTCTAAAGCAGAGCCTGCTGGCAAGGATCAAATGTCCCAGCTGTTGGAAGAAAAGGAGCTAAGGGTCAGGGAGCCTGCAGGCCCTGATATTTTTAGTGTCATATCCTCAGAGTTAAGTGTCAGAGAAACAGAAAGGCAACACCAAATAATGAGAGAAGAAGAAATGGGAAACCCAATAACATATTTTTTAAAGTTAGTAACTTTAATATTTCCTACTATAGCACAGTGCCTTGAGATCTATAGCTCTGCCTTGTATAGAAAACAAAGCCCCATCACCCAGTTCCTTGCTCTGGTGGGTAACCCTGAAATACCCATAGGTGGACACAGCATCATGTGTGAGAACACATCGTAATGCAAGATAACATCTAGGACTCTTGGGACTCAGATTCAGTTTTAGGTTCTACAACTTTCTGATTGAAAAATAGCAGGTAAATCCTAAACCCTCTAACTCCTTTTTCTTTTCTCAAAAAATGAGAAACTGTAGCTCTGTTATATACTTTAAAGATTGCAATCATTCTCTACTAAAAGTTCTGGGAGCTTCCTCAAAGACTCTTTATACCTAGAACATGAAACTTTGTTATTCTGACCAGTTTACTCAGCACTTGTACTACCGCCCCAAACACACATGCACACATGTGTTTACACACACATGCTTGCACACACACATACAATCATGCACACACACACATGTATTTCCAGCAGCCCACTGGAAAGAGCTCACGTGAATCCAGGAATGAATCTAGTCAGGGACCACACAGTGTTCCCAGGTACTGCTGCTTCCTGCATCCCTATGAACTAATGAATATGGTTCATCATCTCTCTACTTCAAGTCCAGAAGGGAAAACTAACACATAAGACTCTGGAGAGTCCCTTGGACTGCAAGGAGATCCAACCAGTCCATTCTGAAGGAGATCAGCCCTGGGATTTCTTTGGAAGGAATGATGCTAAAGCTGAAACTCCAGTACTTTGGCCACCTCATGCAAAGAGTTGACTCATTGGAAAAGACTCTGATGCTGGGAGGGATTGGGGGCAGGACGAGAAGGGTACGACAGAGGATGAGATGGCTGGATGGCATCACTGACTCGATGGACGTGAGTCTGAGTGAACTCTGGGAGTTGGTGATGGACAGGGAGGCCTGGCGTGCTGCGATTCATGGGGTCGCAAAGAGTTGGACACAACTGAGTGACTGAACTGAATATTAATAACATCATTTCAAGATCCAGGATGAAATCCTCCAGATGTAATAACTGAAGCACAGAGCAAGAGAATTTGAAAGTCCCTGACTTGGGGCATTTTCTTAGACAAATATCTTAATCTTCCCAGGAAACAATTTAAAATTTCTTAATCTAGAAGAAGAGGATTTAGGCCACAAAAACTCTAGCATCCCTTTTAGTGCTAACATTTTGTATTCAATGATCATTCATTTGCTCATCTAATATTCACTGAGTGCCTACCATATGCCTGGGCTTCCCTCATAGCTCAGTCAGTAAAGAATCTGCCTGCAATGCAGGAGACCTGGGTTCTATTCCTGGGTTGGGAAGATCCCTGGAGAAGGAAATGGCAACTCACTCCAGTATTCTTGCCTGGGAAATCCCATGGACAGAGGAACCTGGCAGGTTACAGTCCATGGGGTTGCAAGAGTCAAACATGACTTAGAGACTGAACCACACCACCACATTATGCCTGTTCTAGGTACCCAGGGTACATCAAAAAACAGAACAGGGTAAGAATCCCTGCCACTGTAGAGCTTATGTTCTGGTGAGAAGAGAGAGAAAACAAGCAATAAATATAATACTCAATAAATTATGCTATATAGAAAGGGTGGTAAATATTGAAGGGGGGGGATCCAAACAAGAGAAGAGATTAGGAGTGCAGAAGAGTGGCAGGATGCAATTTCAAAGGCCTCATTTTAAAAGGTGATATTTCAGCAAATACTTGCAAAAGTAGGACGTTCAGCCATATGGATATCTGAGAGAAGAGCATTCTAGGGAGAGGTTTCAGCCCATACAAAGCCCTAAGGCAGGAACATGCCTGTGTGTTCAAAGAACAGCAAGGACGTATGGGAATTTGAGCTTTTATCTGAGTGAGGTAGAGTCATTGGAGAGTTTTGAACAGAGGGTAACATGATATGACTTACACTTTAAAGGGATCGTTCTGACTGCTTTGTGAAGTGTAGATGGTTAGGAAAGGCAGGAATGAAGCATGGAGACCCATAGGAAGCAGCTGAAGTATCCCAGTGAGAGATGGCTCAGGCAAGAGTAGTAACAGGAGATGGTAAGAAGTGGTTGGAGTCATGATATATTTTGAAAGTAATGACAACAGTCCTAGTGAATTAGATGTGGATCTGAGAGAAGAGAAGAATCAAGAAAGGTTTCAAGATTTCTAAATTGAGCAAACTTAAGGATGGAGTTGTCATAACCTGAGATGGGGAGGGAGACTGGAAGTTGTATAAGTTTGACTGAGCATCAGGGGTAGAGTGGAGCTCATAGGTTCAGCTTCAGATGTGCTAAATGGATGTATCTACTAGACACTCAAGTGGGGGAATCAAAGGCAATAGTATTTGAATCTGGAGTTCAGGAAAGAGGTATAATTTGGAGATAAAATGTTTCTAAGTCTTGAGCTAAGAGCCCCGTAGATGTTATATCCCAAGGGCTCAGTGTATTTCCTCCTGAGGATTTTATATCTGAAGTGTTTACAGTTGTCACTGATGCCATTGTCACTATCATGACTAAACTTCTGCTAGATTAAAAGTACTTTGTAAAGTTTTCTGGGCATCTGGGTGTCCCTGTGTCCTTGGTCTGCCCAGATGCACACAGGGTACCTTCACATTACTCTGAAGTATGGTTCCATTAGAATGGATTATGGCATACAGCCCAATGCTGTCATGTTCTGACATTACAAGACAAAAAGGCATAGTAGGTATTAAAGCAGTACCTTGGGGTTGCAGAAATGTCACTTCATCTTTTGTAGTTATCAGTTCTGTTTTTATCACCCAATTTACCTGATCCCCAAAAGGCAATCTCAGTCAACTTAAAGTAGATTCAGCCATTTTGAGTTTATAGTCGGTAAATTATGAATTTTTCTTATCTTTTCTTCTACCAGGTTGGTTTGTAAGTTCTGGAGTGCATATTCTAGATGGAGATAAGTGTCTGGTGAATCTGTAAACATGCAGAGATGTACCCCTCCCTGAGTGTCAGAGATGGACACAAGGTCTCCCGCTCTGTGCACAGGGCTCTGCTCAGCTGACAGTGGAAAGCTTTAGAAACACCTGTTAACTCTGCCAGTTAAAGTTAAAAAGAAAATTCTAAGAAGAACTTTCCATTCATATAAAGTTTTAAAATATTCTCTGTCAGACCTAAAATTATTTATTAAATGACCAAACAAACACACCGTGTCTTGAGCACAAATCTCTAACGAAAGGCGGGAATGTAGCCTGTAAGAGATGCCGCACAGGGTGGGGAGCCCCGAGTGTGTCCTGGTGCCACGCGGCCCAGTCCGTGAGCCTCTGTGGTATGTGTCTTCCTGTGGACTCCTGCAGTTCACTCTTGGTGCAAATTTTTTTCTGTTATTAATGTGCAAAGACAATTGTTTTCCTAAACCTATTATTTATACCAGGTTTATAGAAGCTTAATAGCTAGAAAGTAGCTTCTTTATTTTCTCTCGTATTTTTGGTATGACTACTGTTCCTGGTACAGTAAAAATCATGGTGTAGTTCAAAGGAATGAGACGAGGAAGGGTACTACAGAGAGGGGTAAACCTGAGGGCTTTTGAAGACAAAATCATGAATATACCCAATATTATTCAGCCACAGAATCTCTGGGGATCTGTGCTGTGAGTCCAGCTCAGCCTCCTTCAATTCTAGGCTCTAAATTCAACTGCACATTAAGACCTGGGCTTTGCAAGCATGAGAAACAAGACGTGAAATCCATCAGAGAGTGCGCCCAACCCTAAAGCATCAGCCTGGCTCCCTTCACCAGCTTCCAGGAACCCAAGCAGCACATCCCCTTCAAAATTTGTATTTTCTCGGTCTGTAAGACAGACGTGTATATCTCAAACACATATACATATATTGTGGAGAGTGGGAGGTGAAGGGAAGGAGGTAGTGATCAGAGATGTTGCAAGAGCACCACATTGGGAATCAAAGGATCTAAGATCAAGCTCTGCCAAACCCTGTGTGATTCTGTGCTGTTCATTTAGCCCCTATGTTCCTCAGCACCCTTTTCTGGAAGGTGAAGAGGAATAGTAGCTTCATTTACCTACTTAGGTGTTCAACCATAATTTCAAAATGAAAAAGAATGGTATCATCAAGAAAATCTACACACAATAATGCTGGAGAGGATGTGGAGAAAAGGCAACCCTATTGCACTGTTGGTGGATATATAAATTGGTGCAACCACTATGGAAAACTGTATGGAGACTCCTTAACAAGCTAGGAATAAAACTACCATATGACCCAGCAAGGGCTTCCCAGGTGGTGTGACTGGTAAAGACCCCGTTTGCCAATGCAGGTGACTATCCCTGGCTCAGGACAATCCTCCGGAGAAGGGAATGGCTATACACTCCAGTATTCTTGCCTGGAAAATCCCATGGACAGAGGAGTCTAGAGGGCTACAGTCCATAGGGTTGCAAAGAGTCACACACTACTGAAGCGACTTAGCACACACGCATGCACATGACCCAGCAATCCCACTACTGGACATATACCCCCAGAAAACCACAATTCAAAAAGACACCTGTGTCCTAACATTCATTGCAGCACTATTTAGAATAGCCGGGACACAGACGCAACATAGATATCCATCAACAGATGAATGGATAAAGAAGTTTTGGTACCTATACACAATGGATATTACTTAGTCATAAAAAAAGGGATGAATTTAAGTCAGTTGTAATGAGGTGAATGAACCTAGAGCCTGTTACACAGAGTGAAGTAAGTCAGAAAGAGAAAAACAAATATCGTATATGAATGCAGATATATGGAATCTAGAAAAATAGTACTGATGAAACTATTTGCAGAGAAGAAGTGGAAATATAGACGTAGAGGGTGGACTTGTGGACACAGTGGAGGAAGGACAAGGTAGGACAGATTGAGAAAGTAGCAGTGACATATATACCCTATTTTGGAAAATAATTAACTAGAGGGAAGCTGCTGTATAACACAGGAAGCCCAGCACAGCACTCTGTGATGACCTAGAGTGGAGTCGGGGTGGGGGGGGCTCTAGAGAGAAGCGGTACATATATACATATATATGATTATGACCAATCCACGTTGATGTACAGCAGAGGTCACCGCAACATTATAAAGCAATTACCCTCCAACAACAAAGTAATCTTGATTAAAAAAAAAACAGCAAACAAAAGTGAACTGAGCATCCGCATTGCGCTAGGTGCCAGACCAGTGCTGTGACTACTGCTGCCTCTTACAGCATTATCTCTGACAACCACAGTAGCTACCATGAACAAGGCTCCTACTGGATGCCAGTCACTGTACTGAGTGCTTTGTAGACACGATTTCATTTAATCCTCAGAAGAGCATGGTGAAGGGCCAATTTCATTTGTATTTTGCAGTTCCGAAAGACAAAGCTTATGAGATTAAGGAAGGAGTTTGTTTGATTTTTCCAACTTTGTTGGCACTTTTTCCAGTAAGTGCCAGAGTCAGGTTTGAACTCAAGCTTTTCTGTTGCCAAAGCAGATGCAAAAGCGTTACTATACTCCAGTATGTTAGTCTATTTCATCTGATTTAAACAGGCTATGATTCTATGTAGGGATGAATGTTTTGCATGCTCATCTAAACACACAGAAGTAGTTCATGAACTTGTTCCACATAGTAATGTCATAAGCAAGAGACACACACAGCACATTGGACACTCAGTGTGACCCGTAAGAAAATATGATTCTATGAGTTCTTCATACAACATCTCACTCTATTGGGTACTCCTGACCCCATTTCAGGGCTGTGTTCCTCTAGAGGGATGACTATCCAATCTGGCCTATGCTCTGACTCTACAGTGACCTGGAGAGAAGGGAGAGCCCTCCCTTTCCACTCCCCTACTGGAGAGTCTCTTTTCCTGAATTCAGCACAGGCAAACAGGAATAAGGCCAAAGAATGCCACTCTAGCTGCAACCTAAAGTGTTAAAAAGCAGTTTCAAGTGTATGGTAGAAACTGGGGGCACAGCATTGACTGTTCTGACTGAATGGTGCTTCCCCAAATCTCCTATTTGGTGAATAAATTCTTTTTGCTTAAAAGATGCCTCGGACAAATACGGGGTATCATTTTGCAACATAATGATTCAGAAAACACTCAAGAAAGGACTTGCGAGAAACTGCTCCTGAGTGACTCGATCTCCAAGAATTGCTGGGGATGAACCGTGATCAAATTAAATGGCAGACCTGAATGTATCCACTCTCTCTATAAACTACATTTATTACCTTACAAAAGTGACATTTTCCTTGATGGGTGAAGCAGTAACCTTCTAAAGAAATAATTGTCCGTAACATTGTTAGTCACTGGCATGCGAAGTCATTCTCAGGCATTAAACTCAAATGATGTCTTTGATGATGATTATCATCATAAAAAGATGGACTGGGCTTTTTCAGTAGGGAGGGGTTTGTGGGGAGAGGAGGAGAAAAGGCATTTCCCATGATGCTCCTGTTACAAGAATTGAGATTGGAGTCAGATCATGAAGATTACAATGTGTGGAGACTTCTGTTTCATCCTGTTGAAATGAGCACCAAAGAATGTTCCTCTTTCTCTGGGGAAGGAATGATACTGAGCCTACCTTTACTATGGGGACTTGGCATGGGAAAAACATTAACAACAAATACAGATCAAGCTGCACAATGTGCTTCTCTATTACTCCGTCATCTCACTGTAGAAACACAAACAAGGGTAAGCAAGTAAACAACGCTATTAACATTTGTATAGCAGTTGAACTTTACAGAGTCTTTTCACATGAATTGACCCACTAGGGCTCCTGGTAGCCGTGTGAGTTAGAAATTATCATTCACATTTTATAAATTAAAAAACTGAAGCTCAGAGAAGGGCATTGAATCCAGTATTTGGTAAAATGACAGGCTTATGAAACATTGGGTCTAGATGGCACCTTATAAATAATCTATTTGAAACTATAGTTCAAGTCATTTTATTTTTTTGTACTATTTATTGATTTTTTAAAATATAAATTTATTTATTTTAATTGGAGGTTAATTACTTTACAATATTGTATTGGTTTTGCCATACATCAACATGAATCCACCACGGGTGCACACGTGTTCCCCATCCTGAACCCCCCTCCCACCTTCCTCCCCGTACCATCCCTCTGGGTCATCCCAGTGCACCAGCCCCGAGCATCCTGTATTGTGCATCGAACCTGGACTGGTGATTCATTTCATATATGATATTATACATATTTCAATGCCATTCTCCCAAATCATCCCACCCTCACCCTCTCCCACAGAGTCCAAAAGACTGTTCTATACATCTCTGTCTCTTTTGCTGTCTTGCATACAGGGTTATCGTTACCATCTTTCTAAATTCCATATATATGCATTAGTATACTGTATTGGTGTTTTTCTTTCTGGCTTACTTCACTCTGTATAATAGGCTCCAGTTTCATCCACCTCATTAGAACTGATTCAAATGTATTCTTTTTAATGGCTGAGTAATACTCCATTGTGTATACGTACAACGGCTTTCTTATCCATTCATCTGCTGATGGGCATCTAGGTTGCTTCCATGTCCTGGCTATTATAAACAGTGCTGCGATGAACATTGGGGTACACGTGTCTCTTTCAATTCTGGTTTCCTCGGTGTGTATGCCCAGCAGTGGGATTGCTGGGTCATAAGGCAGTACTATTTCCAGTTTTTTAAGGAATCTCCACACTGTTCTCCATAGTGGTTGCACTAGTTTGCATTCCCACCAACAGTGTAAGAGGGTTCCCTTTTCTCCACACCCTCTCCAGCATTTATTGCTTGTAGACTTTTGGATCGCAGCCATTCTGACGGGCATGAAATGGTACCTCATTGTAGTTTTGA
This sequence comes from Bos mutus, assembly GCF_027580195.1. Lineage (NCBI taxonomy): Eukaryota > Metazoa > Chordata > Mammalia > Artiodactyla > Bovidae > Bos > Bos mutus. The sequence goes on along the minus strand of NC_091619.1, from coordinate 8,837,126 downwards.
TTTGCATTTCTCTGATAATGAGTGATGTTGAGCATCTTTTCATGTGTTTGTTAGCCATCTGTATGTCTTCTTTGGAGAAATGTCTGTTTAGTTCTTTGTCCCATTTTTTGATTGGGTCATTTTTTTTTCTGGAATTGAGCTGTAGGAGTTGCTTGTATATTTTTGAGATTAATTCTTTGTCAGTTGCTTCGTTTGCTATTATTTTCTCCCATCCTAAAGGCTGTCTTTTGACCTTGCTTATAGTTTCCTTTGTCGTGCAGAAGCTTTTAAGTTTAATTAGGTCCCATTTGTTTATTTTTGCTTTTATTTCCAACATTCTGGGAGGTGGGTCATAGAGGATCCTGCTGTGATTTATGTCAGAGAGTGTTTTGCCTATGTTCTTCTCTAGGAGTTTTATAGTTTCTGGTCTTACATTTAGATCTTTAATCCATTTTGAGTTTATTTTTGTGTATGGTGTTAGAAAGTGTTCTAGTTTCATTCTTTTACAAGTGGTTGACCAGTTTTCCCAGCACCACTTGTTAAAGAGATTGTCTTTTCTCCATTGTATATTCTTGCCTCCTTTGTCAAAGATAAGGTGTCCATAGGTGCATGGATTTATTTCTGGGCTTTCTATTTTATTCCATTGATCTATATTTTTGCCAAGTCATTTTAATCTAACTTGATTTCATTGGAATTCTAACCACCTGGACCTCCCAGGCGGCACTAGTGATAACAAATCTGCCTGCCAATGCTGGAGACACAAGGGAGGCCAGTTCGATCCCTGGGTCAGGAAGATCTCCTGGAGGCGGAAATGACAACCCACTGCAGTATTTTTGCCTGGAGAATTGTGTGGGCAAAGGAGCCTGGAGAGCTACAGTCCATGGGGTCACAAAGAGTCAGACATGACTTGAATGTCTGCAAGTACACATATACCCCCAGTCACACCCTAGACATAAAAGTAGAATTTCTGTCCGGTTTCTGTCCTTGAAGATAGGGGAGATAGCCTAGTAAACAAATAATTCTCCCACTGTGAAGTAAGTGACACCCAGAAGAGGCATGTGTGATGCATCGGGCAGGAGTCATCATTCTGCCTGGAGGGAAGAGGAATAGGGAAGCGGTAGGGGCACGAGGAGGAGGATTCCTTATGGAGGACCAGGAGAGGATGGCAACTGAGCAACAGGACAGGGCCCTGAAGAAACAGGGAGCCACGGGAGCAAAGGACAAAGATGCTCTCAGAAGATGGACAGTTCTTTGCGGGTGGAGAGTAGTTTTGTAGGAAAAGGGGCTGAAGAGTAAGTTGGGAAGAGAAATTAGCATCATAATCTGAAGTTTTATGGACCATGTTAAGTAAGTCAGATTTCTTCTGTGAGAAATAAGGATCCATCAAAGACTTTTACACACTATTTAGTAATATTGATAATAGTAATGATGATGCAAATGATTACAGATAATATATGTTGGGGCTTCCCAGGTGGCACAATTGGTAAAGAGTCCTCCTGCCAATGCAAGAGACATGGGTTTGATCCTTGGGTCAGGAAGATCCTCTGGAGGAGAAAATGACAACCCACTCCAGTATTCTTGCCTGGTAAATTCCATGGACAGAGAAGCCTGGCAGGCCACAGTCAATGGGGTCGCAAAGCCAGACAGGACTAAGCTTACACACAAATGCATGCGTGCATGCACATACCCACCAAATATTTGTTGAGCGTTTACCACAAGCCAGGTCCTTTGCTACGCCCTACAGGCAGGGCCTTAGCTAATCTTCTCAAAAACACTTTGAAGTACAAACTTTCCTGGTGGTGGTTAAGACTTTGCCTTTCAACCCAGCGGGTTCAGATTTGATCCCTGGACAGGGGACTAACAGTCCACATGCCTCACAGCCAAAAACCCAAACCATAAAACAGAAGCAATATTGTAGCAAATTCATTAAAGACTTTAAAAATGGTCAGCATAAAAATCTAAAAAAAAAAAATCCAACCAACAAAAAACTTTGTTAAAATCACCATTCCTAAGGGTTAGGGAGCTGAAGTAGCCTCTTGTGGTAAAGCCAAGATCTCCAGCTGTGACAGGCTCAGATGGCTGCGTTTGTTTGAAGGATCTCTAACAGTGGTATAGAAAGTGAGTTTTAATGGAGAAGGGGTTATTCTGCCCAGAAAAGGGTGACTAGGCCCTGAGGGACGCTCTTGATTTCTGAGCTGAAGAGGGAAATGCCCATTTCTTTCAATGCTTTCTTCATTTCCCAGGAGGCCAGAGGAGGAGTGGGGCCCTGGCTAAACAGGACATTTTGCTTCCCCTCTTCCCTGGCCTGTCCCCACTATCCCCTGCAGCTGACTATTTCAAACATTTGCACTCATCATCAGTGATATTCTGGAACCCATCACTATTGGTTCAAATAGTGAACCAATTAGTCAGATCATGGCTATTCATTGTAGGAGGTGGACAACAAGTAGCCTGTGGAGGTACCTGCTGTCCCAAGCAAGTTAGGGAAGGCAGGATGAGCAGACCACCTCCCATCAGCACCTCACAGAGCTGCCTCCAGAAGATACTCAGATGCCAGGACAATTAAATGTGGGGAAAGTAATTGTGAATGTACTTGTTAAAGAGATGAAAATGGCTGAACTGTAAATCAGTTTATTTAAATGCATTTTTTTGATAGCAGAATATAGGCATATCATTAGCTTGTAAATGTGTCTAATAAGCCTGTCTTCACTAATATGCCAAAAAGAGCCTAATTAACTTTTTTTCCCCTCCAGTTAGACAGTAGTGTGAGGATCCCTGATCACATTTCCACACTATCTTTTTAGCATCAGCAAAGCGGCACTAAAACAGCCCCTGTGACATCTATAAAAATGCTAGTTTATAATTAGGACGATCTTGGCTTGAACAATAATGTTGCAATTTGTAGTGATGGCTTCTGTTTCTCTTTAATTTTAATGTATTAGCCTACAATGCTCTGGAGATTTCTAGGCAGACTAGCCCGTTTCCGTTCCCCAAATTGCTGGCATTATAACACTTTAGGTTAAGCAAGGAGAAGCAGCTGCAATTTGGTAGGTTTTTTATTTTTCTAATGATTGCAAGGGCAGAAGGAATACTGACAAGAAAAGACAAGTGTAACAGCATCCACTTATTTGTTAACTCATTGTCTGAATGTGAGGACCATGTTTTAGAGACGATGCTGATGAGAACCAGGTCATAAAAACCCCAAACAACAGAATTCTAGTGTTTCCCAGTGTTCTCTGATGCAGGAATTCTTAGCTTCTTTTCATCAGAGTCCTGGAGTACTGCAAATATCTGCCATGGATTCCACAAAATAAATTCAGGAAGGCTGATCATTTTTGCCCTTTTGTCCTTCCTGACTTCATATTGAAACAAAACGGCAATGCCACAATTAGAACCACATCACTGATGCCTTCCATGTCTCTTTGTCATGTCTAGGACTGAATTCCCCATTTTTGCTTAAAACTAGAGCTTTTTCTACTAGGAGAGAGTAGCCCATGAATAGGTTTCATTCAGCAAATCTGTGAATATCCTGAAATAGGTACTCCATCAAAATTGTCTGTGAGAACTTTTATCTATACCAAATTTGGGTTTCACCATTGAAGAATCTGATCAGGAGTTCTTGAGTAGGATTAGGTAATCTGTATTTTTTTTAAAGCACCCCCAAATAATTTTGATCATGTACCTTGAACTAAGAAGAATGTTCCCAAATTTCATCACAGCCTCAAATCACTCTGTGGCTCCAAGAAGTTTAAGAATTACTGGCCTAAAGTCTGGCATTCTGTGCTTCCCTGGTGGCTCAGACAGTAAAGAATCCACCTGCAATGCAGAAGACCTGGGTTCAATCTCTGGGTTGAGAAGATCCCCTAGAGAAAGGAATGGCTACCCACTCCAGTAGAAGAGTCTGGAGAATCCAATGGACAGAGGAGCCTGCCAGGCTCCTATATCCGTGGGGTCCCAAAGAGCCAGACAGAACTGAACAGCTTTCACTCACTCACTCTGGCATTCCAGGAGTGCTCCCTAATCAGGACTCATCTTTTGTTTCCAGCACTGATCTATTGGGAATTGAGGAACCCAGTGCCTAAGTCCTAAACCAATTGGGAAATAAGACAAATGAATAAGACAGAAGGGATGGTAATGATAATATTACCATTTTATCCAAGTGACTAACATTGACTGATCTGATCTGAACATTGAAGACTACATGCTATAGCTTCAACCTTGTGGATTTATTCATACTAAAGCCCCAGATTTAAATCTACCCACTCAGCCTCAGGGAGTGTTGGGCTGGGACTGGCATCCTCTATCCCATGGGAGCAGAAGTTGCCCCTGAAAACTTATGAGGAGCAGCAGAGCAGTACCTTGGAGGGGGACTGGAAGGGGTTGAAGAGCACATGTTCCGTTTCTTTCCTAAATTTCCCTGAAGCATCATGAGTGAGGGGATGAGAGAGACCAGAACTTTTCTCCAACAGATCTCCCTCTACATGGAGAGAAGCATTAGGAACTACCATTATACCTTGGCTAACTTTTCTTTTCTCACTATTTCCCAAAATGTCATGTATTTTTCTGCTTCTTACTCTATTCACACCAACTCTCCTACTGGAAATACCCTTTCAATCATCATCACCTATCTGAATTTCATTCATGCTTAAAAATCAGATAGCACTCAACTTCTTCAGTTGAGTGTTCAACTGAAATATTGAGTTGGCCAAAAAGTTCATTCAGGTTTTTCCATACGATGTTACAGAAAAACTGAAATGAACTTTTTGGACAACCCAATATTTCCCTATGTAAGCTTTCCCTTTGCCAAAGGCACGTCCATTCTGAACTCCCCCAGCAGTTATTCAAAGCCTGAGCGAGCCTCAGAATTACCTGTGGGAGATTTTAATCCGTGTCAAGCCTGAGTCTTGCTATTGAAAAATCTAGTTCAGTACATTTTGGGTTAGGTTTGATAATCTGCATTTAAAAAAATTTCTCCGAGGTAATTCTGATCATTCATCTCGTCCAGAAAACACTGCTTACTCATTATTTGCGTGATCCGTTTGGCCCTTTCAACCCTGTGTGAGAGGAGAGATCTGCTTCTTATAAAGTAGACAGAAAGTGAAAGAAAGTGAAGTTGCTCAGTCGTGTCCGACTCTTTGCGACCCCCTGGACAGTAGCCTGCAGCAGGCTCCTCCGTCCATGGGATTTTCTAGGCAAGAGTACTGGAGTGGGTTGCCATTTCCTTCTCCAGAAAATCTTCCCGACCCAGGGATCGAACCCAGGTCTCTCGCATTGTAGACAGACGCTTTACCGTCTGAGCCACTAGGGAAGTAGAAGGACCACAAAATAGCATGCAGGGTATGGAGAAGCCCTGTGAATGAAGGTGTTTTTTTTTTTTTTGGGATGAAGGTCTTAACATACATCAGTGACTTGTCAGGTGCTAGTTGTGGAGGAGGTAGAGGGAACAATATACAGCAGTTTCTCTGACACTAAAAAATGACCTCGGCTATCCAGAGGGTGGGCTTCCCTAGTAGCTCAGCTGGTAAAGAATCTGCCTGCAAATGCAGGATATCCCAGTTTGATTCCTGGGTCAGGAAGATCCTCTGGAGAAGGGATAGGCTATCCATTCCACTTTTCATGGGCTTCTCTGGTGACTCAGATGGTAAAGAATATGCCTGCAATATGGGAGACCTGGGTTCCATCCCTGGGTTGGGAAGATCCCCTGGAGGAGGGCATGGCAACCCCTCCAGTATTCTTGCTTGGAGAATCCCTATGGACAGATGAGCCTGGTGGGCTAGAGTCTATGGGGTTGCAAAAGTTGGACACAACTGAGTGACTAAGCACAGCACAGCACATCCAGAGAGCATAAGCGAATTATTTGACTATTATCAGTAAAATGAATATAGTAATATATTATCCTTGAGGAATTATTGAGTAGATTAGGGAACATGTATATAAAGTATATAAAGCCTGATTCTCCTTCTTCTGTCTCCTAAGTCTGTAGGGAGCTGTCCTACCACATTTTACAACACACATGGACACACACATAGATACACACACTTACACAGGTTGGCCCTTTTCTCCTCCCAGAAGTCAATCTCCAGCCCCTTACCCAGCAGACCTGTCCTGTGAAAGTTTCACTGGCAAATGCAACTTAAATTTTGTGGGAGTGTTTTTCAAACTTTTAGCTCTAGAAAGTGGATAGGATGTGTTTGCTTAGTAAATTTTTATTCCATTTGCCTAAACTGACAAGCCAAGGAAACATAAATAAGTGAAAATTTTCTTTTGCAAAAATAAAGAAGTTTTTGACTTCTGGATTCCTGTTCTTATGAGATAATATGAAAAAAAAAGAGAGGAAACAAAATAAAATTAGATTCAAAGAGTAGATTTTATATGCCAGACACTATTTTAGGAATTTTTCGTGACTTTTAAAAGTAAGTACAGAGGTGGAGGTAAAATTCACAATCTCTGAAATTCAGGATGTCTAACTTTGAATCTTGCTTCTACTTCTTATTCACTCTGTGACTTTGAGAAAGTTTCTAAAACTCTGAAAGCCACAGCTTTCTTATAAGTAAAGTAGAAACAAAGCAGCCAGTCTCTGAAGCTGGCCCCCAATAAACCATGCCTCTCGGTCTTCATGTCATTGTGTAATCCCCTTTCACATCCAACTTCTACCCTCATGTGATATGATTGAAAGAACAGAGGAAACCAACAGCGATGTTCTGGGGGTTCAGAACCCAGACATTAAACAGCCTGGTAGACTGCACTTTTGTGTTTGGGGAACCCTGAGAAGTCACATAAGAAGTCTATCCTGGAGAGGCCCTCAGACCACATGGGAGAGCACCCCAACCATCTCAGCATGCCAATTGAGCCCACGTGACTCCAACCCCAGCTGCACCACAGGAGACACTCCAAGAAAAACCAGCAGAAGAACCCAGCCCCCATCTGAGTCCCATCAACTCATAGAACTATAAGAGATAATAACATGAAAGCTGTTTTAAGCCACCAAATTTCAGAGTGGATTATTACACAGTAATAGATAACTAAAACCTGGAGTAATATTTTCTACCTTTTAGATAAAAGACAGTAATACACATAAAGCATCCAGAGCATAATAATTGCTCACTAAGCAATAAGGTGGCACTATTGGTAAATAACTAGCATGCCAATGCAGGAGACATAAGAGATGCTGGTTGTGGATTCTATCCCTGGGTCAGGAAGATCCCAGGGGGAAGGCATGGAAACCCACTCCAGTATTCTTGCCTGGAGAATCCCATGGAGAGAGGAGCCTGGCAGGCTACACATGGGGATGCACAAAATCGGACACGACTGAAGCAACTTAGCATGCACGGAAGTATCTATTAATTGTATAAACTTTGCTAACAATGCTGCATAAGGGAGGGCTTCATGGGTGGCACTAGTGGTGAAGAACTGCTTGCCAATGCAGTAAATGTAAGAGACTCAGGTTGATCCCTAGGTCAGGAAGATCTCCTGGAGTAGGAAATGGCAACCCAATGCTGTATTCTTACCTGAAGAATCCCATAGACAGAGGAGCCTTTGTGCTACAGTCCATAGGGTCCAAAGAACTGGACATGACTGAAGCAACTTAGCACAAGCACTGTGTAAGGGAGGTACCGAGATCCCCATTTCCATGATGGGAAACGTGCTGCAGAAAAGCAGAAAGGAGGAGTAGAGACAGGATTCAAGGAATCAAGTCTACCTGAGTCCAAAAGCACACCTTTCTCTTCTTCACAGCCATGTTTCTAGGGAAGGAGAAGGATCAACTTGCTGCAAAGTCTTAGAAAGTCAATGAAGTATTTTTTCCATATCAGATCCCTTTAGTAATAAATAATGAGGGAAATGGAAGACTATAGGAGTGAAGTGTATGTTCTCCTGGTTGCTGTGGAGATGGCTACAATGTCTCGAGCTGATGGTGATTTCAACTGGGGAAATGAGCCTCAGGAGGGCACACACCAGGAGGCAGCCACACTCTTTCTCCTAGTGCAACATAATGAAGTCAAACTACAGACGAATAAAAACGGAGAGGGAATATTTTCTAGAGATAATGTTTCCCGGCCTCTCCACAGTGCTCTAACGAACACCATCCGCTGGCAGAACGTGAACAGCAGCAAGTGCCATTCAGTGTTAATTACATTTAAATGTAAATCTAAAGGCATCAGGCTCAGGCAAGTCATTTTTAATAATACCTCATCCTGGGCTATTACAATTTTTATTTGTCATCATCTAATTGATTTGTGTCCATTTCAATTTGTTTACTTTATGCTCATCACCTTCCTGGGCAAGTGGGGACAGCAACCTTTATTTCTTCCCACTGTTGATGTTCATTCTCATCAACACCTACCATCCCAGATGGTCTGACAGTGGACCTTTTAAAAATAATTTGCTTGCTGCCTGCTCACTGCCTGTTGACACTAGCCTTGTGGTGATGCTAATCAACCTGCAGGCCTTCACAACCCAGTTCAAAATGTCCTGGAGGAGCATCACCCATCACTCATGGCATCCCTAGGAACAAGTATTATTTTACTTTTCAGGATGTATCACCTAACTCATGTACATATGTGTTGCCTTTTGGTAGGGATCTACATGTTCTTCTGTGTGAAGGTGTGCTTACTTTTTTTTTTTAATATAAATTTATTTATTTTAATTGGAGGCTAATTACTTTACAATATTGTATTGGTTTTGCCACACATCAACATGAATCTGCCACGGGTGCACAGGGGTTCCCCGTCCTGAACCCCCCTCCCACCTCCCTCCTCATACCATCCCTCTGGGTCATCCCAGTGCACCAGCCAAGAGCATCCTGTATCATGCATCGATCCTGGACTGGTAATTCGTTTCACATATGATCTTATACATGTTTCAATTCCATTCTACCAAATCATCCCCCTCATCCCTCTCCCACAGAGTCCAAGAGGCTGTTCTATACATCTGTGTCTCTTTTGTGGTCTCGCATACAGGGTTATTATTACCATCTTTCTAAATTCCATATATATGCATTAGTATACTGTATTGGTGTTTTTCTTTCTGGCTTACTTCTCTCTGTATAATAGGCTCCAGTTTCATCCACCTCATTAGAACTGATTCAAATGTATTCTTTTTAATGGCTGAGTAATACTCCATTGTGTATATGTACCATGGCTTTCTTATCCATTCATCAGCTGATGGACATCTAGGTTGCTTCCATGTCCTGGCTATTATAAACAGTGCTGCAGTGAACATTGGGGTACATGTGTCTCTTTCAATTCTGGTTTCCTCGGTGTTTATGCCCAGTAGTGGGATTGCTGGGTCATAAGGCAGTACTATTTCCAGTTTTTTAAGGAATCTCCACACTGTTCTCCATAGTGGTTGTACTAGTTTGCATTCCCACCAACAGTGTAAGAGGGTTCCCTTTTCTCTACATCCTCTCCAGCATTTATTGCTTGTAGACTTTTGGATCGCAGCCATTCTGACTGGCGTGAAATGGTACCTCACTGTGGTTTTGATTTGCATTTCTCTGATAATGAGTGATGTTGAGCATCTTTTCATGTGTTTGTTAGCCATCTGTATGTCTTCTTTGGAGAAATGTCTGTTTAGTTCTTTGTCCCATTTTTTGATTGGGTCATTTTTTTTCTGGAATTGAGCTGCAGGAGTTGCTTGCATATTTTTGAGATTAATTCTTTGTCAGTTGCTTGGTTTGCTATTATTTTCTCCCATTCTAAAGACTGTCTTTTCATCTTGCTTATAATTTCTTTTGTTGTGCAGAAGCTTCTAAGTTTAATTAGGTCCCATTTGTTTATTTTTGCTTTTATTTCCAACATTCTGGGAGGTGGGTCATAGAGGATCCTGCTGTGATTTATGTCGGAGAGTGTTTTGCCTGTTATCCTCTAGGAGTTTTATAGTTTCTGGTCTTAGGTTTAGATCTTTAATCCACTTTGAGTTTATTTTTGTATATGGTGTTAGAAAGTGTTCTAGTTTCATTCTTTTACAAGTGGTTGACCAGTTTTCCCAGCACCACTTGTTAAAGAGATTGTCTTTTCTCCATTGTATATTCTTGCCTCCTTTGTCAAAGATAAGGTGTCCATAGGTGCGTGGATTTATCTCTGGGCTTTCTATTTTGCTCCATTGATCTATATTTCTGTCTTTGTAACAGTACCATACTGTCTTGATGACTGTGGCTTTGTAGCAGAGCCTGAAGTCAGGCAGGTTGATTCCTTCAGTTCCATTCTTCTTTCTCAAGATTGCTTTGGCTATTCAAGGTCTTTTGTATTTCCATACAAATTGTGAAATTATTTGTTCTAGCTCTGTGAAAAATACCGTTGGTAGCTTGGTAGGGATTGCATTGAATCTATAGATTGCTTTGGGTAGTGTACTCATTTTCACTATATTGATTCTTCTGATCCATGAACACGGTATATTTCTCCATCTATTAGTGTTCTCTTTGATTTCTTTCACCAGTGTTTTATAGTTTTCTATATATAGGTCTCTTGTTGCTTTAGGTAGATATAGTCCTAAGTATTTTATTCTTTTCGTTGCATTGGTGAATGGAATTGTTTCCTTAATTTCTCTTTCTATTTTCTCATTATTAAGGTATAGGAATGCAAGGGATTTCTGTGTGTTGATTTTATATCCTGAAACTTTACTATTTTCACTGATTAGCTCTAGTAATTTTCTGGTGGAGTCTTAAGGGTTTTCTGTATAGAGGATCGTGTCATCTGCAAACAGTGAGAGTTTTACTTCTTTTCCAACGTGGATTCCTTTTATTTCTTTTTCTGCTCTGATTGCTGTGGCCAAAACTTCCAAAACTATGTTAAATAGTAGTGGTGAAAGTGGGCACCCTTGTCTTGTTCCTGACTTTAGGGGAAATGCTTTCAATTTTTCACCATTGAGGATAATGTTTCCTGTGGGTTTGTCATATATAGCTTTTATTATGCTGAGAAATGTTCCTTCTATTCCTGCTTTCTGGAGAGTTTTTATCATAAATGGATGTTGAATTTTGTCAAAGGCTTTCTCTGCATCTATTGAGGTAATCATATGGCTTTTATTTTTCAATTTGTTAATGTGGTGTATTACATTGATTGATTTGCAGATATTGAAGAATCCTTGCATCCCTGGGATAAAGCCCACTTGGTCATGATGTATGATCTTTTTAATGTGTTGTTGGATTCTGATTGCTGGAATTTTGTTAAGGATTTTTGCATGTTTGAAGGTGTGCTTACTGTCTTCCATCTCAATTGTTTTTTCATAATGTGCAACACACACACACACATACAGTCTACAGTAATGCTCTGAGTTCTAGTTCTTCTCATCAGAAGTTACATAACATGTATTCCTTTTCTTAGGTCTCTACAAGGGACCATGAGTGGTGATGGTTTTGTTAACTTATGCTAGAAGTGGAACACTGTTAACGTGTTAGTTCTTATATGTGACCCTTGTCAAATAACAACATACTCTAAATTAAATACAAATGCACATATTTCCTTAAGATGAATACTAGGTTACTTGAGGAAGTAAGGAGACATAGATCAGGGTAGGAGGGTAGATGATCTGAGACAGGGGAACCTTTCTGGACCCTCAAATCATATCAGGAAGACAGTTATCTATCGTGTCCAGCTCTGGGTTTGCAGTAACTTTGCTTTGTGGACCTGGTGATGGTGAATATTATCACTGTCTCCTCTAGGAACCCCCAATGCACTAACTAAATACTGAAGGCAGGTGAGAGATGGTACTCAGAGATGCAGGGCTTTTGGATAAATGTAGAATGGAGACAGTTGAAGAGGTAGAAAGAGGGGGTATACCCTACACGCTAATGTACGTGTCTCTCCCCTTACTCTCCAACTCTCAGACAATGTGCTCATGCCTTTGCATGCCTCCATCTTGAGGCACGAGATGTTTTTTTTCTCCCCAGTGTGAATCAGAGTAGACATGGCTTCCAAAGAGCCAAAGGGAATGGCATTCACCCATCACAGCAGGGACGGGCACCAGAGGCTCCAGCAGTTGACAATATGTTTGTAACAGATCACTGGGCAATTTTCCAGTCTGATACTTCCCTTTGCCTGCGTCCTCCAAAGCCCAAGGTATCAAGAATGTTGGCAGTCTAGTGTGATGAAGGCTTTGAAACCCAACCCCCTTTCCATACCATGTGCTGGAAGGCACCCAAGCTGCAATACCCTGTTGGGTACTACAGCTTGGATGCAGTACCCAAGGCCCTGAGTCCCAGGTTAATAGTACCAAACAATGGCCCTTACCCATCCACACAAAAAGAAGGCTGGAGGACTCACAAGTGTCTATTCATTTAACTCACTCTTCTGAGCAGCAAGGTGCTTACACGGGCATGTGTGCAGATGGTGAGCATGGGAATACATATGGCTGATGCATAGTAACACACAAGCACATCTACATAGATAGCCACATGTACACATACACATATATTCACGAACATGAACACACATGCATGAGCACACGCACACACACATACACACACACCACAAGCTAGATAAATCATCCATCAGGCTGGTTCTTGAGTCAAGCCAATGGGCCTTGACCTTCTCAGTCTGCTGTCAGAGCCAGAGCATGTATTTCTGCAGTGTGTAGAGTAGGAGGCACACTGAGCCTGAATTCCAGTCCCCAGCACAGCCTGGCCACCTTGCTTTGAAAGCAAGACTGTATCCCAAGAAGGCTTTTCACAGCTGCCTAACATGTGTTCAAGATGCTGTGGACTCCATCTCCTACTCTATGGACCACCCAGAGACCCCACTTTGGCTGTCTTGGCCTTTCAGCTCTGTTTCCTGCCACATAACTCTCTGGCCCATGATTCCCATTGGTCATTTAGCTGATGAGCAGCTGTCCACTCTTACATCCCTTCTTGTTCATACAGTTATAGGTCCAGCTGACAGAGCTGCCAAACATGAGCTGGGTGAGAAGGCCAAGTACCTGCTTAACACACACCTGAACCTGAATGTATCCCACTACAGCCTAGTGTGGGTGGGGGTGGGGGGGTCTCAAGAGCAAGAACTTTAGGAGGAAACTGACCTGGGTTTGAATCATCACTCTATCTTTGCATCCTTGAACATGATCGAATTGACCCTCAGTTTTCTCAGCTGTAAAATGTGGATGCCCATCTCATATGTGACTGTGAGGACTGAGTATGCCCTGAGGCAGTCAGCATATACTAAGGGCTCATAAATGTTGGCTGTTACTGTCACCATCTGCATCATCTTCACTTCATGCTCATTAGCAACAGAGAACCCCTAAGGAATACTTGGGATCCTCATACTGTCATTTGCCCCCATCACTTGCTTTTTCTTGTCATGCAACCTCAGGTACTCTGAGTAGGGATCCAGAAACCAAAAACTTCTTTCTTTCAGCAGTTTTTTTTTTTTTTTTTTTTACTTATTTACATTGGCTTCTCTTTGATGGTTTAGGGAAAGAGAAAAATTTACTAAGAAGCAAACACACACCAGGCACTTTATAGAGTTAAAAGCTTGAAAATTCTCCCACAAAATTTGAGTTGTGTATGCAAGTGGAACTTTGACAGGAGAGGTCTGCTGGGTGAGAGATCAGAAGATCCACCTTTGGGAGGAGAAAGAGATCAACAAATGCTTGTCCATATGTGTGTGTTAAATCATGGGAGCAGGACAGTTCCCTGCAGTCCTAAGACATAGAAGAAGCAGAACCAGGTCCCAGCTTTGTCAGATGGTAGAAGGTGGGGCTCCAGGGATTCAGGGCCCCAAACAGAATGTCAATTTTGTGGCAGGATGTGGTCTGTATAGGGTTCTGGGTGCACATGTTAACCCTAGACAGTTTTCTGATTCAAGGTAAGAAGTGAGAGACAGAAGGCTATTGTTCTTAAAAGGTGAATTTCATAAGGACTTCAGAATGCCATCACTTCCATCTCAGTGTCCTGCACAGAGAATGCTACCCAAGAGAGGAATAATATCAGATTTATTGTGCAATTACTTGTGGCAGGTACTATTCTAGATACTCTACAAGTAGTGGCTCAATTAATCCTCACCACACCTCTACTAGGTGGGGATTTCTGCATCCCATCCTGTAGATGAGGAGACTGAAATAGCAGAGAAATTATTCTCAGCACAAGGTCATACAGATAGCATTTCTAGGATCTGAATTCTGGAGTCTAGTTCAGGAGCCTTCACTCATAACCATCATGCAGCCAGAATCTGAAGAAAAATAGTTGGGAATACTCAAAGGTAGGCCCAAGCAGCATCAGTTGGTGCTTAACCCTCTGGACAGTGGTATGGGCTTTCTTTGGGCAGAAGCAGTGATACTTTTGCAAATTCTGTGACCAGGTGACAACATGGAGCATGAACAACTAAGACAGCTTGTAGGATCTCAGAGACAAGATTTGTTTTCACCTTCAAATAGGACAAATCTTGGTCTGACTCTAGCAAATAGATAAGGCTGTGGGTACCCTAAATAGAGAGGAATCAGGTAATTTTACTGTACCTTGAACGTGCCCCAAGGCAAGTTGTGTCCATTGTAAGGGTCATAAATGACTGTCTGCCTGCAGACCCTCTGGTCTGACACCTGTTTTTGTAAATGAAAATGAGACACAGTCATATCTGTTCATTTAGGTCTTTTCCACAGCTGCTTTGCACAAAGCATTGGTGTTGAATACTTGTGACAGGCTGTATGATCTGCAAAGCCTAAAATATCTAAAATCTGGCCTTTCACAAACTGAATTTTGCTGACTCCTGGTCTAGAGAAATATTTGTTCTTTAACATTTTCTCATCCAAGCCTCCCAGGCTCAGGTCTTATGTGTTACCAGTCCTATTTTATGGATGGAAAAAATCTGAGGCCCAGAGACATTAGACAATTTATTCCAAGTTCTGTGGCCACAAAGTCTTGTCTGTCAGAATTAGGGCCCAGATCCCTTGACTCCAAAGGCTATTTCCTTTGATTTCATCCTTCTACAAATGGGTTCTTTCATGTCTGGTGACAGGATGTGTGCTACATCACTCAGTCATGTCTGACTCTTTGTGACTCTATGGACTATAGTCTGCCAAGTTCCTTGTCTCTGAGCTTCTCCAGGCAAGAATACTGGAGTGTGTTACATTGCCCTCCTTCAGGGGATCTTCCCAATCCAGACATAGAAACTTTGTCTCATGTTGTCTCCTGCGCTGGCAGACGGGTTCTTTACCTCTAGCACCATCTGGGAAGCCACTGTTTCTCCTCCAAAACCCTAGAACAAAGCCCCAGGGAAAAGGTGGTAAATTACACGGACCTGCATCCAAATACAGAGCGTTTTCTTTCCCTTTCTGTTCTCAAAAACTTAAGAAGGACACTGGATGTCACCTGTGCAAATTACTTGTACTTTGCACAGTACATGTCTGTGTGAAGACTTCAGGCTTCTGTCAAACTTCATAAAATTTTTGAATCTCTAGAGTTAAGATCACGGAGAAATCAACTGGCTTCAAGTCTAAGGAAAAACAGTGCCTGTAGGGAGAGAAGAGGTGCAGAAACCTCTTCTGGGGAAGAAGAAACCTCTGGGGAAAACACATCTGGATACAAAGAGTCTTGCTGCCATAATTGACAGATGGGTGAAGGTCAAGTGTGGGCTAGGGCTGGTGGGACAGTGGGATCCCCAAGGGGCTACATAAATTGGAGGAGTCGGCAGTCTCTTCCAGCCTCATTCTCCGTGAGATACCAGGCACTCAAAACAGGTGAGAACAGGCCTAAGAAATGCTTACTGTGGAACAGACATGGGGAAGAGAAGGAGCAGCCATAGAGGGGCAAGAAATTCAACTAGATTTGTCTCCTTTATCTCCCAGACAGAACAAAAGCTTTCATCTTTGGGGAGAAAAGCAATAAGCACTTCTGGCTTTAGGGTGTTAGGGAAGAGTCATTTACGTCTGGGAAAAGGGAACAAAGAGGAAAGTTCTACTTCCGAGGAGAATTCTGGCAGCCCCCACTTTAGTAAAATGCTGGGGGTGGGCTTCACCAGTAATACATACAACCATCAAGTACGTCCTCATAGGGTGCACTGAGAGGGGCTTTCACATTGAGAGGATCTCACATTGCCTCTGTGACACGTTCTACTAATGCCCACCTCCATCCAAGCATGAAAAAACAACAGCCAAACCCAGTCAAGGGATGGTCTATAAAATAACTAACCAGTAACCTTCAAGAGTGTCAAAGTTATGAAATAAAGGAAAGACAAACTGTTCCAGAGTGGAGGAGACCATGCTGCTGCTGCTAAGTCGCTTCAGTCATGTCCGACTCTGTGAGACCCCATGAACTGCAGCCCACCAGGCTCCCCGTCCCTGGGATTCTCCAGGCAAGAACACTGGAGTGGGTTGCCATTTCCTTCTCCAATGCATGAAAGTGGAAAGTGAAAGTGAAGTCACTCAGTCGTGTCTGATTCTTAGCGACCCCATGAACTGCAGCCTACCAGGCTCCTCCATCCATGGGATTTTCCAGGCAAGAGTACTGGAGTGGGTTGCCATTGCCTTCTCCTGGAGGAGACCATGAGACATAATTAAATGAGGTATGGGGTCCTGGATGGGATCCTAAAATGAAAAAAAAAGAAAAAGAACATTCCCAGAAAAAACTGTTGAACTCTGAATAAATTCTATACTTTAGTTAATAGTAGGGAAGCCGAGTGAAAGATATATGAGAACTCTCAATACTATATATGTGTGTGTGTGTGTGTGTGTATATATATATATATACACACACACACATATGTATATCTGCCATTCTGCTATGAACCTAAAATATCATTTAATACTATTTAAATGTTTTAAAAATAACTATTCCAATAAGTATATGCAAATAGAATTTCACCTTACCACTGATTGCCATTAGAATTCCAGAAACCAGTTATTTGATTGACTGCTCTTTAAGGTACTGATTATAACATGGTAGTTTTCTATATCTCTACTCTGCTAACATGATGACAATTATGTTATTATCTGTAAACAAACACATAATTTTACTAGTACAAAATGTTTCAAAGTATCTGTCTTTGACATTTCTCAAATGAATGACACCTTTTGCAAACTTGAGTTTCCTTCAATGTGTATATTTTTGTAAAAAATTTTCACCTATCAGATCGCAAAAATTATTGAGTGGAATCCCCTCTTCATTTTCTCACCTCAGGACCTGCGTTCTTGCTGTTTCTTCAGCTGATATGGGGTTGTTCCTGTTCTCTTTTAGTCCTTCTCATCACTCAAGATGCAGCTCAAATGCTCTGCTTTCTTCCTTTTGCGCTCCTGGCCTGTAATATCTTTCATAGTCAAAATATTAAAAATATTGAAAACCTGGTATATCACAGATATTTACCTGTCAGGATGAATATTGGCCATAAACACACAGTTTGGCCAAATTGCACCTACTTGTTGAATCTCTTTTTTTCCAATTGCACCTTGCATTCCACTGTGCAGCTTAGACAGTGTTTTTAAAATAATGTATACTTTGCCTGTTGGACTGCAAAATCTTTAGGAGTAAGCTTCCTCATCTTTGTGTAACCCCATGTGTTTAGCACAGTGCCCTTTCCCTAATATTTGCTCTGAGGGTCACAGAGGCTTGGTGATGGAGTTAGAATTTGAATACCTGCCCTTAACTCCTATGATTGCAAATTCCATGTTGCTTGCAATAGGTCTCTCATATATGTTGAACCAGTTAGGATATGTTTGACTCTAAGAAACTGAATACTGATCTACAATGGCTTTGACAATGAAGGAATGTTAACTCACAGAACAAAATTCTGGCAATGGATAATAGGTTTCTTACAGAGAATTAACACATCATTAGGAACTCAGGCTCATTCTCTCTCTCCTTTCTGCTTTCCTCAGTGTGTTGGCTTTCTGTCCTTAGGCTTATTAACTCACGGTGGCAAACTGATGCCACGTACCACCCTCACACATAATACCATCTCACACAGGGAAAAAATGTGCAGGAAACACTATCTCTGCTCCTCCCTGAGACTTTCCTTTATGTCTCACTATCCAGAAGAAACTCACATGCTTAACCCTAGACCAATCACTGGCAAAAAAAAAAAAAAAAAAGTGGAATGTCTGTGACTAACATACACCAATTAGAGTTTCTTCCTTGAAGCTGGAGTAGGGAGCTGCATTCCCAGGGCATGCTGTAATCTGGGTCATATCTGAGCACACTTTGTGTTCTGTCAGCAAGAAGGAAGGACAGTATGACTGTTGGTTATGGGCTAGCATCTGTTATGTGCTAACCTGAGGTATTCTTTATTTCTTATATGTATTCACAATCCCCCTTTAATTCTATTATGATCCTGAGAGCAGGAGTCAAGTCTTAGACTTCTTTTGCATTCTCCAGAGTCTGGCCCAGAGATGAGATTAGTGTATACCTGTTGATCAGTTGAAGAAAAGGAAAATAACCTAATGTCAAAAAGTTGAAGACTCTGTCATTCACAATTCTTCCGTATTTCTATGCCAGCCTTTGATGGGTCCTTTTGGTGCACTTGCAGAGGATATCAAGTTGGAAGAAGGGCACCAGGAATTCTGTGTGATGATAATCAGTTTGTTGGCTGGGCAGGCACACATGCCAAATTATACACCAGGCAGACATTGCGACACCTGCTTTGACAAAGCATATCCATTATGGGATTTGTGTAACTACTAATGCCAGCAGCAGAGTTCCCCACATTCATCATGTTTCTCTCATTTCCATATTTTTGCTCATGTTACCCCTTTTCTTGGAACATCTTCTCCTCTCCCACCAATATTTCACCTGGCTGAATCCTGTTCATCATTAAAACCTTTCCTGGGAGACTTTCCTCCCAAATTCTCCTACAAGGCAATTTGGATTCCTTTTCTATGATCCTGGGTGGGTGTCCTAATAGTCGCACATAATAACATCATATGTTATATATATATATATATATATATATATATATATGTATGTATATACATGAGATATTATATGGTATATATATAAGATACAATTTAGTGCTTATTATCTCCTAGGTTTGTGATAAATGTTTTAGCTACTATTATCTTGATCAGAAAAACCCTATGATACATTATGGGACTGACTTTCTGGTTTGAAGTGTAATAAAATAATAATAGAACTAAAGTTGCAATTAAAAAATGCTTTAAAGGAAAACATACAGGGATATAAAAGTACCTACGAGGGCAAGCAGACAGTGCATCGCAAGAAGCATTTAAATTGAGAATGAAAGACTAAGTGGACATTAACCAGGTTTGTCTAGAAGCCATTGGGAAGATGTTGAACAGTATTAAGATACCTTAGATATCTTAAAGAGGGTACATGTGTGGGGAATTTGAGACAGGAGTCACATAATCAGGTTTCTGTTTGAAAAAAAAAAATGATTGGGCTGCAGTGTATCTTATAAAAGTTGAGTCAGAAGGGATATGGAGAGAACAGTTGAGAGGCTTCTTCTGTGGTCCAAGATCAAGATGGTGGTGGCTTGGATCAGGGTAGCGGCCTTAGAGATGGAACAAAAAAGGTGGATTTGAGCTTTATTCATTTTCTATTGCTTCTGTAACAAATTAACACTAACCTGGAGGCTTAAAGAGGCTTAAAACAATGTCTACTTAGCATCTCACAGTTGGTCAAAAGTCCTGGCACAAAGTGGCTCAACCGCTCTCTGCCCAGAGTGTCTCAGGGCTGAAATCATAATTCAGCCAGCCAGAGTTTTAACTAAGGCTTTGAGGAAGATTCTACTTGCAAACTCATCTCAGGCCATTGACAGAATTTAATTCGTTGAGGTTGTAGGACTTCAGTCTCCATTTCCCTGAAACATGACCTCTTTTACTCTCAAGCCACTGATGGTGCATCAAATTCTCCTCGTGGTTGTAATCTCCTCCATGCCCTTCTGCTGTTTCTGATTTTCCTCTTCTGATTTCTTTTCTACTTTTCAGGGTTCATGTGATTACATTAGACCTGCCTAGAATATACAGGATAATCTCTCTATCTTGAGGTCGACTGGTTAACATCCTTAATCATATTCGCCATCTCTACTTTGCCACACACTATAACATAACCATGGGCATGCCATTAAAAGGCAAAGGCCATGGCGGCCAAAATTCTGCCTGTTTTATCTGCTGAGATAAAATCAATAGTTTTTGGCCATGGATTGAAAGGATAATGATTATATACTTTCTCAAAGACAGATGCAAATGTAGAGAAGTTAGTTCATATCAGGAAATGGGCTGCCATTATTTGTGAGCTAATATCATCAGATGCGACCCAGATAATCACGATGATGTGATCACTGACCTAGAGCCAGACATCCTAGAAAGCAAAGTCAAGTGGCCCTTAAGAAGCATCACTACGAACAAAGCTAGTGGAGGTGATGGAATTCCAGTTGAGCTATTTCAAATCCTGAAAGATGATGCTGTGAAAGTGCTGCACTCAATATGTCAGCAGATTTGGAAAACTCAGCAGTGGCCACAGGACTGGAAAAGGTCAGTTTTCATTCCGATCGCAAAGAAAGGCAATGCCAAAGAATGCTCAAACTACCGCACAATTGCACTCATCTCACACACTAGTGAAGTAATGCTCAAAATTCTCCAAGCAAGGCTTCAACAGTACATGAAACCTGAACTTCCAGATGTTCAAGCTGGTTTTAGAAAAGGCAGAGGAACCAGAGATCAAATTGCCAACATCCGTTGGATCATTGAAAAAGCAAGAGAGTTCCAGGAAAACATCTATTTCTGATTTATTGACTATGCCAAAGCCTTTGACTGTGTGGATCATAATAAACTGTGGAAAATTCTGAAAGAGATGGGACTATCAGTTCACCTGACCTGCCTCTTGAGATATCTGTATGCAGGTCAGGAAGCGACAGTTAGAACTGGACATGGAACAACAGACTTGTTCCAAATAGGAAAAGGAGTACATCAAGGCTGTATATTGTCACCTTGCTTATTTAACTTACATGCAGATTACATCATGAGAAATGCTGGGCTAGATGAAGCACAGCTGGATTCAAGATTGCTGCGAGAAATATCAATAACCTCAAATATGTAGATGACACCACCCTTAAGGCAGAAAGAACCTCTTGATGAAAGTGAAAGACGAGAGTGAAAAAGTTGGCTTAAAGCTCAACATTCAGAAAACTAAGATCATGGCATCCAGTCCTGTCACTTCATGGGAAATAGATGGGGAAACAGTGGAAACAGTGTCAGACTTTATTTTGAGGGGGCTCCAAAATCACTGCAGATGATGATTGCAGCCATGAAATTAAAAAATGCTTACTCCTTGGAAGAAAAATTATGACCAACATAGACAGCATATTAAAAAGCAGAGACATTACTTTGCCAACAAAGGTCCGTCTAGTCAAGGCTATGGTTTTTCCAGTGGTCAGGTATGGATGTAAGAGTTGGACTATAAAGAAAGCTGTAAAGCTGAGTGCAGAAGAATTGATGCTTTTGAACTGTGGTGTTGGAGAAGACTCTTGAGAGTCCCTTGGACTGCAAGAAGATCCAACCAGTCAATCCTAAAGGAGATGAGTCCTGAATATTCTTTGGAAGGACTGATGCTGAAGCTGAAACTCCAATACTTTGGCCACCTGATGCGAAGAATTGACTCATTTGAAAAGACCCTGATGCTGGGAAAGATTGAAGGCGGGAGGATAAGGGGACAACAGAGGATGAGATAGTTGGATGGCATCACCAACTCAATGGACATGAGTTTGAGTAAACTCCAGCAGTTGGTGATGGACAGGGAGGTCTGGCATGCTGCAGTCCATGGGTTCGCCAAGAGTCGGACATGACTGAGCGACTGAACTGAACTGAGCTGAATACCCTCAGATGTTTTGTAGGCCTGGTACGCAGCATGAGTAACAAGAACTGGGTCAGAGGAAACATGGCCTGAGCTCTGGCCCCTGCTCTGCACATCCCTGGGCAAGTTTAGGGGACCCTGGTTTCCTAATTTGTAGAAGGAAGATATGGAAGCAGATAGTTTCTTCTAAGTGCAAATTTCTAATACTGAGTTAATCATATTCATTTGTCTTTTCTTCCTGCTACTTGATTGGGAACAGGCCAGGTGTGAGGAGGAGGGGCCGTGGAACGCTCTGCAAATGCTGAATTCATCATGTCTTTTCATACAGTGTAATACCGACAGATGTTTCTGAGTCATAATAAAAGGTTAAATATTTTAATAAAAAAAGACACATGTTGAAGGTGATTTGGGTTTCTATTAAACTCCCCTATACCCACAATTTTTCCTCACATGCAAATGAACTGGAAGCTTATTAATGAGATGAGAGGCTAGAGCCTAATTAGCAGCAGAACTGGGGAAGCTTACACTAGCTGATTCAGCAAACTAACTGGATAATTACTGTAGCTGGACTTTGGCAGCTTCTAGAAAAGCTTATTAATGGAGCTCTCAGAAATTGCTTTGATTATGGCCTCTCAACCTGGGGGCTTAATCCAGGCCATAGACGTTTTACGGTTATTCTGTGCAGGGAATCAGTCTCTTTCATCATCATTAGTAGGCAGGCAGAATACAAACCATCTCCTGCTAGGTCAAAACCTTACCAACTTAGAGACCCGAGGGAACTTCTGTGTCTACTGCTGAGCCAGTTGTTTCTGAGTCCAGTTTTGTTTGTTCCTCAGCTTAGAGAGATACACCTCATGATACTTTTCACATTCATTGCCTATTTGAGTCTAGTACTTTAGATATTAATTTTTAATTTAAAAGACATATATATGGCATTTAGCATGGCTGACACAGTTCTAAGTGATTTACACTTGTAAAATCTCATTTAATCCTCACAATCCTGTGAGGGACATGTTATTAGTATCTTCCATGTATACATGCTTGCTTATACCCCAGGGCTAGTATCATACATGTTTCCATGTGGGTACAAGGAAATTGAGGCACAAAGTAACTTACCTAAAATCACAGTCAGTGAGGAACAGGGTCAGTATATAAACTCAAGAACCTTGACTTCTGAATACAGACTCTTAGCCATGTCGCTCTGATGATTTTGTAGCTTGGCATGGTGATAGTTCAGAAGAAAAGCTGAATTAGACAAAGCACTAGGCTTCCAAACTAAGGCTGGCTTTCTGAAATTCTGATTATAAAACAGAACATTAATTCTATTTTGTTAGAAGTAGTTAGTGCCATTTGGCTTTTCTTGGATCTTGAGCTTAACATAGTCCACAAGTGAATCACGGGAAACCCAGAGGACAGGAGAACATGTTAAAGGTTACCATGGAGGTGCAATAGGCAAAATATGGCCTGAGGGAAGCCCTGCAGGGTGAGCTACCCAGGTTCTTAATCAAATAAGTTCTAAGAGGGAAAAACAGATCAAAGTGAATTCATAGTTTGAAAGAAACTTGAGGCATTTCAGCTGAGTGCAGGGTATACATCTTCTTTGGACCTTGATCTAAATGAAATGTAAGAGATTGATACAATTGATATAAAATTGATAAAAGCTAAAAGTTGGAACACTAGTTATTAGATGGTATTAAGTAATTATCAATATTTTAGCTATGAAAATATTATTACATGTTACTTTTTGAGTTCATGTATCTTATTGGAATACATAATATGATGTCTGGAATTTGCTTCATCTGAATGCAGAGTTCCAAAGAATAGCAAGAACAGATAAGAAAGCCTTCTTCAGCAATCAATGCAAAGAAATAGAGAAAAACAACAGAATGGGAAAGACTAGGGATCTCTTCAAGAAAATCAGAGATACCAAAGGAAAATTTCATGCAAAGATGAGCTCAATAAAGGACAGAAATGGTATGGACCTAACAGAAGCAGAAGATATTAAGAAGAGATGGCAAGAATACACAGAAGAACTGTACAAAAAAGATCTTCTTGACCCAGATAATCATGATGGTGTGATCACTGACCTAGAGCCAGACATCCTGGAATGTGAAGTCAAGTGGGCCTTAGAAAGCATCACCACGAACAAAGCTAGTGGAGGTGATGGAATTCCAGTTGAGCTATTCCAAATCCTGAAAGATGATGCTGTGAAAGTGCTACACTCAATATGCCAGCAAATTTGGAAAGCTCAGCAATGGCCACAGGACTGGAAAAGGTCAGTTTTCATTCCAATCCCAAAGAAAGGCAATGCCAAAGAATGCTCAGACTACCGCACAATTGCACTCACTTCACAGGCTAGTAAAGTAATGCTCAAAATTCTCCAAGCCAGGCTTCAGCAATACGTGAACAGTGAACTTCCTGATGTTCAGTCTTGTTTTAGAAAAGGCAAAGGAACCAGAGATCAAATTGCCAACATCCGCTGGATCATGGAAAAAGCAAGAGAGTTCCAGAAACACATCTGTTTCTGCTTTATTGACTATGCCAAAGCCTTTGACTGTGTGGATCACAATCAAATGTGGAAAATTCTGAAAGAGATGGGAATACCAGACCACCTGATCTGCCTCTTGAGAAATTTGTATGCAGGTCAGGAAGCAACAGTTAGAACTGAACATGGAACAACAGACTGGTTCCAAATAGGAAAAGGAGTTCGTCAAGGCTGTATATTGTCACCCTGTTTATTTAACTTATATGCAGAGTACATCATGAGAAACACTGGACTGGAAGAAACACAAACTGGAATCAAGATTGCCAGGAGAAATATCAATAACCTCAGATATGTAGATGACACCACCCTTATGGCAGAAAGTGAAGAGGAACTCAAAAGCCTCTTGATGAAAGTGAAAGTGGAGAGTGAAAAGTTGGCTTAAAGCTCACCATTCAGAAAACGAAGATCATGGCATCCGGTCCCACCACTTCATGGGAAATAGATGGGGAAACAGTGGAAACAGTGTCAGACTTTATTTTTCTGGGCTCCAAAATCACTACAGATGATGACTGCAGCCATGAAATTAAAAGACGCTTACTCCTTGGAAGGAAAGTTATGACTAACCTAGATAGCATATTCAAAAGCAGAGACATTACTTTGCCAGCAAAGGTTCATCTAGTCAAGGCTATGGTTTTTCCTGTGGTCATGTATGGATGTGAGAGTTGGACTGTGAAGAAGGCTGAGTGCCAAAGAATTGATGCTTTTGAACTGTGGTGTTGGAGAAGACTCTTGAGAGTCCCTTGGACTGCAAGGAGATCCAACCAGCCCATTCTGAAGGAGATCAGCCCTGGAATTTCTTTGGAAGGAATGATGCTAAAGCTGAAACTCCAGTACTTTGGCCACCTCATGCGAAGAGTTGACTCACTGGAAAAGACTCTGATACTGGGAGGGATTGCGGGTGGGAGGAGAAGTGGACGACAGAGGATGAGATGGTTGGATGGCATCACTGACTTGATGGACGTGAGTCTGAGTGAACTCCGGGAGTTGGTGATGGACAGGGAGGCCTGGCGTGCTGCGATTCATGGGGTCTCAAAGAGTCGGACACGAATGAGCGACTGATCTGATCTGAATGTGGGGCTGGGCTAGTGAGCAAATGTACAGTTAAAATAAGATTAATAATAATTGTTAAAGTTGGATAATGCATACAACTATTCTTTAATTAGAATTAAAAGTTTTCATAATAATTGTTTAAAAAATTTTACCTTGTTCAAAATATATATTTTATTTTTTTCTTTCACAAAATTAAAGGAACCCACTTTAAATAACATGGAATGACATAACATAGAGAAAACTGAAGGTTAAATAAAATTTTGTTTTTAGTTAGATACACAAGTAGTTTAAAAGATAGTAATGGCATCTGGATACGAGAGAGAAACCTGCTTGTTTATACCCCAGGGCAGAAATTATGGTATTTGTTTATACCCATACTGAACAAATCTGACACTGCGAGAAACCACAGACTTCCTTACCAGCATCATTGGCAGAAACCCCTGCCTCCACAGGGTGTGCGCATCCAGATTCTTGGATGTTCATCAAGACCAGATTGAGTCTTTAGGGCTTCACCCATCACCAAGCAGAAGGATGTTTCATTGCTTTTCCCCATCACATATGCCACTGAAGATTAGGATTTCCTAGTTAAAATCTTACCCTTAGGTAGTTGTCGGGAGCACACCTCATTTACTTAAGGCCAACGAGTGGATCAGCCTCAGAATTATAACAAGTTTCCCTTTCCAACAAAGGAATGCCAGTCTTTTGTGTCTTGTTGGTTCTTGGCAAGCTGCTGCTGGTGCTGCTAAGTCGCTTCAGACGTGTCTGACTCTGTATGACCCCATAGATGGCAGCCCACCAGGCTCCCCCATCCCTGGGATTCTCCAGGCAAGAACACTGGAGTGGGTTGCCATTTCCTTCTCCAATGCATGAGAGTGAAAAGTGAAAGTGAAGTCGCTCAGTTGTGTCCGACTCCCAGCGACCCCATGGACTGCAGCCTACCAGGCTCCTCTGTCCATGGGATTTTCCAGGCAAGAGTACTGGAGTGGGGTGCCATTGCCTTCTCCATCTTGGCAAGCAGTATAGCTTTAGAAGCCTTTATATCAGTTTGGTATGTTTCTGCAGAGTCACTAAACCTGTTGACTAGCTTTGAGTTCCAAATCTTTCCTTGGGATGGCACCATGCAATACAGCTCAGAGGGCAATTGCTCTGTAAAAGAAGCTGTTCTCAGAATCCCATAGGAGTGGGGGCTTTCCTGGTGGTCCTGTGGTTAAAAATCCACCTTCCAATGCAGGGGACCTGGGTTCAATCTCTGATCAGAAAACTGAGACCCCACATGCCATGGGGTAACTAGGACTGCACACCACAGATACTGGGCCCATGGACTCCTCGTGCTGCAGCAAGAACAACAGAGCCTTTGTGCCGTAAATAAGACCCAGTACAGCCAGAAGAGAAAAGAATCCCGTAGGATGGTGAATCCCAGAGAAAGAGAGGTTTACATTTCTTTCTGTCTTTTTTCATATCATTATACTATCCTCAGGATATGACAGTGATATTCAATCCTGGGTTTGAATTAGAATCACTTATAGAACTTGCAACTATACTGGTGCACAGGGCCCACCTCTACAGACTCTTATTATTGTTATTAAATAGCATCAGGTATCAGTCTTTAAGTTTTCCAAATGATTCCAATGCTCAGTGAAAGCTGAGTATCTCTGATTAGAAGGCCTTAACTAACAACAATGACAATGTGAAATTCTGTCTGTGAACAGGGTTCTCCAATGTTTATCACACATCTACTCAAGAAGGTTCATGGAGGACAAGGGAAGTGCTTTAAATGTATCAGGAATTTAACCCAAACTGAACAATCAATGCCTTCCGCTTTTATGTTCCCTGATTACTTTAATGGACAAGAGGCTCCATGGTCCAGCTCTTTCATTCCCTTTTGTCTATTGTTGCCCAAGTATAGAATTCATGAATAGCAGTGACAAGTGTAGACAGAGCACAGAAATGGGAGTCAAGGGAGATAGGTTCTAGTCCTAATTTGGCCAAGACAGTCTTAACCTGTCTGAGCCAGAATATAGTTTTAGCCAGCTTCTTTAGCCATGTGAGCATGGCCACAGTCACCTTGCCACCACTGGTCGTGATGTTCATCATGGGGAAATAGTGACCTCTACCTGGAGTCTATTTGTTCTGTTTTGGTGTATTCCTGCCTCCAGTTTCAACCCATTGCCTTAAAACTTAATTTTCCTGGTCTCTTATTTCGAGGAACCCATGCCATTGCCTTAACCCTCATCTCAATTCAGTTCCATTCTCAATTTGGCTCTATCATTGCAGCTCCAAATCCAGAGTTCATTGTCTGCCCTTTAAATATTTATTCATCATCTAACACAGGAAAAGTTTTGTTAGTAGAAGACTCCAGAAAGACATTAGTAGAGGAGAAAACTTTCCTTCCTAGTTCTTCATGCTTTCTTGTCAATGTCCTGCACCAAATGCAGCTTTCTCGGTGCCTGACTTCTGCAGGGCAAGTGTCTTCTCCAGGGCTGGGTTCCTGAAGCATGCACAGCTTTGCCAGCAGTGTGAACAGCTTTCCCAGTGCCCGGCTCCTGCAGTGTGCACGACTTTCCATGCGCCCAGCGCCTGTAGCACAGGCAGCAGCTCCTCCAGTGCCTGACTCCTGCGACATGGACAGATTTCTCTAAGCCTGGCTCCTACAGCCAAAGACATCTTCCCAGCCTCTGCAGCATGCCTAGTTGTGTCTTACCCCAGTACCCCCTCAGTCATCTCTGTAAAAAGGCACACTGGCAAGGCACCTCTGCATCATAAACTTCCCTGGATGATCTTTTCTGGGATTTTTCAGCAAGTTCCAAGATGTAGGACCTCCCTATTAACAGCTTCCACTGGCATTCTAGGGGACAGATTCCTAGCATGGTCTACCTGCTTGGCACTTCAGTGAATTCTTCATTTTCCAGTACCCTCTCTGGATCTCAGCTCTGGGAGCAGTGAGAAAGCATCTTTCTTGGGCATGCTATATCAGCCTAGTGGAGGTTGCTATTCCTTCCATCTGCATCCTACATTGTTGGGAGACCTCTTTGCTTCTGGCTAGCCAGTTCCCTGATGTAATTAATAATTCCTCAGAATTATTTTCTTTGTTCAAGTTATTGTGTGGTTTCTATCTCCTGGTTGAATCCTAACTGATACAGGCATTCAATTTATACTGGGTGAGCTCCAGACTGAAGAGATTGTCCTACCTAATCTCTTATATTTCTCTTCCATTTCTTAGACTTAAAATTCTATTTCATAACTCATGATATTTATTATAATAAAAAGTATAAAGCAAAAATCCTGAATTGATCCTTGAGAACAAGACCACAGTGAAGAACTTGACATAACATGTGTCCATATTAACAGATGACCTAGTAAAAGACCTTCAGGGAATTCACATCTCCTGTCTGAAGACCTTTGTTCTTTAGCACTTTTCTATCTTGCCTTTCGAAGTATTGTTAGAAAAGAGATTCTATCAAGAAAGAATTTTTTTTTCCCTTTTCTGGAATGTTCCTCAATATGATTCCACAGGAAGGGGTGGGTTAGTTCAGTGTAGTATTGCTTATCACTGGAAAACAAAATGTTCTTGGGATCTCAGAAAAACTCAATAAAAATTGTCTGCATTAGTACTTGCTAGAGAAACAGCACAAGAATGAGTAAAGTTTGGATAACAAATGTCGAAGTGTTAATTGTACCACTGAGCTGGTAGTCACTTTAATTTCCTGCCAATGGACTATTGTTGAGAAATTTGACTTAAAATTAAAGGCAGCCCCTTTCTCAGTGATTCACTGGTAATTGGTGCCTTTGAAAAGACTGAAGAGGACGTATTGACTTGAGGTTTCTTTCTTAATTTGCATTTTTAATTAGATGAGATCTCAAAGGGTTTCTGAGAACCCCCTTCTTCTTTTTGTTTTTTTGGCTTTTGCATTGCCTTTTTTGCATTGTTGCTCTGCAATTAGAATTTGTAACAAATGAGTTGCTGGCATATAAATGTCAACTCTGAAGTAAAATATTGTAGCTGAAAAAATGTGTGAGGTTTTGACCATTACTTTTTAAATGAAAGTACTTTTCCAAAGGTTAGCGCATTTCTTCGATGAGAGAGCATCATTTGGACTGGAAGGGGGATGCTTGGATTTCACTCTGGTTTAAGTACTTCCTATAAACTGTTTTCTCCAAGTACAGTTGAGTAATTCCTGAAACACAGTACACGACTCCCACTTGAGAGAACATTTCCTTCTTATTCCAAAGACTGTGTAGAATCATCAAGTGGACAAAGTTAACAATCCAGAAGAAGGGAGTTGGACTCAGTAATTCTTCAAAGAGTCTTTTGACCAAATGGTGTGCATCTGGCCAAATCTTGTTTGTAGGCATGACTATAGGAAAACAACCATGGGGCCAGTATTTAGCCCCAAACCAGTGGCCTATAACTGATCATGGACAAATCATTTTATCCACACGTTACCCATTTATCTGCATTTACAAGCCTGTGTTTTATGTCTGGTGCCAGTAGATGGTAATGAAGAAGCCTGGTTGCCTCTGCTTTCATAGTCTACGTAAAGGCACAGCTAGACCCACAAGAATAGAGTAAATGTGCTGTGGACACAGGCTGCCATTCCAGGCACTGATCATCTAAGCTATTTTTAAAGGCTTCTAAAGAAGAGGAATCTGTAAACTCCTGTGACAAGCTGTCCCGCATGCGGCCAGGACGCACTTCCTCACATCTAGCTTAAGCCCCTCGTTTGATGGTTAAGCCATTACTCTCCGATTCTGTTCGCAGCTGAGAGAGAAAACAGCTGCTCCTGGTCCTGCTTAGGTGAGCCTTTTATAGACTTCAAGACAGCGTCTGCCTTCTGTCTCCCTGTGACAGGAAAGAAACCGGGACTGCCAACAAAGATAACAATAATAATTTTTACTTGGAGATGGAATTATTATTGCTATGGTTACTAGTAAAATTTTTTCCAAAGGGAAAAAGGCATTTATTCAGCCCTCTGCCTCTGAGAAGAACAAAGTGCTAATAAACCCTCCTTGGTCTGTCTGCTTTGTTGATTACTCAGAAACGTTAAACGGGAACTGGTCAGAATACATCTTGCTGCCATTTGGACAGTGGTGGAGAAGTTGATGAAAACCAGTCCTTCCCTCAATTTCTGAGCTGCAGAAGTTCAATGCTTAAACCAAATAGAATCTCCCAGTTTATTAAATCGGGTCCATTTCAAGAGGGGGCCCTGAAGGAAGAAACAAGTAGATTTAGAAGTTATGGTTGTCATTTAAAAAAATCTAGAATTGTTTTTCTTAATTGTGAAGAAAACTCTGGAGAAGTCACAAACTGGTCAGGACAGGCATGTGACTGGTGAGTTGTCTAGGTGTGAAGAAAGCATCATAAATAACTTCCTTTCCAAAAGCATGCCCCCTAGTGACCAGCCAAAGCTCTTGTGTTTGATTTCTGAGGAAGTGTTAGTCACTGGTGCCCACGTGCCACTCTTTGTGGCCTCATGGACTGCAGCCCTCTAGACATCTCTGTCCAAGGGATTGCCCAGGCAAGGATATGGGAGCTGGCTGCCATTTTGTTTTGATAGTTGAAGACAAAAAAATCAAAATTTTATTCTGGGACAAATAAAGTATCTGGTCATAATCAGTTCTTAACTCACCAGCTGAGATTTGTTTATGTGGTTAGTTCTAGCCAAGAGCAGAGCTTTGAGAGGATGGATACAGGACAAATGCTTGCTAACTGGGCTGAGGAGCTGGGTAAGAGGGAAGCCTGGGGAAAAGCCTCTGGGACCCTGGCCTCAGGATGGAGAGTTTGAAGAGGGGATGAACCGGAGGAGCCACTGGAAATAAACTTGTCAATTTCCCAATATTCCTTAACATGTCTCCTTATATACATGGACCACACATGACCCAATACTTGTTTTTTAGTAAATAAAATTAAATTTAATAATTATGACTTAATAAGTAGAATGTCATTGGCAAATATGTTTTGCAGTTAATAAAATATATTCTTATGCATTTATTTGTTCATTTCTGTTCTTTGAAAAATGATTTAGGAAAGGTTAAATAATTACAAGTTAATATAGAATGTATTAATAAAGAATTAAAAAGAGAATCTACGTGTAGACAAGCAGTAGTTACCATTTTAAACGTAGGTGCTTTTTAGATTTCATTTGACCAGGTTTTCAATCTTCCATGATAAATAGAAAAGTGTACATAAGACAGAAATAAAAGAATTTTTATAAATTAAATGTATCATTAATAGGCACCCAGATGGACAAACAGGACATTCCTAGCCTAGCACCTCAGAAATATTCTCTTGTTTCTTTCCAGTTATTACCTCACCCCAAGTGCAACCATTCTCCTGGCTTCAACGGGAGAAGGAATGTTTCCATTGTACTTTACGTGACTGGCATCATGCTACATATATTCTTTTTTTTTTTTTTTTTTGGTCTGGCCTTTTTGCTCTCAATATTACACCTGTGGGATTCATCAATATTTTTATGCGCACTTACAAATTATTTGTTGTTATTGCTTATTAACATTTGACCGTGTGGATAAACGACAATGTAACTATCATTCTATTGGCTGTGTGGTCCACAGAAGCAGAGGAGGGTGGCCTGCAGAAAGTCAGAGAAAAGAAGCAGATGCCCAGAAAAGAACAGGAAAAAGACACAGAGAAACGCTAGATAGCTCTCTAGTTCCTGGGTCCAGCATTTCCCAGAGGCTCTGTGGTCCTGGGTTCTGTGAGACACATCTAGACCTCATAATGAATTCCCGTTTCCTGTACAAGCCAGCTCTAGTTGGCTTCTGTCATTTGTCACCACAGTGCAGTAACACATCCGTAGTGACAGACACTTGAATCCATCTGTTAGGAGAAAGCACCACTGGCACATTCTCCTCACAGAGGTCATGTATCCGTTTGTGTTAGGTATTGCTACACAGAATAGACAAACAAAATAACCTTTACTGAAATAAGATAGAACTTATTTCTTGGATAAACTGTTTAGAGGCAGGCAGTTCAGGGCTGATATGACAGTTCTTCAGTTATCAAAGACTAGAATGCTTCATCTTTATTCCTTGCCACAGTTGGCTCAAAAATCCTCCCACATGATTGCCTCATGGTGCAATCCGGCTGCTGAAGCTCCAGTCTTCATGTTCAGGTTTGAGGTCAAAAGAGTGAGGAAAGACAGAAGGGCAGAAAGGAGCTCTCAGGTGCTCTCTCATTTCTGGTACCCATAGAAATTCCTCTGAACAACCCCTATTGACATCTCATTGGCCAGAATCAAGTCCACTCTTACCTGGTAGAGAGTACTGAAAACGCCTTTTAGCCGGTACATCACTAGCTCCAAAGACAGAGGGGGTCCTTTAGAAAGAAGAATAAGAAAATGCAAGGTGGGTAGAGAACATGGTAGTCTCTGTAAGACATATAGTGTGTTTGTGTCCATCTAAAGGTGCACAAATCTGCTTGAGTTAGTGGAACTGACGGTCTATCAGAATTTTCCACAGCAAAAGTCATTGAAGATGAAGAGATGGAGAGACCACTGGATTAAGGCCACTCTCCCTCAGGAAGGGGATGAGGGAAGGCGCAGAAATGAGGTGCTAAAATTTTGCTTTCTCTGTTCACAAAGCAGCAGTTATTTTAAAGGGGTTTAAATTTCCCATCTGCATCATAAATTTCCTTTGAGATATTTACACAGAACCAATATCTCTCCTGCTTCCTCCTGTAGAGATGTGGCGTATTGTTTCTCCCCAGGAAGCATGCAAAATGGGTTAGTTGGCAAACAGCTAAAGTCAGTTCTCTGGAGGCTCTTTTAGTTTTAGACAGATGCAGTGTCTCTATGAGACAATCTGCAGAGAAAATGCATCCTTTTCCAATAGAGCAAGACGTCCAAAGATCCGGAAGGGTCTCCAGAGCCCACCTGTGAGCTAACCAGAAGCACAAATGTAAAAAGAGGGAAGGAAATTTGGAAGAAGATTAGCAAAGAGTTGGAAAAGTGGGTCACACTCTTAAAAGTGAGTGCCATATATTTTTTTTTAATGTCAGATCCTCACTTGCAAACTGCCAGTAATAAAAAGAAGATACCAGCTCACCTTGGGACGTGCAGATACTTCGGAATTTATGAGAAAGGACATCTGTGGAGCATGAAAAAATACATTAAAGGCAGGCAACAAAATTTGTTTTGGGAAGTTCTCTGGACTGGGGCTCACAGTGAGAGTTTTCTGTGCTTTCTTTCAACCTCTTGAAACTTGTTCGCCTCAACACCACCTCTGCTATTTGTTCACTGTGCAAAATCATAGGCTTAGGGGACTAAGGCAGGCTGGGGCCTCTACCTTCCTGGAGAAAGGAACTTTTTCTAATTCAGCCAAGATGCCCTTTAGACACTAAGATGTTATTAGGAACGTGTGGTTGGTGGATGGAATTGCTTTTATTACCAGATTTAGGTCAAGATGGACTTTCCCTTTTATCAACTTTTATCACAGCTCTTGCAGAGTGATTTTTTTCCAGAGGTTATGGTGTTTGAACCTTATTTATGAAGGTAATGTAATGCCTAACCTCTCAGTATATTAGCTATTACTATTAATTATCAGGAAATCATTGACTTCTCTCAAGACATCTTTCTTAATATTCTTTTCGATTTCAAGAAAGCTAATACTGAACAGATCAAGATCTCTTTTCCCAACTCATCTGGACAGTGAAACACATTTAACCCATGTATTCCTTAATTATTGTTAAGAATTCTTGGATAAAACTACCTGTTCTTGTTAGGTACCCACACTAATAGACATCCTCTTTTCTTATTTGAGGAGATATGAAGGTAAATCTTTTTTTAAAAGATTGTAACAGTATTATGGGCTCAATGTTTGTGTCTTCCCAAACTTTATATGTTGAAGTATTTAACTCCCAACTTGTGTTGTGAGATGAAGCCTTTGCGGGGTGATTAGGTCATGAGGGTGGAGCCCTCATGAATGAGATTCTAACCCTTGCCACTTCTGTCACATGTGGTCATGGTGAGAAGGCAGCCATTTACACACCAGCAAGCAGGCTGTCACCAGACACCAAATCTGCTGGCATCTTGACATTGAACTTCCCAGTGTCTGAAACTGTGATAATAAACATTTGCTGTTTAAGCCACCCCGTCTATAGTACATCCATTAGCAGCCCAAACAGATAAGACAAACAGTTACCTTTACGTGCCTGTCAGAGTCTCTCTGTCTTGTCCATCTCTGGGACCATTGGCTGTGGCAGTGGCAGTGGCCACACTGACTTCATGCCCTAAAAGTCGAAGCACACTTCTCATGCTAGTTCATGCCCACACTGCTCTATGCCTCTCCCTTTTGCCTGCCTAGGGACATCTCTGTTCCTGCTGATGCATGAGTCTAAGAAGAAGAGGGGAGGTAATACTCCAGTAAGATGAACTTTTGACTAATGGGAGAAGGAGGCTAAAAAAGGGATTCTTCTCCATTATTCCACCTGAATGAAGAAACCTGAGAAGCAAGTGTTCATGTGGTGCCTCAGGAATGGTCCTGAGAGGTCCAGTATTCAGTTGCACTCAACACTAAAAGCAGGATCGCTTGGAAACATACCCTCGAATTGTCTTCTTCCCTGCCTCTTTCCTCCCATTTCCCCTCGCTTTGGCTTCCCTGGGATTGCACTTCTAATCTTGGCTTTTACCTCAGGCTCTGGTTTTTTGGGGAACTCAGGTACAACACAATCTATTGTTTTTAATTTTAAGTAAGATTGGCTTGTTTTAAAACTATATTAATTTATTTTGCATATTTACATATTAAAACCTCTCATCTTGTGTGATTCATTGGGCATTTTTTTTTAGAGTGGTTTGAATCTTGATACCAACCAATTTCTTCCTTCAAAGTTTAATTTATTTATTCAGAAATTATTTTAAAATATTTTTTTAGATTCCATACACATGCATTAATATACAATACTTGTCTTTCTCTTTCTGACTTACTTCAATATGTGTAATAGGCTCTAGGTTCATCCAACTCTTTAGGGCTGACTCAAATGTGCTCTTTTTTATAGCTGAGTAATATTCCATTGTATTGTACTACAATTTCAGTATCCATTCATCTGTCAATGAACATCTAGGTTGCTTCCACGTCCTGGTTATTGTAAAAAGTGCTGCAGTGAACATCAGAGAACCCATTTGCAGGGCAGCAGTGGAAACTCAGACACAGAGAAGAGACTTGTGGACACAGTAGAGGAGGGAGAGGGTAGACCAGATTGAGGGAATAATATGGATACATATAGATTACTATATGTAAGCTAGACAGCGAGTGGGAATTTGCTCTGTGACACAGGGAGCTCAACCCAGTGCTCTGTGACAACCTAGAGGGGTGGGATGGGGTGGGAGATGGGAGGGGAGTTCAGGAGGGAGGGGACATATGTATACCTGTGACTGATTCATGTTGATGTAAACAGAAACCAGCACAGTTTTCTAAAGCAATTATCCTCCAATTTAAAAAAAACGTATTTTTTCTTTGCAGAATCTGAAGAAATCATAGTTGGCCTTAGGAGGCAACACTTCCTTGAGATAACACTGACTGATGATCTGAGAATGGTCATCTCAGTATTGGCTAAGAACTAGCAGCCCTACCACCTGAAACTCCTAACACATCTTCAAGGTTACTTGTCATGGAGACCTCATCACTCTTCTCTGCCAACCATTTAGCTGTTTCAGATCTACTTCTGCAAATGATATTAGATATCCCTACATCATTTAGTCCCCTCATCTCAACAGGGTAACGGATGTCTCCTTAATCTCTCTACAATGACATTATTCTGTCCCCCACCCTCACTCCTTGCAATGAATTCCAGGACCTCCCCATCTGCCGCCACATAATGTCTTTAGTATTTACACACTGCTATTTATACATACCAACTGTGACATGTAATTTGATATGCTATGAATTGATTCAGGTGTATTGGGGCTCCCTAAATAAGCTTTAGCTCAATATTGTTCACCAGGAAGCCATTTATTATTGAATTATGTTTATGATTATATGGCTATATGACAAATATCTACTAAAAGACTCAGCATGTTTTAATAGCTCTTTACTTTCTCCTTTTCCTTCTGTGCTGACTTCAATCCTTCTCCCAAATTTTCCTCTTACGAGTAGTTAATTCAATAAGTAGGAAAAGAGCTTCAAATGTTAACCTATCACCTTCCTCCCTCTGTCTCAACCAGCAGTGAGGTAGGTGTTCTTTACTCACCACCTCAGATGTAAAAATGCAAGAAAAAAGGGAAAAACATTCAAAGTGGGTTTTGTCCTTATAAACAGAATTTGGACTGAATGCTTATGTCCTCAAAATTGGTATGTTAAAATCCTAATGCCCAGATGTGATGGTGCAATAAGGTGGGAGTTTGGGGAGGTACTCAG
Organism: Bos mutus; assembly: GCF_027580195.1. Lineage (NCBI taxonomy): Eukaryota > Metazoa > Chordata > Mammalia > Artiodactyla > Bovidae > Bos > Bos mutus. The sequence goes on along the minus strand of NC_091619.1, from coordinate 8,800,464 downwards.
AACAGAGCCCTTGTGATTGGGATTAACTGTCCAATAAAAGACCCCAGTGAGCTCCCTTGTCCCTTCTGCCATGTGAGGTCACAGTTAAAGGTGCCACATGTGTACCAGGGAGCAGAATATCACCAGACCCTGACTCTGCCAGCATTCTCATCTTGGAATTCCCAGCCTCCAGACCGGGATGAATTTCTGCTGTTTTTAAGCCACCCAGCCTATATATGTTTGTTAAAGCAACCTGAGTGAACTAAGACATACCTTTCAAACTCATCATTTTGGGGAAAAAAAGGAAAGAGACAGGGTGATTGGAGTTCCAGAAACCTGACTTTGAAAAGTAAGACCCTTAAGGATATAGGGAATAAAAGTTTGTCATATAAATTTATTTCCAAGAAGACATTTTGAACCCATTTTATCTCATATGGAAAAGATCTAATTTCTTTGAGAAGTCAGAGGACAGCCAGAGAGGAGAAGGATAGAATTAGATATTTGTTATGGGTCTCTAAAAACGGTCTCTGCATCTCATTTCCCCCTATTCCACTCTCAGGTTTTAAAGTCACGCACCCTTGAAAGGTGTTCTTGCAGCATCCTGGTGCTGTAACAGCAGGGTGGGAATGGACCCATGTCTTCTCCAAGCACAGACTCTGCAGTCAGCCTATCAATGTTCTCATAATCCCACCGTGGTTCTGGAGAACAACTATGTTTGATGCTCTCGGGAGGAGCTCTGAAGTAACAGTCACTGTCCTGAAAAGGTCTGTAGTTGAGGTCTAAGGAAGATATGGTATAACTTCCCTGGACTATTGATCAAGATCAAACACCCGCATGGATGCTAGATGAAGTTACAGATGTTGGGGATGAGGTGTGTGTCCTGGGAAATCATAGTGACTATGTGAATTAATTGGGATCATTGGACAGGAGTATCCTTCAAGCATCATGATGGGTTGAAGATCTGCTAAGTGCCCGACATAGTCATTTTCATGGAATACTGAGGCTGCAACAGATCTGCCTTGGAATATGGAGGCCAATTCCTCTTTCCTTAGTTCCCTGAAGTCCCCTCAGCCATCTAGTATGACAGGCATACCTTCTATTTACAACACCATTATGGAAATTGATGGAGAAGTCACTGGCCTCAAGGAATTTTGAAGCTCCTGTTTAGCTATTCACCTTTCTTTTGCTAGAGGACTTTGTTCTGTTCCTCCATAATGCCTTTCTTCAGCTTATTCTTCTGTAAAAGGTGAGAACACTATTTGCATACTATTTATAGAAAGATGGAAAGGCAGTAGATGAACATATGGGCTCTAATAGACTTTGAGTTCTTTGGAAAAAGTTGCTGAACAAGGACAATACACTTTTTTTTAAACTGACCATTCTATGTATAGTGAGTTATTTAACAACTGTGTCCTTTTTTTTTTCGTACAAGATGTCATGTCATGTTTTTGCAAGAGTTTCAGTGAACAGGAGGGCTCATCAATTTCAACCTAAAGCTATTAAAATGTTACTTTGTTAGCAATAATTAAGGTGTGCAGCCAGAGCTCCCTATAGATCACACTTGGAGTCAGGCTCATATTTTTCTCCTATTGTACCTTAGGGGTCTTAAATTTTTAAATTGTCAGGTAGTCGAGGAGGAGGAATAAGTTGGAGGCCAAGCAAGGAAGGAGAAAGAGAAGAATATAGAAGTAACAAATGAATCTCTTTCTCTGAGCCAATACCCTCAGAAGAGTCTTTAAAAAATTATTTTCTCTTAGATTTAAGTTGTTGAAATGTTTCCAACAAGATTTTATTTGATTAAAATTTTTTGTTAGATTTGTGAAGTCATCAGAGGTAGTTGCTAAAATATCCTGCTGGCTGATGAAATATCTGACAGGGTAGTAGCTCCAAGAAACGTCATGTCCTCTATGCCGTGTTTTCTTCGTACTCCTGTTCTCCTTCTTAACCTTATTTCCCTTCTCAGATTCTATCTTTAGCTAAACAGGAAAGCTCCACATGCTTACTGTTTTTCTTCTGTGCCCTTGTGCAACCCTCCTTACCATAACAAAATCATAGTCACCAGAAAACATGTCGAGGAAGGTTTCCTATAGATATTTGGTTACACCACATTTTGAGGGGCCTTCCTTGGTGAGGCAGTGGTAAAGAATCTGCCTGCAATGCAGAAGACACAGGAGATGTAGGTTGGATCCCTGGGTCGGGAAGATCCCCTGGAGGAGGAAATGGCAACCCACTCCAGTATCCTTGCCAGGAAAATCCCATGGACGGGGGAGCCTGGCAGGCTAGAGTCCGTGGGGTTCCAAAGAGTCAGACACAATCGAGCACACATGCACGCACAGATTTAGAGAACATAGGATATTGAAAAGAAGGCTCGTGGAAGTTTAGAACCCAAGCCATGGGGGAACAGAAGCAAAAAAGATGGGAACTTTGAAATCTGATTAATAGAGCTAGCTGCACAGTATAATGCTGATAATGGGTGAAAATATTTTCTTGTATTTCTGTTACTCATTCTCCCTAAGTATATAACAACCATAGGATATTTCCCACACTGTGCATTGAAGATGCTTTTGACCATGAAAGAGATTTGGGAGCCTGCTTTTGTCAATCTATGGCCTAGAAGTTCAATGCAATTAAAATAATCCCAAATTTGGAGCTGAGAGGCCCAGGTAATATTAACTGTGTGACTTTGACCTCAGCATCTAAAAGCCTCCTTTCCTCCATGTGTTAAATGAAGACACTTCCTACTTCAGAGTGTTATTATGAGAATTAAGCGAGATAATGAAAGAATGTTATAGATCATAAAGTACTATACCAAAATTATTTTGGTTAAGTTCTCCAGTAGATTGAATTCTTAGCCCCAGTTCTTCGCCTTTCCCTGGACACACAACGCTAGTGATCTGTCTTGGTTTGGCAATAAAATGTGGGCAGACAATTGCCAGTGCTTCATCTAAGCCTAAAGAGGTATCAGTTATTTCTGCTCTCCCTCTTGTGTCTCTGCCAGTGTCATGAGAAGATGATGTGCAAATCTCATCAAGACACAGATTGCTGGGACCCGTAGGCTGCAGTCCATGGGGTCACTAAGAGTCAGACACGACTGAGCGACTTCACTTTCACTTTTCACTTTCATGCATTGGAGGAGGAAATGGCAACCCACTCCAGTGTTCTTGCCTGGAGAATCCCAGGGATGGCGGGGCCTGGTGGGCTGCCGTCTATGGGGTCGCACAGAGTCGGACACGACTGAAGCGACTTAGCAGCAGCAGCAGGAGCACCCCTAGAGATTCTGATTAAGTTTGGGATAGAAACTTTTAACTTGCCTTTTTACTAAGTTCCAAAGTGATGATGCTGGTTATTTCCAGTCTTTCTTCCTTCCCTCCCTCTTTTCCCTATCTTCTTCCTTCCTTCCTCCCCCTACTTCCTCCCAGTGGTACATCATTGCTATATCTGTTTTGTGTTCTAAAACAGACCAAGAAGAACAGTCTCATGCCATCAAGGACTGGTGTGGCTGAATTTGAAATTCGCCTTCAAAAATGTTTTTGAAGATTAGTTAAAGGAATTTCCCAGAATGTTGAACAGAAGAGCAGAGAGAGAGAGCAGGGAGACACATGGAGCTCTGGGAACCACTGGCTTAGAGCCACCAGCTGAGCCCAACCTGTATCAGCCCCTCCCAGGAAGCCTGAAGATGTGTGAACAAAATACATGCTTATGGTTGCACACTGCTGAGATTTGGTAGTTGTCATAGCTCAGTTGGTAAAGAATCTGCCTGCAATGCAGAAGACCCTGGTTCGATTCCTGGGTCAGGAAGATCCCCTGGAGAAAGGAAAGGCTACTCTTATTCTTGGGCTTCCCTTGTGGCTCAGCTGGTAAAGAATCCACCTGCAATGTATGAGACCTGGGTTCGAGACCTGAGTTCAGTCCCTTGGTTGGGAAGATCCCCTGGAGAAGGCTACCCATTCCAGTATTCTGGCCTGAAGAATTCCATGGACCATACAGTCCATGGGGTCACAAAGGGTCAGACATGACTGAGCGACTTTCACTTTCTTTTCTTTCACACAGCCATAGCTGACCAATATAAGTAATTGCTCTGACAAGTCATAAATAAAAGAATATATGATCGTCTTCTCAATAACAAGTTCTGAAAGTGAGGCAAGAGGCAGCTCTTGCATTAAAACATGATCACTTGGCATTTTTAGAGTTTTTTCTGTTTATTAAGTATTTAGTTTGCTCTTTACAACAACACTGCAATGAAAATGACATCTTCCCAACCCAGGGATCAAACCTGCAGTTTGTATACCTCCTGCATTGGCAGGTGGATTCTTTACCACTAGCGCCACCTGGGAAGCCCTTGAAGATGACATAGGAACTTTGCTGCTGCTAAGTCGCTTCAGTCGTGTCTGACTCTGTGTGACCCTATAGACAGCAGCCCACCAGGCTCCCCCATCCCTGGGATTCTCCAGGCAAGAACACTGGAGTGGGTTGCCATTTCCTCCTCCAATGCATGAAAGTGAAAAGTGAAAGTGAAGTCGCTCAGTCGTGTCCAACTCTTAGTGACCCCATGGATTGCAGCCTTCCAGGCTCCTCCGTCCATGGGATTTTCCAGGCGAGAGTACTGGAGTGGGGTGCCATTGCCATTGCCATATACCTTTGGAAATTGAGGCACAAATAAGGTAAGTAATTTGCCAGAAGTCACACAGGTAGCAGGTGACGCAGGTTTGATCCCTGGGTCAGAAGGATCCCCTGGAGTAGGAAATGGCAACCCACTCCAGTAATTTTGCCTGGAAAATGCCACGAACAGAGGAGCCTGGTGGGCTACCATCCATGGGTCTCAGAGACATGACTTAGCGACTAAGCATGCACACAACAGCCTCTAAAATGCGATGTAATAGTAACTTTCCCCAGGGAACAATCCGCTCACCTTGATATTTCTCATGTTTCCCCTGCTCCATGCTATTCCCTACTCAGTCTCTTTGCTCTCACCCTAAATGTTCCAGAAACTCAACTGAAGAAACTGAAGTGTTCTACCAAGCAGGTTTTAAGGTTGAATTCTGAATTTGGCCACATGAGTCACTGATGATTGAGTAAACTTATTCCTATTGGTCTATTTGACAAACTAGTATGGACCTGTGATACAAAGATGATGTGCCCAATAGCAGGAAGGGAGGGAGGAAAGAAATGAAGGAGGGAGGGAGGAAAAGGGATGAAGGATGGACTTGCAGAGCCCCATGGAGTCTGATGAACTCTCTCTGTTCAATGACCCACAGATTCAGTTTTTATAGGCCTCCCCCAAGTGTCTGCATGAAGGATGGGAGAGCCAGTGGGGCTGCATTAGCTCCTTTAGGCTCTATTCCATGTTTGAGCAACTCTTTATCCACTGTGTACGTGTAGCAGACAACCTCCACCTCTAAACTGCAAGCTTCTCAAAGGTAGAGATCTTTATTTTGCTAAGAGATACAACTCAAACTCCCACAGTAGTGCTTGGCACACACTAGGCATTCAAGATACACTTGTCAAGTTGAAAGTGAGCTGAACTACCCCAAGGCCAGGCCATGCAAAACATCGGGGAACATCATGTTACTGGGCAGATAAACCGTCATCCCATCCTCACCAAGCCCAACCCCCATGGGTATGATCAAACTGCTCCCAGTTCCCACTGCCACCCCATGCCTACCACTAGATGCAACACCCAATCATGAGAGCTGAATAGTTCACGTACTATACCCAATTACTTCTTTTTCTTTTAAATCCTTTTTATTAACTCTTTCATTTTCCACTTGGTTTCATTCCCTTTAAGTCTTTACCCCTCCATTATCCCTTACCATCAAAACATGATCACTTGGCATTTTTAGATTTTTTTTTTGCTGTTTATAAAGTATTTAGTTTGCTCTTTATAACAACATTGCAATGGAGATATCATAGGAACTTTACACCTTTGGGAACTGAGGCATGGAGAAAGTGAGTAATTTGCCGGAAGTCACCCAGGTAGCAGGTGGTGGAACTGAGATGTAAACTTGCTGACAGGAGCATTTTTTCTGCTGCCCCACAATGCCTGGGAAGTGTTTGATTCCTTTCGGGGCCAGTGTTAAAGCAATAGTTCAACAAAGCCTATCTGAGTCTCTGGGACTACAATGCGGCATGTTAACTGCTATTCTCCATCAAGGTGACAAGGCTTTCCCATGCTTCTAGAAGATTCTACAGCTTGCAAAGCACCTTCAAGCACAGAGTTCCATTTGATAACGGAAAACTGTCTCTGCTTAAAGTGATGGCTTTCTTACCAGATTCCCTTCAGTTCAGTAAGAAAAAAAGCACCCAGAATGTCACAGTGATAAATAATGCTACAACCATTCTGCCACTCTCCAAGTCCAGTGAGCTGCAGCCCTAAAAAAGCAAAGATGAGTCTCAGGGTCCCCAGTTGGAGTCTGGAAGTGAGATAATAGACAGTGGAACAGGAGAAAGGAGCAAGAGGCGGCAAGAACAGAAGCCTCCACACCACCAAGGCAAATGCTGACAGGAGTGTGCACAGTAAAATATTTTACTACGAAGCAGAATTACTCCAAAGACTGATGGACTTGCTCGCGAGACCCACTCACATTTATGAAGGTCATAAGTTACAGACGCCCAGCTCACTCACAGGAGCGCAGCCATCACCTTTTATGGGTGAAACTTCCTGCAATATATTAAACTCTCCAGAAAACAGACAAGGGGTTTATGGCAAACGATAACTTTAATGCCTAGAAACCATTCGGTGATTTTGGGAGGATTATTAGTAACAAGGGCAAGATGTTGAGTCGTTTCCAGGCTCCGGGCTCTCTCTCTTTCCTGCTTGCTCTCACCAAGCCTCCTTTCTTTGCATCCTAGCTAGAAACCTGGACCCTGAATCCCATTTGAGACAAGAGGGGGTATAAGAAGGATGTGTGCTGAGGTGGGAAGATCTTTACTGGATGAAAGGCAGTTAAGCCCTGGAGAGAAGAGGTGCTGAGGGGGATCTTTAGCTGAAATTAAGACTGTCCTTGGGAATTCTTAAAGGGCAGGTAACCAAATAGACATACAGTATCAAGGCAACTTGTTACAAACAATAAAGAGCTGTCGCTGAATGAATTGCTTCCCTCATTTGGAGGAAGTTATAAAAGGGAGCAAGGCTGGGGTCACTGTCAGTGCTTTGATCTGTATCAGGTCAGTTCAGTCGCTCAGCCGTGTCCGACTCTTTGCAACCCCAGGCACTGTATGCAGCACGCCAGGCTTCCCCGTCCATCACCAACTCCCTGAACTTGCTCAAACTCATATCCATTGAGTTGCTGATGCCATCCAACCATCTCATCCTCTGTCGTCCACTTCTCCTCTCGCCTTCAATCTTTCCCAGCATCAGGATCTTTTCAAATCAGTCAGCTCTTCACATCAGGTGGCCAAAGTACTGGAGCTTCAGCTTCAGCATCAGTCCTTCCAATGAATATTCAGGACTGATTCCCTTTAGGACTGACTGGTTTGATCTGTATAATTTAGAGGAATCCCAGAGAGTCTTCCCCATCAAAATCTGATGGCTCTGAGTTGGTTTATTCCAAGCCCACTCACAAACCTGGGCTTTCAGACTGCAAGCTGATGGCACTGTTGGAGGGCAGAGGTCACTGGAAGCTGGGCTAGCAGATCAGGGCAGGAGGAGTCTGCAAGTGTCTCTACCCTGCTGACAGCGTCCCTTCCGGGGCCAGGGAGGGGCCAGAACACCAGACTGGGAGTTAGGAGCTGTGTGTGGAAGTCACAGCCTGGGACAACAGATGCACCCCTGCAGCTCTCGGGGCCTCAGGTTCCTCATCCATAACAGATGCTCCCATGGAGTCCTTTGACTCCATATTCTCTGACTGGGGCTTCCTGGGACTTCTGACCCAACATGCCCTGATGGTGCTCAGAATCGGGTCTCCAGGTGACATTGAGTCTCTTTTGTTTTCCTCGGGGGCCTGCTTTTAAAAAGCACGTGCCTATCATTCTTGGTGACTGGACTGAACTGCTTACACTTATAACTGCTTACTGCGTGCCACATACTGCTCTAAGGGCTTCATACACACAACTTCACTTAAGCTCACAACATCCCTGTGAGATAAAGATTATGGTTAACCCCAGTTTACAGATGAGGAAATCAAGGCATGAAAGGAAATTGAGGAAATCAAGGCATGAAAGGAAATCAAGGGCAAGCCTGCCCAAGGTCTTAAAAGGAGTAAAGAGCAGAGCTTGGATTTAAAACTTACTCAACCTGGCTTCAGAATTCGACATTAAGCAACTGTGATTGTTAAATCCTGCTCCAGGTCAGCGGTTCACAGATGTGTGTGTGTGTGTGTGTGTGTGTGTATAATCTGTGGAGTTTCTAAAGCATTCAAGTTCTGATCCTTTTCTAGGGATTCTGATTTAGTAGTTACAGAGTGCATCCCAGGATTCTGTACCTATATCAAATTCCAGAGCAAACACTTGGAAGGCTACAGAACTCTGAGGAAGACTGTTTCAAAGTATCTCCAGGTATTTTAGGAGGCTATTTGGGGGGTTAGGGACAGAGTAGAGGGTGGACAGCATCTCCCCTATCTTTGAAGAACTCACCATCTAGTCAGGGAGAAACCTCAACATAGAGTGCATTAAAACACAAGACATCCAACAACAGCTGAATGGATAAGGAAGATGTGGAATAGGGACATATGCAGTGGAATGCTACTTAGCCATAACAAAGAAGGAAAGTTTGCCATTTGCAACAACATGGATGGACCTGAAGGGTATTATGCTTAGTGCAATAAGCAAGGCAGAGAAAGACAAATATTGTATCTTATCACTTAGACGTGGAATATAAAAAATAAATATAATAAAACAGACAGACTCACCAATATAGACAACAAATTCCTTGTTACCAGTGGGAAGAAGGAAGGACGGAGGGGCAAGATGAGGGTGAGGGACTACTATCTATAAAATCAATAAACTATAAGGATATATTGTACAACATAGGGAATATAGCCAGTTTTTATAATAACTTTAAGTAAAGTGTAAACTATAAAAATATTGAATCATATGTTGTACACCTGAAACTAATATTATAAATCAACTATACCTCAATAAAAAAGGAAATTATATATTCAAAAACAAAATGCAAAGCATTTGGGGACATTCTCACCTTCCCACCAGGATGCTGGTCTTTTTAGCCCACCCACATACGACTCAAGAAGCAGCCATCCCACCACTATCCAGCACATTAGGACAAGTGCCCATCTCTGGGTCCTGCTGCTGCTTCTCTGATTCCATTGCCTTCCGCTCTTAACACTGGGTCCCACTCCAGCTCCAGGACTGGGGTGCTAGATTTCTCCAGGGAGTCAGTGATGGTGTGAACTAAAGGCTGACTCTGCTTCCCCTTTCTCCATGTCAGTGCCAGAGAGAAAGGGCCACTGCAAAGTTGTTTGTGCCTTGAGGGGTAGCCTTTAGCCAGGGTGAACACTCTCCCGTAAGTCCTGCTCATGAAAGGAGCCAGGCAATGTAATGGCATATTTGTTTCTTCTATATATAAAGAAGAAGTTAAAAAAAAAGAAAGAAAGTCACTTCCGATTGCTTAGAAACCCGAAAGTACTTTTTGCTTTCCTCCACTGCACATGTGGGTGAAAATGCACAAGTGGCATCTCTCAGTGTGACATAGATTTCTCCCACCCCCACCTTGCATCTGAACCCAGGGTAATCCTAATCTGACTGTGACTCTTGGTTGGCTAGAAGGGCATCTGTATCTCCCACCACACCTCTCTGCCTGTTTCCGTTTTAGATCATCTGTTCCCAGAGGGCAGGAAGTGGTGTCTATTAATACAAGCCTCATTCTATAATTCTCACTGGTGTGCGTGTGCTCAGTCACGCCAACTCTTGTGACCCCACAGGTTGTATCCTGCCAGGCTCCTCTGTTCATGGGATTTTCCCAACAGGACTACTGGAGTGGGTTGCTGTTTCCTCCTGCAGGGGCTCTTCCTGACCCAAGGATCTAACCCTCATCTCCAAGGTCTCCTGCATTGCTGGCTGATTCTTCACTGCCGAGCCACGAGGGAAGCCCCGAGTTTTGGGCTGCACCTCCCAGCATTTGGGACCTCAGTTCCCCAACCAGGGAACAAACCTGCACCCCTGCATTGGAAGGTGGCGTCTTACCCACTGGACTGCAGGAAGGTTCCAGTTCCCCTGGACATGGGAACGTAATGCAGACATTGCTCCTGGGTTAGACTCATTAATGCTTATCCTACATAACACTTATGAATTCACTCTATGTGCTGCAGTGTCTTGAAGTAAGTTGCAGACATGGGAATAGCATTAGTATGCCAGACACATTACCATCTAATCTTAGTTCCATTAGATCATCAAAAAAGCAAGAGAGTTCCAGAAAAACATCTATTTCTGCTATATTGACTATGCCAAAGCCTTTGACTGTGTGGCTTACAACAAACTGTGGAAAATTCTGAAAGAGATGGGAATACCAGACCACCTGACCTGCCTCCTCAGAAATCTGTATGCAGCTCAAAAAGCAATAGTTAGAACTGGACATGGAACAACAGACTGGTTCCAAATAGGAAATGGAATACCTAAAGGCTGTATATTGTCACCCTGCTTATTTAACTTATTTGCGGAGTACATCATGAGAAATGCTGGACTGGATGAAACACAAGCTGGAATCAAGATTGCCGGGAGAAATATCAATAACCTCAGATATGCAGATGACACCACCCTTATGGCAGAAAGTGAAGAAGAACTAAAGAGCCTCTTGTTGAAAGTGAAAGAAGAGAGTTAAAAAGTTGGCTTAAAACTCAACATTCAGAAAGCTAAGATCATGGCATCTGGTCCCATCACTTCATGGCAAATAGATAGGGAACAGTGGAAACAGTGACAGACTATTTTTTGAGTCTCCAAAATCACTCAGATGATGACTGCAGCCATGAAATTAAGATGCTTGCTCCTTGGAAGAAAAGTTATGGCCAACTTAGACAGCATATTAAAAAGAAGAGACATAACTTTGCCAACAAAGGTCCATCTATTCAAAGCTATGGTTTTTCCAGTAGTCATGTATGGATGTGAAAGTTGAACCATAAAGAAAGCTGAGCGCTGAAGAATTGATGCTTTTGAACTGTGGTGTTGGAGAAGACTCTTGAGAGTCCCTTAGACTTCAAGGAAATCAAACCAGTCCATCCTAAAGGAAATCAGTCCTGAATATTCATTGGAAGAACTGATGCTGAAGCTGAAACTCCAATACTTTGGCCACCTGATGTGAAGAACTGACTCATTTGAAAAGACCCTGTTCTGAGAAAGATTGAAGGCAGGAGAAGGGGACAACAGAGGATGAGATGATTAGATTGCATCACTGACTCATTGGACATGAGTTTGAGTAAGCTCCAGGAGTTCATTATGGACAGGGAAGCCTGGCATGATGCAGTCCATGAGGTTGCCAAGAGTCGGACACGACTGAGCGACTGAACTGAACTGAACTGAATCATAGTTTTGGATGTTGACTTGGAAGCCACACTAGTTCAGGGATTTATTAGACTGGAATCCAAAAGTCCTGGAATTCTCCGGATAATTCCTCTGTCTCTACCACCACTGCAAACAAGCTCCAAAGAGAAGGCAAAGTGAAGGGTTAACTACTGCAAAGAGGAAATTGAATAGAGCCTTCTGAGCCCTCGAAGCCAAGCAACTCTGCTCTTATATGTTTATACACATCTCTCTTTCAAAGATTTTTTTTTTAAGGAAAATTTTCTGATGCTCTTAGAAAAGTTTGAAAATCATTTGGGCTGTTTACAATATCTCTGATTTAAATAATCTAACATAGGGTTGTTCCTGTCAGCGTTCTTCCACCACGAATGTTTGCTTGGTATTCATCCAAATCAATACCAAAGATATTTAGCAAGATGGGATGGAGTTACATCACTAGACACTTCATGTAAGTCAATAAAAGTGAGAGCACATGTGAAGCACTAAATCAATAAACAGATTTTAGTCACTATTAATACTATAATTATTATTAGACAATTTCCTCCACTGTTAACATCAGCCCACGAATTTTCCCAGGAGTTAGAGTTTTCCAGTCAAATCATATTTCTTTATCTTGTTCACAAGAATACCATTTTAAAAACTGTTGACTGTCTTACTTATACAGATTATGGTATCAGTCTAATAATTTAGCAAAATAAGGACATACAGTTAGGGTGTATAAATTGTTTATAGTGAATCCATGCTAATTCTAAAGACTACTCCTTTCTTTTATAAATAATAATCATTTGTTACCCCTTCATGGATCACTGCCTTGTTGTGGCCAAGGGGCTTGTGTAACTCAAGGAAACTATGGGCTACGCCCTGCCAGCCACCCAAGACAGACGGGGCATAGTGAAGAGTGCTGACCAAAGGTGGTCCACTGAAGGAGGAAATGGCAAATCATGCCAGTATTCTTGTCTGGAGAACCCCACAGATAGCATGAAAAGGAAAAAAGATATGACACCAGAAGATGAGCCCCCCAGGTCAGAAGGTGTCCAATATACTACTGGGGAGGGCAGAAAGCAATTACCAATAGCTGGAGTAAGAATGAAAAAAGCAGCTGGGCCAAAATGGAAACAACACTCAGTCGTGGATGTGTCTGGTGGCGAAGGTAAATTCCAATGCTGTAAAAAACAATACTGCATAGGAACTGGGAATTTTAAGCTCATGAATCAAGGTAAATTGGATGTGGTCAAGCAGTAGGCAAGAGTGAACATCTTAGGAATCAGCGAACTAAAATGGACAGGAATGAACAAATTTAATTCAGATGACCATTATGTCTACTACTGTGGCAAGAATCCCTCAGAAGAAATGGAGTAGCTCTCATAGTCAACAAAAGAGTCTGAAATGCAGTACTTGGGTACAATCTCAAAAATTACAGAATGATCTTGGTTTGTTTCCAAGGCAAACCATTTAACATCACAATAAGCCAAGTCTGCCCCAAACACTGATGCCAAAGAAGCTGAAATTGACCAGTCCTTTGAATACCTACAAGACCTAAAACTATCACACACACACAAAAATGTCTTTTTCATCATAGGGGACTGGAATGCAAAAGTAGGAAGTCAAGATCAGGCAAGTTTAGCCTTGGATTACAAAATAAAACAAAGCAAAGGCTAACAGAATTGTGTCAAGAGAACACAGTGGTCAAAGCAAACACCCTTTTCCAACAACACAAGAGACAACTTTACACATGGACATCACCAGATGGTCAATACCAAAATCAGACTGATTATATTCTTTGCGACCAAAGATGGAGAAGCTCTCTATGTGGTCAGCAAAAACAAGACCTGGAGCTGACTGTGGCTCAGATCATGAGCTCCTTATTGCAAAATTCAGGCTTAAATTGAAGAAATTATATTTGGGAAAACCACTAGGTCATTAAGGTATGATCTAAACCAAATCCTTATGATTATACAGTAGAGGTATAGGGATTAGATCTGGTAGACAGGGTCCCTAAAGAACTATGGATGGAAGTTTGTAACACTTTGCAGGAAGCAGTGACCAAAATCATTCCAATTAAAAGGAAATGCAAGAAGGCAAAGTGGTTGTCTAAGGATGCTTTACAAATAGATGAGTAAAGAGGTGAATGGTAAGGTTGCAAGAAAAAGAGGTATTGAACCCAGAGCTCAAAAGAGACAAGAGGACTTTCTTAAATGAACAATGCAAAGAGATAGAGTAAAACCATAGAATGGTAAAGACTAGAGATGTTGTCCAGAAAATTGGAGATATCAAGGAAACATTTCATGCAAGGATGAGCATGATAAAGGACAGAAATGATAAGGATCTAACAAGCAGAAGAGACTAAGAAGAGGTGGCAAGAATACACAGAAGAACTATACCAAAAAAGGTCTTGATGACCTGGATAACCACGATGATGTGGTCACTCACCTAGAACCAGTCATTCTGAAGTGTGAAGTCAAGTGAGCCTTCAGTTCAGTTCAGTTCAGTTGCTCAGTCGTGTCCAACTCTTTGTGACCCCATGAATCGCAGCACTCAAGACCTCCCTGTCCATCACCAACTCCCGGAGTTTACCGAGACTCACGTCCATCGAGTCAGTGATGCCATCCAGCCATCTCATCCACTGTCGTCCCCTTCTCCTCTTGCCCCCAATCCCTCCCAGCATCAGAGTCTTTTCCAATGAGTCAACTCTTCGCATGAGGTGGACAAAGTACTGGAGTTTCAGCTTTAGCATCATTCCCTCCAAAGAAATCCCAGGGCTGATCTCCTTCAGAATGGACTGGTTGGATCTCCTTGCAGTCCAAGAGTCTTCTCCAACACCACAGTTCAAAAGCATCAATTCTTTGGTGCTCAGCCTTCTTCACAGTCCAACTCTCACATCCATACATGATCACAGGAAAAACCATAGCCTTGACTAGATGGACCTTTGTTGGCAAAGTAATGTCTCTGCTTTTGAATATGCTATCTAGGTTGGTCATAACTTTCCTTCCAAGGAGTAAGCGTCTTTTAATTTCATGGCTGCAGTCACCATCTGCAGTGATTTTGGAGCCCCCAAAATAAAGTCTGACACTGTTTCCCCATCTATTTCCCATGAAGTGATTGGACCGGATGCCATGATCTTCAGCATCATTATGAACAAAGCTAGTGGAGGTGATGGAATTCCAGCTGAGCTATTTCAAATCCTAAAAGATGATGCTGTTAAAGTGCTGCACTTAATTTGTCAGCAAATTTGGAAAACTCAGAAGTGACCATAGGACTGAAAAAGGTTAGTTTTCATTCTAATCCTAAAGAAGGGCAATGCCAAAGATTGTTCAAACTACCATACAGTTGCATTCATTTCATAAGCTAGCAATGTAATATTCAAAATCCTTCAAGCTAGGCTTCAAGAGTAAGTGAACCAAGAACTTACAGATAAACAAGTTGGGTTTAACAAAAAGCAGAAGAATCAGAGATCAAATTGCCAACATTCATTGGATTATGGAGAAAAAAAAAGGTGTTCCAGAAAAAAATCTACTTCTGCTTCATTGCCTATGCTAAAGCCTTTGACTGTGGATTGCAACAAACCGTGGAAAATTTTTAAATAAAGAGATGGGAGTACCGGACCATCTTACCTGTCTCCTGAGAAACCTGTATGTGGGTCAAGAAGCAACAGTTAGAACTGGGCATGGAACAATGCACTGGTTCAAAATTAGGAAAAGTAGTAAAACAAGGCTGATATTGTCACCCTACTTATTTAACGTCTATGCAGAGTACATCATGCAAAATACCAGGCTGGAGGAATCAGAAGCTGGAATCAAGAAATATCAACAACTTCAGATATGCAGATGATACCACTCTAGTGGCAGAAAGTGAAGAAGAACCAAAGAGCCTTGTGATCAGAGTGAAAGAGCTGGCTTGAAATCAACCTTCAAAAAACTAATAAGGCATCTGGTCCCATCACTTAATGGCAAATGGAATGGGAAAAAGTGGAAGCAGTGACAGATTTTATTTTCTTGGACATCAAAATCACTGTGACTGAGGACTGCAGCCATGAAATTAAAAAGCAGTTGCTCCTTGGAAGGAAAGCTATGACAAGCCTAGACCACATATTAAGAAACAGAGACATCACTTTGCTGACAATGGTTCATATAGTCAAAGCTATGGATTCTTCAGTAGTCATGCATGGATTAGAGTTGGACCATAAAGAAGGCTGAGCACCAAAGAATTGATGCTTTTGTGGTGCTGAAGTAGACTCTTGAGAGTCCCTTGGACTGCAGGGAGATCAAATCAGTCAATTTTAAGGGAAATCAACCCAGACTGATGGTGAAACTGAAGCTCCAGTACTTTGGCCACATGATGCAAAGAGCTGACTCTGGAAAAGACCCTGATGCTGGGAAAGATTAAAAGCAAGATGAGAGGATAAGATAGTTAGATAGCATTACTGATATAATGGACGTGAATTTGAGCAAACTCCGGGAGATAGTGGAGGACAGAGGAGCCTGGCAGGCTATAGTCCACTGGGTCACACAGAGTTGGACATTACTTAACAAGTGAACAACAATAATCATTTGTTAATTCTCTATTTGATAAGTTTGTTGTTTCCTTAATAGTACACATCCATTTTATCAGTGTGCCAGATTTTATCTTTTTTCCCCCTCTTGAAAACTTGAACTGGATTGTCTTCTTTTCTTTCTTTTATTTGATATGGTTTCTTGAAGATCTTGGTCCTGTAGTCCTATCTGAAAGCTGTCTACTTTCCACCAAATCTGGAACAAAGTCCCTTCACCTGAACTTAAGCACTGGGACTCCTATAAAGAGCTGCGGTATCCTCCATCTCCATAGGTAACTCAGTCAGTAATACCTTTCTGCTTGAATGATCATTATCGTCAAAGAACAATACAGTACTAGACAGACAGTTTTTTTGTTGTTGCGGTCAGTTGTGTCAGGCTCTTTGTGACTTCATGGACTGTAGCCTGTCAGACTCCTCTGTCCACAGAATTTTCCAGGCAAGAATACTGGGATGGGTTGCCGTTTCCTACTCTAGAGGATCTTCCTCACCCAGAGGTTGAACCCACGTCTCTAGTGTCTCCTGCATTGGCATGAGGATTCTTCACCACCACACCACCTGGGAAGGCCTAGATAGACAGCTGGCATCTGTTAAACATTGGCTTCTTCGCCATGGTTTTCTCCTCCTGGACAGAGAATCTAACCGTTTCCCAGATGATGCAGCCATGTTCTCTGATTCCGTATCTGGATTGAATAGGAAAGGTCATTTTGAATCCAAGGCTTGAACAACAGAAGTTCTTGCCCCCTTGACTGAAATTCTCATGGAACATTTTTTCATATAAATATGATTTCTATCAGATCAGATCAGATCAGTCGCTCAGTCATGTCCGACTCTTTGAGACCCCATGAATCGCAGCACGCCAGGCCTCCCTGTCCATCACCAACTCCTGGAGTTGACTCAGACTCATGTCCATCGAGTCAGTGATGCCATCCAGCCACCGAATCCTCTGTCGTCCCCTTCTCCTCCTGCCCCAATCCCTCCCAGCATCAGAGTCTTTTCCAATGAGTCAACTCTTTGCATGAGGTGGACAAAGTACTGGAGTTTCAGCTTTAGCATCATTCCTTCCAAAGAAATCCCAGGGCTGATCTTCTTCAGAATGGACTGGTTGGATCTCCTTGCAGTCCAAGGGACTCTCAAGAGTCTTCTCCAACATCACAGTTCAAAAGCATCAATTCTTCGGTGCTCAGCCTTCTTCACAGTCCAACTCTCACATCCATACATGACCACAGGAAAAACCATAGCCTTGACTAGACAAACCTTTGTTGGCAAAGTAATGTCTCTGCTTTTGAATATGCTATCTAGGTTGGTCATAACTTTCCTTTCAAGGAGTAAGCATCTTTTAATTTCATGGCTGCAGTCACCATCTGCAGTGATTTTGGAGCCCAGAAAAATAAAGTCTGACACTGTTTCCACTGTTTCCCCATCTATTTCCCATGAAGTGATGGGACCGGATGCCATGATCTTCATTTGCTGAGTGTTGAGCTTTAAGCCAACTTTTTCACTCTCCACTTTCACCTTCATCAAGAGGCTTTTTAGTTCCTCTTCACTTTCTGCCATTAGGGTGGTGTCATCTGCATATCTGGGGTTATTGATATTTCTCCCGGCAATCTTGATTCCAGCTTCTGCTTCTTCCAGTCCAGCGTTTCTCATGATGTACTCTGCATATAAGTTAAATAAACAGGGTGACAATATACAGCTTTGACGAACTCCTTTTCCTATTTGGAACCAGTCTGTTGTTCTATGTCCAGTTCTAACTGTTTCTTCCTGACCTGCATACAAATTTCTCAAGAGGCAGATCAGGTGGTCTGGTATTCCCATCTCTTTCAGAATTTCCCACAGTTTATTGTGATCCACACAGTCAAAGGCTTTGGCATAGTCAATAAAGCAGAAGTAGATGTTTTTCTGGAACTCTTGCTTTTTCCATGATCCAGCTGATATTGGCAACTTGATCTCTGGTTCCTCTGCCTTTTCTAAAATCAGCTTGAACATCAGGAAGTTCACGGTTCACATATTGCTGAAGCCTGGCTTGGAGAATTTTGAGCATTACTTTACTAGTGTGTGAGAAGAGTGCAATTGTGTGGTAGTTTGAGCATTCTTTGGCATTGCCTTTCTTTGGGATTGGAATGAAAACTGACCTTTTCCAGTCCTGTGGCCACTGCTGAGTTTTCCAAATTTGCTGGCATATTGAGTGTAGCACTTTCACAGCATCATCTTTCAGGATTTGGAATAGCTCAACTGGAATTCTATCACCTCCACTAGCTTTGTTTGTAGTGATGCTTTCTAAGGCCCACTTGACTTCACATTCCAGGATGTCTGGCTCTAGGTCAATGATCAGTCAACCCCAAGTTTAGACTTTTGAGTTTCCCAAAGATCTGCAGACTTCACTACTTTTTCAAATCAGGATGTGTTCCTATTTTTAATTCTCTACCTCTCCTTTTCCCTTCCCTCTTCACCTGGTAAACACACCTCTGGCTGGTACCTGTTTCCAGCTCACCAGTCCCCCTACTCAGGCCCAGAGAGCCTCCCAGCAGGGCATGCAGAGGAAAGGCTGCCACTGCTTCTGACTCTTGGGTGATATACTCTCAGCTAGGTGCTCCCATGTGGAGAAGGCAATGGCACCCCACTCCAGTACTCTTGCCTGGCAAATCCCATGGATGGAGGAGCCTGGTAGGCTGCAGTCCACGGGATCACTAGGAGTTGGACACGACTGAGCGACTTCACTTTTACTTTTCACTTTCAATAATTGGAGAGGGAAATGGCAACCCACTCCAGTGTTCTTGCCTGGAGAATCCCAGGGATGGAGGAGCCTGGCGGGCTGCCATCTCTTGGGTCATACAGAGTCGGACACGACTGAAGCGACTTAGCAGCAGCAGCAGCAGCAGGTGCTCCCATGAGACACTCTGACTCACTAATTCCCCGATTTCAACATGAAATGACTCACTTGCCTAACTTCTCACCCCTGCAGCAGTGATCTCCAGGACTGGAGAAATCGTCTGTTCTGTTTTAGTGCCAGGGAATTGCAAAGTGACCAACACCTTTCACCTCCTCATTCTGATTGGTCACTGATTTGCAACATCTCATGATTCGGCTTCTGGGACAAGTTCTCCCTTGTGACTTAGTTTACGTCAGTGCCTAGTGAAGCCTGGAGCAGCTTTCCCACCCTACGTGGAACTGCTTTCTGGAAGATACTTCTGTCATTGTCTTAACCTGTATCTAAAACCCCAGCTGCTACACAAGCTGTGGTGCCAGAGATGGGGATGCTGGAATCCCATTTGGGTGCAAGCTCCAAGACAGCCTTGGTAGGATGGCTCTCAGTAGAAATGGGAAGAATTACCTACAAATTTGTCAAAATACACATACATCCTCTACACCCACTCTGTTATACTCTGACTGGCTGAAGGAGGATGCTAGTATGTTTATTTTGGGGAAAAAAAACTCCTCCACTTAATCAACGATTGCATCAGTGACTTTGTTATTACCATGTCATTAAGAATTACTGATTTAGTTAGTGGTAAAATACACCTGGCTTTATAAGCAGCTCTTTCTGCTGATCATTGAACTCATCTGTGCAGCTTTTACAAAATACATATTCCCAGCACACTAAATTGCTTCAGGCATGTCCAAGTCTGTGCAATGCCCTGGACTGTAGCCTGCCCGGCTCCTCTGTCCATGGGATTCTCCAGGCATGAATATTGGAGTAGGTAGCAATTCCCTTCTCCAAGGGATCTTTCCAACCCAGGGATTAAACCCATGTCTCTTACGGCTCCTGCATTGGCAGACGGGTTCCCACCTGGGAAGCCTAATATTCCCAGATCCCACCTCAAATCAACTAAATCAGAATCTTTTAGAGTAGTGTAAGAAATAATTTTTTTAATTTTTAATTTGAGGCTAATTACTTTACAATATTGTGGTGGTTTCTCCATACATTCACATGAATCAGCCATGGGTTTACATGTGTTCCCCATCCTGAATCCCTCTCCTACCTCCCTACCCATCCCATCCCCCAGGGTCATCCCAGTGCACCAGCCCTGAACCCCCTGTCTCATGCATCAAACCTGGACTGGCGATCTATTTCACATATGATAATACACATGTTTCAATGCTATTCTCTCAAATCATCCCACCCTTGCCTTCTCCCACAGAGTCCAAAAGTCTGTTCTATACATCTGTGTCTCTTTTGCTATCTCACATATAGGGTCATCGTTACCATCTTTCTAAATTCCATATATATGCATTATTATACTGTATTGGTGTTTTTCTCTCTGACTTACTTCGCTCTGTATAATAGGCTCCAGTTTTATCTACCTCATTAGAACTGATTCAAATGCATTCTTTTTAATAGCTTAGTAATAGTCCATTGTGTATATCTACACAGCTTTCTTATCCATTCATCTGCTGATGGACATCTAGGTTGCTTCCATGTCCTGGCTATTATAAACAGTGCTGTGATGAACATTGGGGTATACATGTCTCTTTCCCTTCTGGTTTCCTCAATGTGTATGACCAGCAGTGGGATTGCTGGATCATAAGGCAGTTCTATTTCCAGTTTTTTAAGGAATCTCCACACTGTTCTCCATAGTGGCTGTACTAGTTTGTATTCCCACCAACAGCGTAAGAGGGTTCCCTTTTCTCCACACCCTCTCCAGCATTTATTATTTGTAGACTTTTGGATCGCAGCCATTCTGACTGGCGTGAAATGGTACCTCACTGTGGTTTTGATTTGCATTTCTCTGATAATGAGTGACGTTGAGCATCTTTTCATGTGTTTGTTAGCCATCTGTATGTCTCCTTTGGATAAATGTCTGTTTAGTTCTTTGGCCCATTTTTTGATTGGGTCATTTATTTTTCTGGAATTGAGCTGCAGGTGTTGCTTGTATATTTTTGAGATTAATTCTTTGTCAGTTGCATCTTCATTTGACAAAAGGCTCTTAGGTGATTGTGGAATCAGACAAGGGATTAACAAAGGAGGTTAAGAATTTAGGTTCTAGGGGCTTCCCTGGTGGCTCAGTAGTAAAGAACCCAGCTGCCAATGCAGGAGACACAGATTGTAACCCTGGTCCAGAAAGATCCCTCATGCCAGAGAGCAACTCAGTCACGTGCCACAACTAGCCCCAGAGCCTGTGCTCTGCAACGAGAGAAGCCACCTCCGCGAGAAGCCCACGCACCACAGCAAAGAGCAGCCCCCACTTGCTGCGACCGGAGCAGAGTTCGTGCAGCAACGAAGAACCAGCACAGCCAAAAACAAACAAATAAAATTGTATTTTTAAAAAGAGTCTGGGTTTTAGTCTCAGATGGGGGATAAATCTTTATAGAGGTCACAAACCCCAATCCTGCACTTCATGCCTCAGGGTGCTCAGAAATAATAACTAAATATTACCATAATTGAGCACCTTCTATAGGTAAGTGGGCTTCCCGGTGGTGCCAGTGGTAGAGAACCTACATGCCAATTCAGGAGACACAGGAGATGTGGGTTCGATGCCTGGGTCAGGAAGATCTCCTGGAGGAGGGCCCCACTCCAGTGTTATTGCCTGGAGAATTCCGTGGACAGAAGAGCCAGGCAGGTTATGGTCCATAGGGTCACAAAGAGTCAGACATGACTGAGGCTACTTAGCAAGCATGTATGCATGTATAGGTAAGTGGTGTACAGGGTGCTTTGTACACATTATTTCATTTAATTCTCACAATAATTTATACAAGAAGTTCAGAGAGATGAAGACTGTGTGTGACAAAACCCAGATAGATTATCAGGTCTAATTCCGAAGTTCACGGCTATTTCACATCCCACTTTGCCCTACTGCATGAGAGCTGGATGTGTGACTTAGCAAGATGCTGCCCTTCTGAAAAGTTACATAAATAGATAACGTATAAGAACCTATAGTATAGCACAGGGGAAAGAAGAAGGTACAGTCTGTTTGTAGGACGTAGTATATGAAGTTAACCTTAAAAATTCATTCCAACATACAGCAGGTACAAAAACATTGTTTGATTCCACTTATACAAGGTACCTAGAATAATCAAATTCATAGACTCAGAAAGTACACTGGTAGATGCCAGGGGCTGGGATGGTGGAGAATGCGAAGGGGGACTTAGTGTTTAATGGGACAAAGTTTCAGTTTAGGAAAGTGAAAAAGTGGGGAGATGGATGATGGTGAGAGTTGCACAACAATGTAAATTGTCTTAGTGCCACTGAATTGTACAGTTAAATATAGTTAAAATGGTATGTTTTATATCGTGTGCCTTTTTCCACAAAAAAAAAAAAAAAAACTAGAACACCTCTCTATGGCCTTAGTCTCAAATC
Organism: Bos mutus; assembly: GCF_027580195.1. Lineage (NCBI taxonomy): Eukaryota > Metazoa > Chordata > Mammalia > Artiodactyla > Bovidae > Bos > Bos mutus. The sequence goes on along the minus strand of NC_091619.1, from coordinate 8,778,175 downwards.
AACAGTTACCACCTCACCCAGATACCAGAAATGCATACCCACTGAATCATGTGAAGGCAAATGAAAACAGCACCAATTTCAGGTAAAATGCCTGTATGGGAGCTTTCAGGTGGCCAAAAATTTGTGACCTCTGATTCTGAGTTTTATCCACTCATGAGTCGGACACGACTGAGCGACTTCACTTTCACTTTTCACTTTCATGCGTTGGAGAAGGAAATGGCAACCCACTTCAGTGTTCTTGCCTGGAGAATCTCAGGGATTGGGGAGCCTGGTGGGCTGCCATCTATGGGGCCGCACAGAGTCAGACACGACTGAGGCGACTTAGCAGTAGCAGCAGCAGTCTCTTGGGCAAATAGGGCTTCTCAGACCTGGGTTAATTAGAAAGAGCCTGAGTCCAGAGTTTGAGGATCCTGGAGGAAGTGGTTTGGTGATGAAAAAGGGGGCAACTTTAAATTACAAAGGAGAAGGCTTGGAAGGATTCTTCTTTTTAATATTTATGTATGTAGTTAGTTGTGGCACATGAGATCTCCACTGTGACTTGAGAGACCTTTTGTTTCTAACACGCACTATCTGGCTATGCTGCACAGGTTCCGAAGTGCTTGGGCTTCAGTAGTTATGGTGCCGGGGATTAGTTGACCTGTAGCATGTGAGACCTTAGTTCCCTGAACAGGGATCAAACCCTGCACCTCCTGAGTTGCAAGGTGGATTTTTAACTACTGGACCACCAGGGAAGCCCCAAGACTTGGAGGGATTCTAGTATAGAGGAAACTGCTTACGCACCCACCAGTGCTTCCCCACCCCCAGCCCCGATAGATAGGGTATCATAAAATATACAATCGTGATGCCCTTGATGGTATTTTACAGTTGGCCATGGGCCTCATTTGTTGGGTTACACATGAAAATAGACCTCTGATGTTGAAATGCCCAGAAGGGACATATATGATCAGGTGAGCAGATGCTGAATCCAGAGAGGGGGGCTTCAGTTAAAGGAGAAGGGAAGCAGCAAGCAAGGCTATGGTCCCAGAAGTTAAACAAGCTGCTCCAGGAAAGAAATGGTACAGGCTTGGCTGGGCGCGACGAGCACTGGGCTCAGAGGCCAAGGTTGGAGGGAGAAGAGCATGGGAGACCTGAAGACCTTCCCATCACTGCAAATCCACAGTGTGCTCTGAGCACTGTGATCAATCCCCACCCTGACTCAGTCAGAGTTTCCTGGTTTCCAGGTTTAGGCACCTGAGCCACAGCCACATGTACAGGCACATACAAGTGTGCACACACACACAATTACTGGATCCCTCCTGGACACATACACACTCACTGGATCCCTCCTACACACACACACACACACACACACAGGATCCCTCCTATACACACACACAGACTCATCGGATTCCTCATACACATACATACTCACTGGATCCCTCCTACACACACACACAAACACACACACACAGGATCCCTCCTATACACACACACAGATTCATTGGATTCCTCACACACACACACTCACTGGATCCCTCACATACACACACACTCACCCAGCTGGTACTGTCTAGACTGATCTAGTAGCCTCTGTCAAGAGCTCTCAGGAGCCCTGGAATAAGTGGAGGTCCAGGACCTCCCCAGCTCAGGGTGAACTGGAGCCTCGTGCCATTCTCTGTGACCAATAGCTCCACTAGGGAGCCCAGGAACAGATGGATAAGAGTCCGAGAGGGAAAGACGCATCTTCAGGGAGGCAGCTGTCTATTCAGGGAGGCAGGAGGCAGAAAGTCCTTCCAGCGAAGGACATTCCTCCTTTTTAGCTCATTCCTGGTGCCTTCATTGATCCAGAAACTTAGTCTTAACGGCTCATTTATTGAAAAAGACATCTTCCCTCTGTTGGGTAAATGTTGCCCATTGACACAGAGAGATATTCACAGGGGAGGGTTCTCCTCACATTGCTTTACCTCTTAAAAGGCTCTTATTTTGTTTTAATTAAAAATAGTGAGCACGTACCAGGTGCGAACACATCAAATAATGTCATTGTGCTGAAGAGATGGGTACAAAGATGTGATGGAAGATTGGGAGGGGAGGGTGGAACAAAGGGAAAAAGAGGCTGATGCCTGAGTTTCAGAGTTAGGCAAAGGGGTTGGAGGCATGTGGTTACTAAGGTGGCATACTGCATACACAGACACTGACTGTTCAAAAGGACCTTTTCTCATCGACCCATTTTCTTCCCACCTGGATCTTTCATCACTCCCCTTTCCCACTGACTTCCTTTGGCTCCTACTGACCCTTAGCAATGTGATCCTTTTCTCCGTTCCACGCACTGCCTCCTCAGAGCCCCACTGTTAGCCCCACACTGTGACACCTGACCCAGATGTGGACAGAGCACTTGAGTTCCCAAAGCACTCTCACTGTATCAGCAGATCACTTTTTTCTGCAAAACAAACTTCCTCTTTCACCCCAAAGGTACATCCACAGAATGGCTCTTTTCCCTGAAGAGTAAACTATAAAGACTAATTTGGGGCTGCTTTATTTATGCGTTTCTTTCTGTGCATTGTTCCAGAATCAGTATACCTCCCTTATTGTTGCTTATTTTAGAGTCTACATAACTTACCCGCAGAGCCTAGTACACAGTATTCACAAACCAGCAAGGGCTGAGAATGAAGGAAACTTCTGATCACGTTATTCATTATGTTCACAGTCCTGGACCCCAACTGTTAGAGCTGATTGACAACGGAATGAGCTGCATTAGAAGATGTTGAGATGCTCATCACTGGCGGTGTTCAAAACAACAGGACAACTCTTATAATATGGATATCTAAACGTGGATGGAACTGATGGATAGAGTAGGAGGTTAGACTGAAATCCTCCATAAGTCCTCTGATCGCATAAAAGGGTTTACCCCAGAACTTTATTAAAGCTGGTATCAGCTACAAAAAGTTTTGCAGCAAAGATTCTCTGAGGATAATATTCTAAGTGGCACTTTTTATGTAGTTAAATTCTGATAGGCCCTTCTCCCTTAAGTGGAGCCTTCAGTGGGATCCTCCGATCTTCATTCCTGTTTTTTCCCCTCCCATTAACATGAGATAGCACCTGCCAGTTCTTAGAGCAAATGCCAGGCTCACTGCTTCTGAAGGTAAAGCCTTTAGGGCGGGGCTGGATGCTTCTGCCAGAAACACCACTGAGGCAGGAGAATCAACCTCCTGCTCCTGCCCCTGGGCTGGTTATTTCTCCCTCCTTTTCCCTCTTTTTCTTTATTTTTAAGGTTTCTTTTATGCGGGCCATTTTGTAAAGTCTTTATTAAATTTGTTACAACATTGCTTCTGTTTTGTTTTTCACTTTATTGGCATCAAGGCATGTGGGATCTTAACTCCTTCATGGGGATCAAACCCGCACCGGCTACACTGGAAAGCCAAGTCTGAAAAACCACTGGCCCACCAGGGAAGTCCCTTTTTGTTTCTTTTTAAATCTCCTGTGGCACTGTTAAAATGAATCCTCAGCATCTTCCTGGCTTCTTCCCCAGGTACCATTTGGTCTCAGAGAATGTCAACTGTTTAAATGCTAGCCTAAGGAAGCATTTGTCTAAGTGAGAAGAGAGCAATACTCACCTTCACAGATGCTTCAGGGGAACAGGTCCTTGTGCTCAAAAAAAAAAAAAAAAATCACACTGCTGCATGTGTTCCTCTTTGGAAAATTTCAACGCACGTTAGCATATTGAGAGTTTAGAGAAATCCTACACAAAGAAACCTATTTAATTTTGTTAACCTGGACTTTTCCAAATTTATTTGATCCTAGACATCTTGTTAGACAATGCCTGATTTTGGAAGGGAAAGGGAAAACTGGCCTATGGCAAATGAATTGGTATCTAACATACCTACCAAGGGTGGACTGAATAGGGCAGAAGGGTCTCAGCGTCATTCACCATCTAGGGGAAACATTTTCCATTTCTGGATGATGTACTGCTTGTATCAACTTCTGCCATGATGCCCACCCCCACCTCCAGGCATGTTGTCACAAATACTGGAGGGCTGGCATTATTATCAGGGTCTTTCAATAACAGCAGTTCCAGGCACCTTCCTCAGTAATCGTTACTTGGATGAGTGCTGTTGACTTAGCTCCAAGTCACTTTCCAGAACAAGATGACCTTGATCTTCTGGGTTGAACCCAAGTTGTGTCTGCATTTCCCTCTAGGAGAAAGTGTATTTCATCTTCTAGCTCCAGGGCATTTGTTCTGCAGCACCTGGCACAGAAAGATAACGCCTGCCATGGGATGATCCTGGAAACTCACTTGGCAGGAGCCTGGGGCTCAGAGGCTCTCTTCACAAATCTCCAAATCAACTGGCCATGCAGATGCAAGAGCAGCAGCAGCTGTTTCAGAGGCAAAGGCCATTCATCTTCTGCCTTTTATTCTCTTGTTTCTGGGAAACGTAGTAAATGTCTCCACCACAAAGTGTCGCCTGCCTGGCCACTCACTAAGGTTTTGTGTGGGACTGTAGAATATGCACCCCTTGATCTGCCAGGTTCCTCTGTTCATGGAATTCTCCAGGCAAGAATACTGGAGTGGGTTGCCAAGACCTTCTCCAGGGGATCTTCCAAACCCAAGGATTGCAGGCAGATTCTTTAATGTTTGAGCCACCAGGAAAGCCCCTAGAATGTGCAAGGTGCTTTCAAAAGGCTTCCACATAGAGAAACAAGTTCTTTTACAAAAAGGACTTAGAGTTATGAGGGTTCTGTTTTTAAATATTCATAAAATCCAAAGTTCCTGCTCTTCAATTTCTGCTGTCTCTACCCAATACAAACCAAGTATTTATTACACCTAGTATTGTTCTATGAACTGGAGGAGGTTCAGAAGAATGTACAAAATGATGGATCTGACCTTTTGGTTAAACAGTATTCCTAGGTAGATTTGGTCTAAATTACAAGACACTAGAGATTGTTACTTTCCTTTTTCAAAGTGTGTTTAGAAATACTGTAATAAATATATAGTAATAATATAAAACAAAGAATTGTGTCAAATATAAAAGTTGTTGCCTATGAACCTATCCATGCCTTATTTTGCATAAGTTTTATCTTGTGGTCTCTATTTCATTTAATATCTTGGTAGATACTACTATCTTCATTTCTGAAGGCTTGACCTGGTAATTGTAACATTTCAGAAAACATCTTTTACTTTCAACCAATAAAAAATATATTGCACAGTTGTCTCTGCTAATGTTTATTTTACTCTGATGTTATGGAATTTTTTTAGAGTGAAATTTAAATGCATGTCTCAGCTCTGAGACCTTCCCCACACTTACGCACATATGCATGATGGACTAGGTGTGGGAGTTAATACTTTTTTTTTTCTTTAGGTACTATTTTGTAACTTGAAATTATACCAACCAACTCAGATATCTAAGCTTCTCTCCAACTCTAAACCTGAACACTTTCAGAAGCTGAGTTAACTGCTTCGACAGTTAATAGTGAGATACTCCATCATGAAATTGCCCCTTGGTATATTACACAGCAGGCCACAAATGTGTAATCACTGATATGTAATCCATTTGTAACTGAGAAATTATGATGGGGTCGCTAGGAGTCGGGCACGACTGAGCGACTTCACTTTCACTTTTCACTTTCATGCACTGGAGAAGGAAATGGCAACCCACTCCAGTATTCTTGCCTGGAGAATCCCAGGGACAGAGGAGGCTAGAGGGCTGCCGTCTGTGGGGTTGCACAGAGTCGGACATGACTGAAGCGACTTAGCAGCAGTAGCAGCAGCAGGTAGATTTGAGGAAGGACTGTTAATTACCCTCCAAAAATTTAGAGTCTCCCCTGAACCATTCCAGATCACCATGAAAGACAGTAAATAAGACTTGCCTGGTTAACATAACTCAGCATCCCCACCTGATGTTTAATGGGTTCCACACACTTTACCATGTAGCTCAGCTTCTGGTCTTCATTCCCAACCTGGTGTCCCTGGTCTTCCTCATCCCAGTTGATGGCAACTCTATTCTTTTTTTCAAAAATCTGAGAGCTGTTCCTGAATAGAGGCCAACAAATCTCTATAGGCAAGTGCATTGGCTCTACTTCCCAAAACAGCCAGCATCTAGAACTCCTATAACCTTCACCTGTCCCACCTACCTAGCTTACCTTCCTCTCTCATTCACTTTCCAGCCACAACAGTCTCCTGGGAGGTTTCTTATGTTCCACCTTTGCCGACCTACAGTCTATCCTCATGCCAGCAGCAAGAATGATTCTTAAAATGTGAAGTCAAAAAGTGTCATTCCTCTGATCAAAATAGCTCAATGTCATGCCTTCATATTCAGGGCAAAATCCAAAGCCCTTCAGTTATGTTTCTCCGGGTCTGTTCCTCCCTCATAACCTCTTTAATCTCATTTGCTATCACTCTCCTCTTCCCTTCTGCTCAGCCATGTTGCCTCCAAAACACCAAGATGGACTGTTGGTACTTTGTACTTGGTTGCTGTCACTTCCATCTGTATACCTCTTTTCTCAAGATATCTGCATGGGTCTACCCCTCACTTCCATCAAGTCTTTGCTTGAGGCCCTCTTATCACCCTGATACAAAGCACTCACTATCTCCCCTCTCTGTCCTATTTTTCTAGCACTTAACACCATTGGCCATAGTTTGCAGTTTATGCTCCCCCCTCCTTCCCCACTAGCATCTAAGCTCCTTAGGATGGGGACATTGTCCATTTCATGGAATAGAATCGAATACATAGAAGGCATGCAACAAATAATACTCATTGAATGAAGGAACCAAAGGTAGTAACATTCATTATACATATATTAACATACCACCTATGATGCAGGTGCTAAGTGTATTATTTCACCCAAGCTTCACAACTTCCCAAAGAGCTAAATATTATCATTGCATGCACACACACACACACACCATGAGAAAACTGAGAAAGAAAGGTTAAATAACTGTATTTAATTAGTAACTGTCACTTCAGATTTAGAACGCATACCTACCTACCTCATTAATCCATGCTCCTGACCACTCTACTGCTTTCCTTTGAATCACCCATGTAATCAGAGCTGCAAGGTTTCAAAGAAAATAGAAATGGTTTGTCATGAAGAGGGACCTGGGAAAGATTCACCCAGGAGCTAGAATTTGAGATGGATCTTGGCAGATGAATAAGTTCCTAGTAGGCAGACAGAAGGAGGTGGTGTTCCAAGCAAGAGGAGGAGTATGAGAGGTATGAAGCAGAACAACTCAAAATTTGCTCATCCAAGAGTGACTTAAAGAGAGTAACATACTCATCCCAGCTTGCCCAGGACTTTCCTGGATCTAGCACCAAAAATCCTGTGTCCTGGGAACCCCTTCCATTGGCAAACTAAGACAGAGGATCACCCTATGTGACAAACATATCAGCTTTAATAGAAGGGAGTGCTGGTGTGCACCGTTGAGGAAATGTTGAGAGTAGAAGTGAAAAAGAACTTTGAGGCTGGGGGAACAAGCTTGGAGCTCAGGATGCAGGTAAGGAGAAGACTTTGGGGGTTTTTGAGTGGCAGTTGATGAGTGGAAACAGGTGCCCACATGAAACAGTGGTGGTAAAACATAGCTTTGTGTGCAGTAGACCACGGATGCCAGGGTAGCTAATAGTAGAGGGAGGTTGATCAAGGCTCATCTATCCCAGGTTGTTTCAAATAGCTGCTCCTCTTGAAACTGACATCTTTCCTTCTTCTTTGAACTTTTCAATGCTTGGTAACATCTAATGCCAGCCTCGGCTCTTGGAGGAGGATAGAGGTTTGTCATCTTCCATGCCTTTGCATCCGAAGATAATTTATGAGCTTTGGGGACCCAGGGAAAGCCCCTGTCTTGGTTTCATTTCACATTTTCCCATTCCCTCAATTTCTCTTTCCTCAGGCATGAACGTACAAGACTCTTTTCTCTCTACGGTGGCCGGGCTTGTGGTCAAATCTTGAGCACTCTATATTAGCACTTTCTCATCTCTTTTGGGAGTTCTACACTTATTTAGTAAAATGTCCTTCTTGAAATAAAAGTAAGCGTAGTGCATATTTAAATACTAGATGAAAAAAAGAAGTACCCAGGAGCCTGTGAGTGCCTTTACCCTAGGAAAGATCCAGGGTCATCTATGTAAATCGCACAAAAGGCAGTGATGCTGGAGAAAACCACCAAAGTAAACAAAATAGCTTTCTCCTCATTGTGCTGTGTTTAATATCAAGTACAACAGTATTGCCATCAGAGGTCCTCAGCACTTCATGAACTAAATGGAGTGGGACAGAAGGCTTCAAGCAAAGTGCTGCTCAACCAGGAAAAGCCAACGAGGATCCTGGTAGTGCTGGAGATTGTCAGTGGCTTCCGCAGATATTCCGTCAACACACACACAAGCACTCACACACTTGTTTCTTCTTTTTCAGTCTCCAGGACATATAAAGGAATTTTGTCTTAAAAATACAAGTTTCCCCAGAAATAACTAGCCTCAGTACTTAGGAAATTGTCACCAGTTCTCTTCTGGAGTAAAGTCAGATTTTACCTAAAGGTCAGCCCTTCCTAGCTCTTCCCTGGTGGCTCAGACTGTAAAGAATCTGCCTGCAGTGCAGGAAATGCAGGTTCGATCCCTGGGTCAGAAAGGCCCCCTGGAGAAGGAAAAGGCTACCCACTCCAGTATTCTTGCCTGGAGAATCCCATGGACAGAGGAGCCTGGTGGGCTGCAGTCCATGGGGTCAAAAAGAGCTGGACACGACTGAGTGACTAACGCACAGAACACTCAGCCCTTTCCAGCTGTACCTCCGGCTTAGTTTTCTGGGTGAGTAGGAGCCAGTGCCCTATCACTGCAACTGAAAGGAAGCTCTTTCCATGGAAGCACAGTCTACACAAGGACGACAGAAATTAGCCAGGCTTACTGTCCATCCCATCATGCTTTCTGAGGCAATAAGTATGGAAACAGGAAAAGAGGCTCTGCATTGTATTACACTCCACTGCCAGTGTAGAGTGGCATCCCAAAGCGGATGGAACTGTCCCTTTCTTCTGCTTTCTGTGTATTTTCTCCCCATTTCGGGGTTGCTAATTTGGATTCAGATGGAGCTGGATTCAGTTCTGGATGCTTCAGTTACTACTTGTGTGAACTGAAAATTTTACTTAATTTCTACACTTAAGTTTATTCATCTATGAAATAGGGAAACTTCTTTCCTGGTAACTTCAGCATTGCCCCCAAATTGGTTGTTGTAAGAAATTATATACAAAATGCTTAGTGCAGAGCCTAGTAAATAGTAAGAGGTCGGACAAGGCAACTAGAATTATTATTCAACCTCTCTCTTTATCTTCTTGCTTCCTCTGTTGCTTCCCTCTCCTGCTCACTCATTTCGCACCCCAAAATCAACTCCCAGCTCTAAGAGGACAAAAATGATACCTGCTTTCACCTCTCATTCATTGAATTGCTAGATGGGCTGCTTCCCAGAGCTAGTCTTAAAATCTTAACTGGATTTGAAATTTAAAACCGTCTCACATTCATGTGTATCTTAGACATTGCTTTGAACCCAGGAAATTAAAAAAAAAAAATTTTTAAGGTGGATATATGTTTTAGAAGCTCACTAGTTCTCTCGGGCACAAAATGGCTCTTTGGAAAGAATCCTGTGACAAGTTAAGTGTAAATGAACTGGAAACAGAGATTAAATTCCTCCTGAAACACTTCTGGGTGTGAAAATGAAGGAAAAAGCAAATGGAAGATGCCTCCCTGTTTTGTAGTGCTTCATGCAGCTAGCTTCCCTTAAGGATGCCAGATGAGCTGTGGGGAGAGCTGGGGTGGCTCAGCTGGGCCTCTGGGGTACCCTGCAGTCAGGGGGTTACTTACCTCCTGGGAGTGCGGCAGCGGAGGTGATTTGATGGAGAAATGTTCACTCCAACTGCTCTTCCGGCAAAGCTCCTCTCTGGGGATCTCCAACTGGCACCTTTCACCGTTGTTAAATTCACTTAAGATAAAAGCGACCCCAGCCAAATGACAAGGGAAGTGCCATTAAGGAGTGAGCGTCAGCAGTGACTGACAGACAGGCTTTGCTAAATAAATGCTCTGCTGAGAGCCCCAGAATTATTTGGGTAGTGAGAATCACTACCCAAACACCTGCCGCAGCCAGAGTGAATGCACAGGGTGCAGACCCCAGCCCATAGGCCTCAGCCCTCTGTTTCTTGGGGCCTCAGCCTCCAGCCGGGGCACCCACACCCCACCAGCCCTCTACCCAGGAACAGCACCAGGGTCCACCAGAGAGCTCAGTGGCTTCTGAAGGAGGGTGCCTGTAGGTGGTGGGCCAGGAGCTCAGATTGGGTAGTAACCCTTGCACTAGGCAATGAGGAGAAAGGGGAGGACAATTTAGCAAACCACGAGGGCTCGTACTCTGTCAGGCCTCTCATCCTGCTGTTTCTCGGTCTTAGCTTAAAATCGTATTGGCCAGGACTTCCCTGGTGTCCACTGGCTGAGAATATGCTTTGCCACGTGCATTGCTCTTCATCCTGTTTGTGATACCAGTTATCTTGTTGTATTTCACTGTGCGCACTGTTCGCTGAACCCAGGGTAGGCAGGTGTGAGCTAAGAGTGGTAGGGGACTCAAGGAGCCGCAGGTACTACAGACACGTCTATTCCCTCCTGGCTGATGCAGAAGCCGTAGCAGCAGCCATAGCATAACCCGATACAACACAACCTCTCTCCTGGCTGCCACCGTGGCCATAACAGCATTCTCTCCTGGCTGGCACAGCAGTCGCAGCAGTAGACATGCTCTATTCTCTCCTCTCGTGGCTGACCCAATGGACGCAGCTGTGATGCAGCAGTAAACGCCACTGCTTTCTAGATGGAGTGCACACAACCCGTGACCAAGCAGGACCTCGTGACGCGCATGCACAGTGCTATAAATGGTCTCAGTTGTTACATAGTCATTATTTACAAAACATGGGGCAAGAGAGCCTGAAGACGCCATCTCGGCTAATTTGCTCTTTCCCTACACCATGCGAGGGACCTGGGTTTGATCTGTGGTCAGGGACCCAGGATTCCACATGTCACAGAGCAGCAGCTAAGTCTGCACACCACAGTTAGAGAGTCCATGTGCTCCAATGAAAGATACCATATGACACAATGAAAACCCCATGTGCTGCAGCTAAGACTCAACACAGCCTAACAAATAAATAAATATTTAAAACATCATGTTGGCTATCTTGATCCTTTCTCGGAATCACGGACCAGTAGATCCATGGGGGCCCTTGCTTGGATATGCTCATCACCCAACTGGGCTCAGGGCAGGAATCCTGCAACACTGGATCTTATTGAACTGCTCGCTTAATCAGTAATTGAGGTGATTTCTTGTATTGGAAAGTATTTGAAAAGAACAGTGATAACAACAAGAAGGAAAGATGGTAGTCACACAGAAAGTCCACAATTGTTAATATATTGTTGGAAGATCTCAGAAGCCAGAATACGTGCATTCCAATCAGCTCTGCAGTATCATAGTGTGTGAGCTTGGCAGAGTTACTTATCTCCTCTGCTTTCAGTCTCCTCATCAGTAAAATAAAGTATGGAACCCACCTTATGGAGCTGTGAACGAACCATAAGTTTAAGACTGGAAGCTCTTAGGAGAGGGCCCAGGGCACTGTAAAGACTAAACAAATGTTAGCGGTTTTCATGCAGCGACTCTCACCAATCTGTGATTGCAGCTGCAGTTATATTAGATTAGGGGTTCTCTGCCTGGAGAGATTTTGCCTCCAATGGACATTTGACAATATCTGGGAATATTTTTGGTCACAAGTTGAGAGGTGACTATTGCCATCTAGCGAATAGCGGTCAGTACTGTTGCTAAACATCCTATATGCACAGATGGCCCCTGATAACGAAGAATGTTCTGGCCTCAGAGGTCAATAGTGCTGCATCAGATTAAGACACAAACTGTGATAAATCCCAGCCCTCACCTACTCAGCCTGAACTACAGCTCTGCCTCAGGGCATGTCATAGTATTTTCCGGGGATGATGGGTGATGATGTATCTCACATATGCTTGGGAACTCACCTCTCTTCTGCTCCAGCCTCATCTCCACCTGTGAAGTGGCTGCCCTCCCTGTGATGACTCCTCTGCTGGTGCCACCCAGAACTGAGTCGGAGGTTGGGCCAGTGTGGACTGATGGCTTCCTCCCACACCTCTGAAACTTTGTTACCTAGCTGACGTCTTGAAGAGATATCACTGAGTGCTCAGAGGCTGCTGATGTTTACCAACATAGCCTTCAGCTTCTCTTCTTAATTTTTTTCTCAGTTGAATCACAAAACCAGACTCTCTGGCTGGGTTTTGGAATAGAGTCCATGTCATTGAAATCATCCTAATCTCATCTTCTTGGGTATCTCCATCACCAGCTTTCCCTCAGTCCAAAGCATAAAGATCTCATGCATTATCATATCTGTTTCATCAGCTCATACAAACAGACTCTTAGAGGCAGGAAGCCAAAGGTGTCCATTTCTCAGCAGTATTCTTGCTGGCACACATGCACTTATAGATAAATAACTTTAAAACACAACTGTAATTTTGCCATACGCATTTAGGCCTAAATCTTTCACTAAACAAAATAACATTAGCACATCCAGATATCACTAAATAACCTTCCACACCTCAGTTTTACTGACTGTATAGAATTCCATTTCATTGTCATGTAACATCTTTTAGTCCATTACCATTTTATTAGATATTGATGTTTTTTCTCTAATATTGAAAATAATAAGATAGTATAGCACTGAATATCTTAACAAGGCATCTTTATTGCTTGCCGAATTATTTTCTCAGGATAAATTTCTAGAATATAATTTAAGGGTTTTGATACCTATTGGAGAAGAAAAGACTTGAGGACTTTGTCTTAGGCAACAGTGTCTGCCCATCATAAGGACCTCAGAATGCCTGTGTGCATGCATGCATGCTCAGTGGTGTCCGACTCTTTGTGACCCCATAGACTGTCAGGGGTCACAAAGCCCTCCAGGTGTCTCTGTCCATAGAATTTTCCAGGGAAGAATAATTGAGCAGGTTGCCATTTTCTTCTCCAGGCATCAAAATAGCAGTTCAATATTCAAAATGGCTGGGAAAGTTAAGTCCTTTAGTTGTTGGAACATTCTAGTTAGCTGAGAATTTTTATCCACTAATATCATATGTGGAAGGATTATTTTAAATAACATACTTAATGCTAATTTACTCAGAACAAAATTCCATCTTGCTTTAATAATTCAAAAGGCACTCACGGTGCTTCGAGGTCATTAATATAACCTTACTTCTCAGTGTGGAATTTCAGATGATGTATGTAAAAAGCTCTTTGTAAGTGGCAAAAACTATAGAAATATGAAGGCTTATGATTTCAATTTTTAAATAGAAATTGCATTAACCCAATTCATCAAGAAATGACATACCTTGAACATTTCTTTTTTGGATAAGACCTTGATATTTATTTACATGTCACTTACTCTTTCCTTATAAAAGCAAAATAAAGAATGTGTAAGAATTCCCATTGCTTCAGGTTCCTTTCATTATGTTCCAGATGAATATGTTTTACTATAATTTTGGTATCTCAAAACATCATTCAGTCATAAATTTTTTCCAGTATGCCCCCAATGATAAATTTAGGATGATAATGATAGAGAAGCATCACAATGAAGGAAAAAGTACTTTCCTTTATCAAGTGAGGACTCTATTGGTAGATCCATCATTACCCTTAACTACCTCTTGTAGCCATGACCTTGGGTAAGTCAATTGCTCTTTCTGGAACGTATTTTCTTCATAATGAAAAGGTAGTTACTTCGAAGATCTCTTTAAGCTCTAAAATGTCTATGATTTTATGACTTGGCTCTCTCTTTTGAAGGATTTGAAATTCAATTTTTTTGAAGAATTCTTGAGCTAAAGAAAGGCATTTTTTCTTAGATAACAGGATGCTGAGTGGAACTTTCCCCAGTATCCTGGAATGTTGGCTCAAACCCCAAAGCTAAGAATGATAGATGAGAAGTAACTCCTCACTTTAAAGACAGGAAATAGAAACATCTTGCCAAAAGATGATCAAGGGAAGCAGCATCTCTCCAGCAATGGCCAGCAGTGAATATGAGACACATGCAGAGATTCAAATGGATGACTTAGAGATTCACTAAAAGAAGGTTTTTAGACAAACAATGTAGACAGTGATATCTCTCACCCATTTACTTTCCTTTTCCAGTTGCCTTCCTCCAGATCAACTAATGAGGACCCAAGAGAAATACTCATAGAGACTGAGGGTGTTGTGGGAAGTGGAAAAAGGTCTCTCACTGACTCACTGGATATTTTGGAAGTATAGAAGGCTGCAGGGCAGAAGGAAAGAGATGCGGTGAAAGGGTCTTGGAGGGTCCACGGAAGGTGTCTTTGAGATTGCATATGAAACTCATGTCTGATGCCTGCTCTCCTCCTAGAATTCAGAAAGCTGGAGACCAGCTGTTACCATGTACAGTGGTGAAATCAGAAGAGAGAACAATAGCAAGGGGCCAGCTATGCTACCACCCTGTGGTCTGGCAAGGATGAATGAGTGTCCTATGACCAAGCAGGTCCTATGGAAACTCCCTGGGCTTGAATTACCTTACAAGAAGGCTTCCCTGGTAGCTCAGCTGGTAAAGAATCTGCCTGCAATGCAGGGGACTCCGGTTCAATTCTTGGGTTGGTAAGATCCCCTGGAGAAGGGGTAGGCTACCCACTCCAGTATCCTTGGACTTCACTGGTGGCTCAGCTGGTAAAGAATCTGTGCACAATGCGGGAGACCTGGGTTCAATCCCTGGGTTGGGAAGATCCCCTGGGGAAGGGAACAGTTACCCACTCCAGTATTCTGGCCTGGAGAATTCCATGGACTGTATAGTCCATGGGGTTGCAAAAAGTCAGACATGACAGGGATTTTCACATTGCTTCCCTTGGAGATACAAAAGACATGAGTTCAATCCCTGGGTCAGAAAGATCCCCTGGAGAAGGAAAAGGCAATCCACTCCAGCATTCTTGCCTGAAGAATTCCATGGACAGAGGAGACCTGCGGGCTACAGTCCACGGGGTCGCCGAGAGTTGGACATGACTGAGTGTGCATACACACATGGGGGAGAGTACTTCAGAAGTAAGAGTATGGGGTGAACAACCTAGACAGTCAAGGTTGGTCAAGAAAGGTTTACTGTGGCGCCAGGGACCTGAAAGTCTGCTCCTCTTCAACTGACCTTCCCCTGCTCGGACCTCAGGCTGTCCAACAGATAAAACGGGAAAGTGGAAGACAAAGAACAAAAGATCATATCATTCCTCCTTCCCAGCTGTGGGTTCTCAAGGCATAAGTGAGGCATGAATTATGTCCAGATTTTTCTCACGACCTTGTCAGGAACCTTCCTCTATACAACTAACAATGAAATTGCATAGTAAAACAATAATCGGTTAACGCAATTTCATCATTAGACATATAGAGGAAGGTTCATGACAAGGTAGTAAGAAAAGTCTAAACATAACATTTTTAGTTTCAGTGAATTTCTTCTTCAGATATGTAAGACATGTAACAAACTAGAAATGAATATTCTTTATTTATATCTATAAAAGCCATGTAGAAAGAAATCTATACTTTTCAATGAAATTACTTTTAAAATTGGGCTTGTGGAAAGAAATAGCCTTCAAAGACAGACAGACTCAGGTTAAATTCTTTGTTCTACTTCTTACTATTTATATTAAAACAAATCATCTAGTCTATCTGAGCTTCAGTGTCTTCATCTCACCTGTAAAATGGGACTACTAATATTTATTTCACTGAATTGTAGGGATTAAATGAAATCACATGTACTATGCATTGACTCAAAGCACAGTCAAAAAATTTGTATCCTGCCTTCCCTACTTTTTAGTCCTGAAATAACCTTGCCTAACTTCATTTATTCTAGTTTGAATAAATAAAGAATCTGCTTCACTTGTTAATTATCATACACCTCCTTAAATACTCAGTATTAGCAGCTTGGGGGCACTGTTTATACCCTTTCCTTTGCTTATACAAGCACTTATATATTACTCTGAAATCTGCATTTTTCCTCTTAAATTATATATTTGGACACATCTCAGGGCAATACATACAACTCCTGTTTATTTTCTATAATAGCTTATGAGACATTCTGTAACGTGATATTCCTATTTTAATTTCTCCTTTTCATTGATGTTCAGGTTGCTTTCAACTTGTTGCAGTGATCATGAATGTCATGACCACTCACGATGGAAAATCATGCGCACTGGGGTCTGCTTTTCCCAATCTGGAATCCCCACAGAGGGACTGCAGAGGCAAAGAATGTGTGCATTTTGATGATAAAAGATACTGACCTATATTGAAAATGTATTAGGTAAATTCATTATGTTTTTTAAAAAAAAAACAAACACCTTGCAAACAACTCTAACAGAATTTAGTGAATTCTTCAATAAAGTGAAAGCAACTTCTTATCTAGGAAGACTTTAATCTGTTTGGTAAATTCAAAACCTCAGAGACTGCTTTTTTTTTTTTTTTTTGACCAAGGGAAATTTCTGTGCCAGAAAGGGTATGGTGAATGGCTCAAGGAAAGTTTAATAATGTATTATCAATTTAGTATTCAAGGCAGCACTCCAGTTCTCTGAATAATTTCTTTCCCTCTGGCCACTGGCCACTGAGGGGGATGTGAGCTACTTGCTGTATCAGAAACTGCTCCTGATGTCACCACGAAAGCTCTTCCCATTTAGAAACAAATCTAGTCTCTGGGTCACAAGAAAAGTCACATGTCACATGTCACAAACTGTCAGCTTTTCTCTGCCATCACTCTTTATTATTTAAGGGTATGGCTGAGATCCCATCATCTTTATCTCTCAGGGGGTTGGAAGCCTCAGCAGCTTCCTTCTCTCTCTCCTTCCTTTTCCATATTCCTCCACTTTGGTCACCGCCTTTTAAGAGGATGTTGCTCAGTGAGTCTCAGAATTGTCTGACCCTTTGGAGACCTAGATTCCAATACTGATAATATCAATACCACCAAGACCATTGGAGGAAAATTCTAAATCTGCATCCAACTGGCAGACTACAGGGTGTGCTCAGTCATGGAGCTCAAGTGTAATTTTCCAAAGATTCATCAAAAACCATTGTCCTTTCTGCCTTCCTGTGAGCATGAGGAGCTAACATCTTGGAAGTGATTTTTCTTAGTTTTCCTCTTTTATAATGATAACAATAATATTTTTGTGAATGCTTCCTATGTACCAAGTTCTTTGGGAAGCACTTTCTATACATTATCTTGTTTAATCCTTAACAACAACCAGTTTGGTCGTTGTTGTTGTGTCCAACTCTTTGTGATCCCATGGACTGTATCCTGCCAGTCTCCTGTGGCCATGGAATTCTCCAGGCAAGAATACCGAAGTGGGTTGCCATTCCCTTCTCCAGGGGATCTCCTCAATCCAGGGATCGAACCCAGGTCTCCTGCACTGCAGGCTATTCTTTACAGTCTGAGACAGCAGGGAAGCCTCATTTTTGGTTGAGGACAATCATATTCAAGAACATTAGGTAACTTTTACAGTGTATCACAATTGTAAATAGTAGAGTTTAATTTAGAGAAGGCGATGGCACCCCACTCCAGTACTCTTGCCTGGAAAAATCCCATGGATGGAGGAGCCTTGTAGGCTGCAGTCCATGGGGTCATTAAGAGTCGGACACGACTGAGCAACTTCACTTTCACTTTTCACTTTCATGCATTGGAGAAGGAAATGGCAACCCGCTCCAGTGTTCTTGCCTGGAAAATCCCAGGGACAGGGGAGCCTAGTGGGCTGCCGTCTATGGGGTCATACAGAGTCAGACACGACTGAAGCGACTTAGCAGCAGCAGCAGCAGCAGAGTTTAATTA
Source organism: Bos mutus (assembly GCF_027580195.1). Classification (NCBI taxonomy): domain Eukaryota; kingdom Metazoa; phylum Chordata; class Mammalia; order Artiodactyla; family Bovidae; genus Bos; species Bos mutus. The sequence goes on along the minus strand of NC_091619.1, from coordinate 8,760,345 downwards.
GAACCATCTTTTTTTTGAAAACCATGTTCTAATATAACATGTTCTAATAACAAGTCCCCAGTAGAATTAATATAGGTAGAATAAGGTGGGACTGGATTTTTCTAGTTCCCCTGGCCAGGGAAGTCATGAGGAAATGTTTCCTTCACACACATAGTCGGGCAGAAGTGTTGCATGGGAAAAACAGTAACGTGGTCAATATATATCATACAAATTATATTGCTGAATAATACATTTCAAAGGCATTAAAATTCAACTTTCTATGATAAGACTGTAATAACATGTTATTTCTGATTATTTACAATGAACTTCAGTATCTTATGGGGTCTTGGGATCAGAGAAATTCAGACACTCAAAAGTAGGGAAGACTTTGATCTTTTTTACCCTCTTACTTGATTCTTAATTCTCTTATTCTGTATCCTTGAGATGTGTCATAGATCATCTATTTGGAGTTGACTAACAATAGCGATCTTGATCCAACATGACACAAAGAGCCACATATGTAGTCAGACAATTACAATCAAATGTGATGAATGCAGTAAAAGGTATATGTACAAGTTTCCAGGCAGTGTAAAAAGGGAACCAGCTGGGATGGAGGGGGATTCAAAAAGGCTTCTGAGGGACTATGAGAGTGTGTTGGCTCTTGAAGTGAGTCTGACAACAAAGAGGGATAGTAGAGGAGTGAGTGGAGACAATTCAGATAGCTGGAAGAGGGCGGAAGTACTCAATATTCAGCAAGCATGTGAGTCATGTTACAGGTGTCCAGGGTGGCTGGAGTACAGATTGTGGGTGAAGGAATGTTGACAGATAGGACAAGAACTACAGTGGAAAAGTCTATCCCATGCTGATGAGTTAGGATTTTATTCTGAAGATGAAAGGAATCACTGATGATTTTTGAGGGAGAGACATCCCATGAACGGAGGAGCCTGGCGGGCTATGGTCCATAGGGTCTCAAAGAGTTGGACACGGCTGAAGCAATTTAGCATGTATACAGAATAAGTCAAATCTGCGATTTCTAATGAGCACCAAAGAGCAGCAGTGTGGGTGATGGGTTAGAAGAGGATGAGAACGGAATCTGGGAGACCATGAGAAAGCTGGGAGGAGGGACTTGACAAAGAGGACAATGAGGGAGGCCAGATAACAATAGATTCCATCACTACTTAGTGGTTAAATAATAAGAATTTGGCAGTAATGTGCATGTACTATGGGTAGATAATGGGAGTAGTAATGAATGATACCCAAATTTCTAGCTTGGGTACCTTGGTACATAAGGCATAAGAACCCAGGAAGAAGCAGAGCCAAGTCCATCCCATCACAGGCAAAGTGTAGTTATAAAACAGTTCTTTTGGTATTGATCTGACAATACTACCCTTAAACATTCTCTGTATTGGTCATAGTCTGTTCTGCATCTTTTCAAAGAACAATAAACAGTATTTTGTAAATGCAGTAATAAATAAAGACTCATAACTGCTAATAAATAAAGACTCATAATTGACAGACATTTTTTAAAAAACAGATTTTATTACCACTCTTTCTGTATATATGTATTTATTGATATATTTATATGCTTATATCTGAGCTCCTATGAAAATAAGAATTATATAACTCCAAATATTCATGCCTCTGAATATGCTTAATATCTGAAAAATAAGGTTAACTTCTGAAATTTTATAAGAAATAAAAAATAAAAGTTCAGCCAGAACATATAGTCAGAGGCAATGGATAAATTGTGAAAAAAGTAATTGCACCCCATCCTTCCCCTCCACTCACAGGCCTTTTCATTGCTGGGTGTTATATGTATTACCATTTATTCCATCATAATGACTAGGAGGCTGACTGCAGTTCTGTTCCTGATATGATGCTGTTTTACAAAAGCCCTTGGGATGAGAGAATCAAATATAGAATTTGCTGAAGGGCACAAATATCAGCAGTATTCAGCTATCCAAATCCAACCTAATGACATTTGGCTAAATCTGAGATGTCAAAGATGCCATTCAACTTCAATGACAACTATTCCTAATTTTTTCCTTTTTCCCTGTCCAGACTTTTTTCAAAAGGAGTATTTCTTTTGACTTTGTCAGTTACTAAACTTCACTCAGGGAAGATACAGGAAGAATGAAATGGTTCTGTATAGAGGCACAGTATGTGAAGGTTATACCAATTCCTGGTTGTGCCAACATGCCTTGCCTGTAAAAAATCAGTGTAAACTCAAGCAGCACAGCATTTTCTTCCTTCCATGCAGATCTTTACTTGGATAGCCAAGTTACAAAAATGTCTTACTTTAATAGGAATATGTGAAGGTATTTCTTGTGCTTATATTGAGCTTATACAATTTTTCATCTCCTTCATGGATCACGTCTTGTCATAGTGAAGGGGCTTGCATAATTCAGTGAAGCTATGAACCATGCCATGCACAACCACCCAAGACGGACAGGTCATAGTGAAGAGTTCTAACAAAACATGGTTCACTGGAGGAGGAAATGGCAACCCACTCCAGTATTCTTGCCTAGAGAACCCCATGAACAGTATGAAAAGGCAAAATGATATGACACTGGAAGATCAGGTCCGTGGGTGGAAAGATGTTCAGTATGCTACTGAGGAAGAGCAGAGGGCAATTACTAATAGCTCCAGAAAGAGTGAAGTGGCGGAGCCAAAGTGGAAATGACACTCAGTTGCGGATGTGTCTCGTGGTGAAAGAAAAGTCTGATGCTGTAAAGAATATTATTGCATAGGAACCTGGAATTTTAGGTCCACGAATCAAGATACATTGGATGTGGTCAAGCATGAGATGGCAAGAGTGAACATCAACATCTTAGGAGTCAGTGAACTAAAATGGATGGGAGTAGGTGAGTTTATAATAGTAGACCATAATATCTACTACTGTAGGCAAGAATCCCTTAGGAGAAATGGAGTAGACCTCAGAGTCAACAAAAAAATTTGAAATGCAGTACTTGAGTGGAACCTCAAAAATGACAGAATGATCTGGATTCGTTTCCAAGGCAAACCACTCAATATCACAGTAATCCAAGTCTATGCCCCAACCATTGATGTTGAAGAAGCTGAATTTGACTAATTCTATGACAACCTACAACTCTACCTAGAACTAACACCAAAATAGGATGTCCTTTTCATCATAGGGTGTTGGAATGCAAAAGCAGGAAGTCAAGCGATATCCAGAATAATAGACAAGTTTGGCATTGGGGTACAAAATGAAGCAGGGCAAAGGCTAACAGTTTTGTCAAGAGAACATGCTGGTTGAAGTAAGCACCATTTCCCAACAACCCAAGAGATGACTTTATACTTGGACCTCATCATATGGTCAATACAGAAATCAGATTGATTATATTCTTTGCAGCTGAAGATGGAGAAGCTCAGTGTAATCAGCAAAAACAAGACCTGGAGTTGACTGTGGCTCAGACCATGAGCTCCTGATTGCAAAATTCAGGCTTAAATTGAAGAAAGTAGGGAAAACCACTAGCCCATTCAGGTATGCCCTAACTAAAATTCCTCATGATTATACAGTAGAGATGATGAATAGACTTAAGGGATTAGATAAGGTAGAGTGCTTGAAGAACTGTGGATAGAAGTTTCTAACATTGTACAGGAGGCAACGACTAAAACCATTCCAAAGAAAAAGAAATTCAAGAAGGCAAAATGACTGTCTGAGGACTCAAATAGATGGGGAAAGAAGAGAAGAAAAAAGGCAAGGGAAAGATATACCCAACTGAATGCAGAGTTCCAGATAACAGTAAAGAGGGATAAGAAGATCTTCTTTAGTGAACAGTGCAAAGAAATAGAGGAAATCAATAGAATGATAAAAACTAGCATTCTTGTCAAGAAAATTAGAGATATCAAAGGAACGTTTCATGCAAGGATGGGCACAATAAAGGACAGAAACGGTAAGGACCTAACAGAAAGAGATGAAATTAAAAAAAGGTGGCAGGAATACACAGAAGAATTATACGAAACAGATCTTAATGACCTGGATAATCATGATGATGTGGTCACTCACCTAGAGCCAGACACCCTAGAGTATGAAGTTAAGTGGGCCTTAGGAAGCATTACTATAAACAAAGCTTGTGGAGGTGATGGAATTCAAGCTGTGCTTTTAAAATCCTACAGGACGATGCTGTTAAAGTGCTGCACTCAATATGTCAGCAAATTTGGAAAACTTAGCAGTGGCTACAGGACCAGAAAAGGTCAGTTTTCATTCCAGTCCCAAAGAAGGGCAATGCCAAAGAATGTTCAAACTACCATATAATTGTACTGATGGCTGAGAGGTCTAAGGCGCTGGATTAAGGCTTCAGTCTCTTCGGGAGCGTGTGTTTGAATCCCATCACTGCCAATCCTTTTAGGACTTCCCTGTAGCTCAAATGGTAAAGAACCTGCCTGTGATGCAAGAGACCAGGGTTCAATCCCTGGGTTGGGAAGTTCCTCTGGAGAAAGGAATGGTAATCCACTCTAGTATTCCTGTCTGGAGAATCCCATAGACAGAGCAGCCTGGCGGGCCACAGTCCATGGGGTCACAAAGAGTCGAACATGACTGAGCAACTAACACACACACACACATACACATTTCACATGCTAGCAAGTTTATGCTCAAAATCCTCCAAGTTAGGCTTCAGCAGTATGTGAGCCTAGAAATTCCAGATGTACAAGCTGGGTTTCGAAGAGGCAGAGGAATCAGAGATCAAATTGCCAATATCCATTGGATCATGTAGAAAGCAAGAGAGTTCCAGAAAAATATCTACTCTGCTTCATTAACTATGCTATAGCCTTTGATGTATGGATCAGAATAAACTGTGGAAAGTTCTTCCAGAAATGGGAGTACCAAACCATCTTACTAGTCTCCTGAGAAACCTGTATGCAGGCCAAGAAGCAACAAAACCAGACATGGAACAACTGACTGGTTCAAAATTGGGAAAGGAGTACATCAAAGCTGTACCTTGTCATCCTGCTTATTTAACTTTATATGCAGAGTGTGTGAGTGCTAAGTAGCTTCAGTCATGTCCCATTCTTTGTGACCCTATGGACTGTAGCCAACTAGGGTCCCCTGTCCTTGGAATTCTCCAGGCAAGAATACTGGATTGGGTTGCCATTCCTCCTCCAGGGGGTCTTCTTGACCCAGGGACCGAATCTATCTTTAATGTTTTCAATTTAGTTTTGTAGTTCTTTAAAGTGGTAATGCAAGACTGAATATTCTTAATTAATAATTGCTACATCCAGTAGATACTTAAAATTGTACTGTGTAAAAAAACAATGTGGATAAATGAATTATTAGAAAGATTAAAAAGGGGTAAAAAATGAAGCACATGCGGAAAAAAGTAGCTATTGAAACTGGGTTATAGGTAACATTGTACTCTGAACTTGTGGGCATGTCAAAATATTCATAATAAAATCCATAAAAAAAATTAAGCTGACTCCATATGGCATCCATTTTGGACTCTCTCATAGTGGAAGACTTGCACTTTCTCTCAATCTAGATCATAACCTCTCATCTGAGTTTGGCCTTTCTCTCAGCAATGGTACCCAGGGATCCTCTAGTTTCACCCTCCTTACTTTGGCCTCTTGGCAAACTGCCTATGCTGCCCACCATTCATTGTCTTAGAGTAGCTGATATGAGGTTGCTTGCAGCACCATGGGCTGTCCTCCAAAGGAAAAGAAGGGGAAATTTCTGGAGGTCCCTGGTTGGCTACTTCCCCTCAATTGTTCCCCAATCCCCCCACTTCAAGGTCAAAGACATTAAAGGTATCCTTTCAATCAAATATCGGTTATTATCTTTCTATACTTGTTTGGAGAAGCAAGAGAACTGTTTTTGTTTTAATGGTGATTATATGTCCTCTCGTGAGCTCATACTTCAGTTATTCTCCTCTCTCTCCTTTACAAAACTAGACTTCTATGACAATTATCATGAATCTTGTAGAATTTACTGCAGAAATTCCTAGGGCCAAACATCCCACTAGAAATATTCCTAAAGTGAGCGAGTTGTTTCTAGTGTTTCTCCAGTTCCCCAGCTGCTGGGTCTCCTCTTACTTTCTTTCTTCTGGCACCCTCTTATTATCCTACTTGCTGTTCAGTCGCTCAGCCATGTCCAACTCTTTGCCTCGCCACGGACTGCGGCATACCAGATTTCCCTGTCCTTTACTACCTCCCAGAGTTTGCTCATCTATTTGTACAGATGACAAAACAAAGAATCCTAATAAACTGGCAAAACTAAAGTGGCAGTAGATTAGAACCTTCTCATAATAACACCAAGACCGTACTTCTTTCCAGACCTTTTGCAAACAGCTTTGCATGCATTTTCAATTAAACCTCAAGATACTCCCATGCGGTGTGTATTGTTAGGTCGCCATTTTATGGATGTAAAAACTGAGGCCCAGGGAGTTTCAAATTTCCCAGGGTCATGCAGCTATTAATAATAAGGATCAGTGCAAAGATTCAGGCTCAGTTCTGTCTGAGTTCAAAGCCTATGCTATTGAACACCATCTAACAGTGTCTTAGGAGAAGGCAATGGCACCCCACTCCAGTACTCTTGCCTGGAAAATCCCATGGACGCAGGAGCCTGGTAGGCTGTCGTCCATGGGGTCGTGAAGAGTTGGACACGACTGAGCGACTTCACTTTCACTTTTCACTTTCATGCATTGGAGAAGGAAATGGCAACCCACTCCACTGTTCTTGCCTGGAGAATCCCAGGGACGGGTAGCCTGGTGGGCTGCCATCTATGGGGTCGCACAGAGTCGGACACAACTGAAGAGACTTAGCAGCAGCAGCAGCAGCAACAGTGTCTTACGAATCCTCATTTATTCAGGACTCACATCAATATTAAACACTCTTCCTCTCCTGCCAGGCCTCTCCCTTGCTACTGGGTGAGTGACCGTGATGTTAGCCACCACTGTGGAAAGAAACCTTCGTGACAGTTAGTAGTCTTCATGCATGTAGAAGACTCAAAATAAAGCAAAATAGCCAATTTGCATGAGTACGATCTGCTCAAATGTCAGCAAACACAAGCTGCGACAAATTTGAAGACAAGGCGGAGGATCAAGCACCGCCACTTGCCTTCCACCCAGCTTTGCCGCTGAAGCCTCTGTCCCTGGGACCTGCCGGGGAGCATGTCCTGTCCAATAAGCCCCAGCCAGACAAACGTTGTCATTTGACTTCAGCAGATCGCTCTGATCCAAATCAGTCCTCAGTCCAAGCTTGACACCCAATCATGAGTGGAATTTGGTTTGACATGTACCTGGCTGTGAGAGCCAAGTGCTCGCCCCCACCCCTGCCCCACTGACCCCCACAGCCTCATATGTCAGAACGCGACATCCCAGGTGGCAGCTGTGACTCCAAGTGCACAGAGCAAGAGGAAGATGGGTGGTGACAGCAGAGGCTCTGGTGCCCGGCCCAAGCCTGGCACCGGCACCTGCCTCCTGCCTGCATGGGGGCAGCTGGGACCCAACAGCTGTGCGTCAGGAAGGCTGGGATACCACTGCTAGAATTCTTTGCCCTGCTTAAGCACCTTTCACCACAAACTCTGAAGCACTCAGTGTGACTTTGGATATCAAAAAGCAATCTCCCCGGCTGGAAGGACCCAAAGGTGCATGAGTGTAGACATGAGGTCACCGAGGACACGATAGTTTATAGTTTTGCCTAGGACAGCCCCTAGAGGCAAAGCGGGAAGGCGAAGTGAGCGAAAGGAGACAGAGAGGAACACTAACTGGACACGTTGATATGGACGATTCCTGAATTAGGTGTTTGTCTAAGCTATATAATTTTATTGTCACAACAACTCTGTAAAGCTCAAAAAGAAACTTGCTCAAGATCACACCCCTATTAAGTAATGGCCCTGGCATCCAGTGTGGTGCACTGCAGAGCATCCTTCCTTCTTACTACTACACTTCCCCACCTGGAGCAAGGAGAGCAGTGCCAGGCACACGACGCATTGCATCGTCTCTCCCATCTGGCCCCGGAGATGGGAAGGAAAGACCAAATTCAGGGTCAAACCAGCCTGTCTACTTCCTAAGCCCTCAAGATTCAGTGAGAGCTAAAAACCTCCCCTTCCTCACAGATATCTTATGGCATCCCTGGGACTTTTCTTGTTCCTCAGAATGCACAAGCCTCAGAATGCAGGAGTTTTCAGCTCCTTGAAAGGAGGGTCTTACCCATGGTGCTGAGGTATAGAATGATGATGGCTGCTTGACGAGATGATGAGTCAAATGCTTGTAGAAAACCCCTGCTCACTTTTGCCAATAAAATGAATGGCGTAGTAGAATACTATATTCCCGGATTTGGGGATTTTTGATTTTTAGTAACATTGAGGACTGTCATGCAATTGCCAGTGTTTTATATTGCCAGGAAAATATATAAACCATCTCCAGCTATTATCACTGTAATCTTATAAAGAAGAAAACTGTATGAAAAATGTAGGAAAGACATCATCTCATCATAAAAATAGGCTTTCCCAAGAAAGGAAGTTGGCAAGCATGTGTGGACATATGTATGTGTTTCATATTTTGTCACAGATGAATGAAAATATTATCAAGCCTCAGCATGGGTCCTTAGACTAACATTTAGTAACGCCTAATTAAGATGGAAAGACCTTAGACTGAGAATCAAGGTACCTGGGGTCAATCCCTCCCCCCACTGCTAACAATCTTTGTGGGCAGGATTTCTCATTTCTCTGGTACTTAGCTTCTTGTCCCATAGTTTGGAGTCATAGTGCCCATTTTAGAGGGTCACTGGGAGGATTAAGTGAAATCATGAGTTCAAAGCACAGATGAAAAGATTTGTCAATTTCGTCATCTGTTAAAGAAGGGAAGTAGATAAGCTTTGAGATCCCTTCCAGCGCCCTGATTCCAGGAAAGCTGCCCAAGCCTCCCAACAGAGCCACACAGCATACACCTCAGAGAGGAGATGATTTCTCCAAGAGATACTTTCAAAGAGAAAGTATCTCATAAATCTCCGGGTAGATCAGACACGGGGTGAAATGAAAGTTGCTCAATTGTGTCCAACTCTTTGTGACCCCATGGGCTGCACAGTCCATGGAATTCTCCAGGCCAGAATACTGGAAAGGGTAGCTGTTCTCTTCTCTAGGGGATCGTCCCAACCCAGGGATCAAACCCAAGTCTCCCACATCGTGCACAGATTCTTTACCAGCTGAGCCACCAGAGAAGCCCAGATCAGATTCGGGGTGAATGCCAGCAAATCATCAGCCTCTCGTTCTTTTTTATGTTTATTTACTTATATCTACTTTTTATGGAAGTATAGTTGATTTACAACGTTATATTACTTTCAAGTGTACAGCAAAGTGATTCCAGTTATATATATAGGCTTCCGCAATGGCTCAGCTAAAGAATTCACCTGCATTGTAGAAGACGCAAGTTCGATCCCTGGGCCGGAAAGTTCCCCTGAGGAGGGCATGGCAGTCCACTCTAGTATTCTTGCCTGGAGAATCCCAAGGACAGAGGAGCCTGGCAGGTACAGTCCATAGGGTCGCAAAGAATTGGACACAACTGAAGCAACAGCACACATGCATATATATATAAGTGCACGCACACACACACACACACACACATATATACATAATATGTATACGCTGTGCTTAGTTGCTCAGTCATGTCTGACTTTTTGTGACCCTATGGACTGTAACCTTCCAGTCTCATATATATACACATACATATATTCTTTTTCAGATTTTTTGTTATAGGTTATTATAAGATATTAAGTCTAGTTCCTTGCGCTATATGGTAGGTACTTTTTGTTTACATATTTTATATATAGTAGTGTGTATACATTAATTCCAAACTCCTAACTTCCCTTCCCCTCTATCTCCTTTGGTAAGCATAGTTTGTTTTCTATATAGCTCCTTTCATCCATAGTCTTAACTCACACACAAATAAAAGCAGTAAACACTCTCACGTTGTTGAAGTGCCAGTGTTCTCACTGTAGGAAGCTGAGGGCAGGGTCAGGAGATAAATAGAGGGACCTAAAAAATTAAACAACAAAATATTTCAGTCCAGACCACATACTGGCTTTGAGCTCACTGTTTGTATCAGGACTGCTAAGTCCTATTCCATCTCTCCTGTACATTTTGAGGCTCTCAAGAATGTCAAATCTCAGGAGAATGCAGGGGAAGAAGGTGGGCAAAGTGCGTGTGTGCAGTGCTCTTGCATGTGTGTGAAGGATGAGGCTCTGGGATATCTTCGCTTCTCCATCCACCATCCTCCCACCTTTAGGGCTCATCCGCCTGAAACCTACCAGGAGCAAGGAGCTTCCATGTGTCTAAGGGCAGTGGCCGCTGATTGATGCTCACTTGATCTTTCTTTCATGCAGAAGGATTTACATGCCAGGTGTATGAGGCCAGGAACAGCTTAGGCAGGAGACACATTTTAAAAGCTCAAAGAATGACTTTAAAGCACTAAAGGTTCAGTGCATCAAGTTGTGGGCTGGATGCAGGTGCGTTGGTGGCACCTGCCTTTGCCTAACTGTGGGACTTTATTCTGTCTCCAGACCTCATTGCCCTGCTGTCACAAAATCCAGCTCAAGTCCAGCGCCTTCCATGAAGAGCATATTTAGGGTTAGTCTTGTCAGCCTTGAGAGGTTCTGGAAGCTGGCCATCATAGGAGAAAGCCTGTGAGTGAGAGTTTTTGTGTGTACATGTTCATATTTCCCATCAGAGAGGAGTGAAGGCAATCAGGATGCAGCCTGCTGGAGGTACCCAAGCATCAGCATGTTATCAGATAATGTTCTGAAGGTTGTCTTCAGAAACCAAAGTGCAGCTGAAGATCAGGATGCTTTAGAAGCTCTCGCTATCAAAGGAAGACTGAACTGAGCACAGCTCACAGCCTCACCACTAACCAACCTGAAGAAGCTGCATGCAGCTCTCCAGATTCCAAAACTTGGCTCAGAGCTACATGAGCGGAAGCTGGGAGAGGGCAGTGGTGGAGGCTTGACATAGATAACAGAACTGGAGAATATTTCGTAGGTGCCAGCATCTGGTTTCCCCTCTGTTCTTTTAAGGTAAATACTTGATGAACATCCAAGGAGGGCAAGAGACAGGTTTGTGTGTCAGGGTCACACCATTTTTATTATTCACCCAGGTGAACCAGCTTTCAAACGAAAGCCGAAAGTCAGTGAGTTTTGTTGCCTTTTTCTGAACACCAGAGATAGTTTCTGTAAGAGCCATCACCATTAAAATGGCATTCTAAGAGGGTCTGCACAGCAATGGAATTAAATAATAAAACAGATGAGAGTTCAAATGTGCAAACCATGGTCCCCGCTCCCATCTCAAGCTCCCACCTCTTTTCCTAGAAAGAACTGACTGATAAATTACTGCAGGTCTGCATAGGAAGTCTGCCAAAGATGCAAAATGAAATTTGATAGGAGCTGCTCTGTGCTTGATCACCTCTTTGCCAGTGGGGACACCTCATACTGGAAGGAATGACAGGCCCCGTAAAAAGAGCAGGAAAAGGCCAACAGGGTGAGCATGCTGGGACAGGCATCTATTCGGTGAGAAGTCCTCTTGCAGAGCATGGAGAGCTCTGCCAGGACCTGCCAGGGCTGGACTGCAGCAGAAAACCTATCTCCCTGGGGTGGATGTGCCTAAAAGTGGCTTTGGGCAGGTTTGCAATAAGCAACAAAAAATGTATACTGTATCACAGATACCCCGAGCTGTGGTTGACCTGTCAGGCATTGGCTAGAGCACTGCATCAGTCAGGGTGCTCCAGGGAAACAGAACCAAGAGGCGATATACCATGTGCAGGTATGTGTGTGTGTATGCACACTTACACACATATATGCATATGTATGTGTATATCATGTTTGAGAAGGGCACGATGGCCACACTCACCTGATGCCAAATGCATTCTTCCCTGTTCCAATTGGTAATAGTAGCACTACCACCTAATCAGAGTCGATTACCTCTGCTTTCTTTTCTTGCTGTTTGGTCTGTTGTTACAAAGAGCCTAAAATGTCAAGACAGCAGTTGCACCTTATATAGCTCAATGGGGCTCACTATCTGCCTGAAGAAAGTATTCTTTTATTGGGAGTTAGACTTCCAACCCACAAGGACTAGAGATATGGGAATGGGATGCACAAATCTCTTAAGTCACTGGAAATGATGGAAGTAGGTTCACTTTGACTTCTGCCCTTTGGGGTCTCAGATTCATACGTCCACTCCAGTACTCTTGCCTGGAGAATCCTTAGGGACAGAGGAGCCCCATGGACACAGGAGCCCCATGGACAGAGTTCATGGGATTGCAAAGAGTCAGACATGACTGAGAGACTAAGCACAGCACAGCGCATGGTAGGGGCAATAATATCCGGAGAAGAGAAGGGCAATCCACTCTAGTATTCTTGCCTAGAGAGTCCCATGGACAGAGGAGCCTGATGGGCTACAGTCCATGGGGTTGCAAAACGTCAGACACGATGGAGCTACTTTCACATATCAGGGCCCAGCACCACAGAATGGTCATTGATTAAAGATGTACAGTATGTTCTGAAAGATAGAGCCCTATCATTTCAAGGTATCATCTCCAAGCTGGTGCTGTCTTGAGATATCCATTTTATCACTCTTACACTCCTACACACTAGCAGCATCTGAACGTTACATCATATCACAGAGAAAGTGAAACTCATGGTCATGTGTTCACTGCCATCCCTCCTTTGAAATAGAGGGTTCCTTGGTATGATGGGATATTATGTAGATCTTGTGTCAGTGGATCATACGCTTTAGAAACCCCCAAACAGTGGTACCAGCTGAGGTCTTGAAGGTAGGAAAGACAAATTAAAATGTGAAATATCTGTTGATTCTAATCAAGATAAATTATTGCCTCTTACAGAGCAGAAGGGATCCCATGATGTCAAGTTGCGGCTAAGTGGCTGCTTTGTCTTCTTGGACTGGTGCCATCTTGGTGGGGGAGGAGCTCAGTTTGGTCTACCTGGTGGATGGACACTTGGCAATTGCAATAGCTATATTAGCCTTGGTGCGTGGGAAAGACATGCATCTTCCTGCCACCATGAACATTCCATTATGCGTCCATTGTGCTGGCCCTGAGGTTACCACTGAGAAAATCAGACTCAATCATTCTATGTATTAATAGTTGCTCAGTGCCTATGCTGTGAGGGATGTTGTCTGGGGCACTAAATAAGAGATGCAAAGATATTCATCCTTTGCACTCATTTCCATAAGTCCATATACCATGTGTCCTCCCCAGATCTCTTTGTCACTGATCTTGAAATCTTTCCTCACCCAGGCTTCTGAACCAGTAGCCATGGAAAAGGTATTGTTTCAGAAGCTTGCACCTGAAATTTTCATCACAAGAGCTCTTACCCTACGGCCCAAGGAAACTTGTGAGGTTTCCATCAGCTACCAAGTATATACATTCAGGAACTGAGGAAATTAGCAAGTGTGAGTCCCTGGACCTGGTGAGCGCACTGAGACAGACTTAGAACTGCTCCCCTAACAACGAACCATGGCAATTATCTGGGCCCCAGACATCAATGTCAATTTGGAACTTCTGTCAAACAGTCTTCAAAATGCCTAGGTAGTCCTCTTCCCCACTATATCTGAGTAAATGCCAGGGATCTTTGTGGGGTGGAAGGGGAAAATCATTATGCTAGACACATACCATATTTATAGGGTCTTTCTACCTGGGCACATTCTGTCAGTGGGTTCTGGATCTGAAAACTGATTCACATCTGGAAGCTAGATAATGGACCTTGACTTTTAATTGGTTTGCCTGTCCCCAGTCTCCTGATTATGTATCCTTGGCTTCTTTGACTATAGAGTAAGCAATGCTTTGTTGGTTGTCCATCTGTCTTGCCCCTAGAAATGCCATGCTTTACTTGACATCTCCATGGCTCTCTAAGAGTGTGACAAACCTGGCTGTATTCCAAGCTCGTCACTCATTACAATAATTAAATGTAGGGTCAATGAAATATGCTTATCCAGACTCTAGGAGATCTTTAGGCCTGAGAAATTCACTATCTCCTGAGTCAGTTTATATCATCATTAGACATCCACTTTTCTGGAAATCCTTTCTCATGCAGCAGAATTTCCAGCAGCAATCCCAGAATTTCTATCCACATGGCCACTCCTTTAGGTATTTGGAAGTATCTGCTATGCAAATCCTCTCCCTTATTTCCCTCACAATGACCAATTCCCTCTGAGTGGGTGAGTGAAGTCGCTCAGTCATGTCTGACTCTTTGCAATTCCATGGACTGTAGCCTACCAGGCTTCTCTGTCGGTGGGATTCTCCAGGCAAGAATAGTGGAGAGGGTTGCCCCTTGCTTCCAGGTTAATTTCAACAGAGCCAAACTTTCACATTCTTCAGGAAAATCAGAATGCTCATTTTAGGTTCCCTGGAGGAGAAACAGAAAATACTTGACCCACTATGGCTTGGGAACATAATAACGAAACTGCGTATTAAACAGACAACATGCATGCAGTATCTACTATGCGCCAAGCCTGTGCAAAGCAGTTTACTCACATCATTTTCACAACAACCAGTCATTTATGCAACAAATATTTATTAAGCACCTAAATCACTCTAGAAACTGGAGATACAGCAGTAAAGAATACAAAAACCCCTGCCCTTATAGAGCTTACATTCTAGAGGTGGGGAAACAAGCAATAAATAAGATAATTAAGTGCTGTATATAGTAAGTTAGGAGTTGAGTGCTAAGGAGTATAATAAAATGAGGGTAGAAGACAGGAAATGCTGGATGGTTTGCAATTCAGAGATCATGTTCAAGGAAAGTCTCACTAAAAAAGTAAGTTGAATAAAGACCTGGAGAAGGTAACAGAGTGACCTTTTGTGGATAACTGGGGAAGACCATTCCAAGGAGAATGAACAATAAAGGGCAGAGACCCTGAGGTAGGTATTATTATCTCCATTTTACAGATGGTTAAATGACTTGCTAAAGAGCCACTGCTTGAGGATGGAGCCAGAATTTAAACTCAAGGCTACTTGACATGAGGCCTGGTACATAATATAACTGTCCAGTGATGGAGTGTAAGTGAAGCGCTCTACATTACAAAAGCCTACAAGAGGGAAGGAACTTGCCCAGATGAACACAGTAAGTGCCCTGCACATGAAAGCTTGAAAGTGTGAGCTTTCAAAGTTGCAAACATGCGTTCGCATGTCCAGTCATGTAAGTCAGCTCTATCTGAGGAGGTGCTTTACATTTCGGAGGTACAGGACCTGAACGTAGACCGGTACATGAACGTCAGGTGTGAGTGCCATTGCAGCTCGCCCTCCATCTCCTACTGCTGATGACCCTTCTACCACCTCCCACGCCCTCTCCCTCCTCCAGTCAGCAACTCTTCTCTCCTGTTCACTCAATGCCAGCCCCTAGATGCCAGCTGTTGTACTGTACTGCTGTACTACTGTTCAAGGTACTGTACTGTACGATTTTAAATGCTTTCTTTATTTTTTGTGTTTGTTTTTCATGTATTATTTGTGTGGAAAGTTTTATACACCTATTACAGTATAGCACTATATAGCCAACTGTGTTAGTTGGGTACCTAAGCGAACTTTGTAGGGCTCAACAAACAAATTGGACTTGTAAACATGCTCTTGGAGCAGAACCCCTTATATGGAGGTGACTTACCACACTTGTAGATGATGGCAGAGTTGAGACCAGAGGGCTGTCATTTCTGCCACACAATCCCTGCCTCCAGAATCCGGACATCATTTCCCAAAGCAATGAACAGACTTGTAAAACTTTAGCAACATATTTAATGAGAGATATGTTAAAGAGTCTTGGCTTGATGACATAAATGATGCCTCCAACTCTGACTCCTTCAGTGGCAGTGAGTAACAGAGCATAGACTATAAAGTTAGATCCTTCTAAACTTGAAAGCAGGTTCCACACTTTTCTCACTATGTGATCTTGGGCAAGTTATTAAACACCTCTGACCTCCCAGTATCATCATCCATGGAACAAGGATAGAACTGTGCCTCAGGGATGTGGTAAGGATTAGATAAAATGTGCACAGCACCTTGCAGACTGACTGGGATAGAGGGGATGCTCTAATGTGTTCATTATCTTCTCCCCTTCTTCCCTCTCCCCTATGTAATTAGTTGTATTTCTACATGCACAACTCTTGCTTTCTTAATGTATTACAGTTTTATTGAGGGTTGAGAGGTTGTCTTCTATATGTAAGTGCTCACCATATTTTATATTATATGGCGGTACATAGTGAATGCTTACAAGTGATGATTTGATCACTGGGTTAGTGGGGAAGAGAAGGAAGAGTGATTATTGCTTTGGGACTCTGTTGTTGCAACAGTCATCTGGTTGCAACATGTGTCAGCCCACTGCTCACCACAGTTGTTCTGACTGATATGACTGGCCAGGAGGTATCATCTTACTTCTTCAAAAGTCAGTATGCGTCATTCTGGAAGATAGACCACTGTCCAGTTAGAGGAAGGCATGTCTTCAGTCAAGAGAAGAGGAGTAGCTGTCATCACCAGGTCATCCAAACCATCAGTAGGTTCTTGCAATATCCTGGTAAGAAGCAGAATTCCAGTTTAACTCACAACTTTAACATCCTCTACCCACACATCTTTCATCAGGACCACTATCAAAGAGTCAAATTGACCGATTTCAGTTTTTATTTCTTTTGTCCACCCTCTGGGAAGAGCTCAATAAGCAGCTAACCAGCTGAAAATAGGAGGAGAAGAAAAAGGCCTGGACCTAGATGATACAGGAAATGGCTCATCAGCCATCCAAAATTGAAGTTACTTTTTCATTCATGTAACGTGAATAAAAATTCTCTGTGATAAATATTAGGAATACTTCAATGGAGAAACCCATCTGTAATTCCTTTCTTTTAAGAAAGAAAAAGTAAATCATTTGTGTTGCCTTTCTCCCTACATTAGCTTTTTCAGTCCTCATAAAAACCCTGTAAATTACCCTTAATTTACAGATGAAGCAACTAATCCCAATAATATTAAATAACTTGCTTAAGATAATAAATTACTAACCCGAGAATTATATGGACAGGCTTTTAACTTGATCCCAGTGGTTTTCCTTTGCACCTCATTTTTATGGCTCCATTTAAAAAGGATTGATAAAAGACAGTTTCCCCTGACCCTATTATGAAGGGTCAGTAAAGTTTGAAAGAAATCATTATAGAACTGTCTTTTCTTTTAGTGATTGTACATAGAACCCAGGCTTAAGACAAACAGATTTTTTTAGAGAAAAAATAATTTTTTTCAAAAGTTAATAATGACTCTTGTGACCCCATAGACTGTAGCCCACCGGGCTCCTCCTCTGCTATACCTTCTATAGCAAAGCTTTTTCTTGTATTTTTACCTTAAAGGGTTGGAAGATTTTTTCTTTCAATTATTTCAGCAAATTATGCCCAATTCACTAACTTTTATAATTTCTCATTTATTTCACTAGCTTTTATAATTCCACAAGTAGCTTAGAATGTTGGAGTTTAATGGAGAAAAGAGTTAAACTTTCGTGTCTGAAAATGAAGAAACTGAGGCTTAGAGAAAATACTTTCAAATTGAAAGTAAGTACATATGGTATCACAGTGGAGCACAGCTTATACCATATTTTTCCAACTATAATTACAGTCTGCCCTATGAAGTAAGTATAGTGGTTCCTCTCCTTGATATTACTGCTTTTCTCAATTATAATATTTACTAGCTGAGCAGAAAGTACTCAATCCATTGGTACTAAGGGCTTAAGAATAAACTTGCTCAGATATGCAGATGACACCTCCCTTATGGCACAGAGTGAAGAGGAACTAAAGATCCTCTTGATGAAAGTGAAAGAGAATGAAAAAGCTGGCTTAAAACTCAACATTCAAAAAATGAAGATCAAGGCATCCAGTCCCATCACTTCATGGCAAATAGATGGGGAAACAATGGAAACAGTGAGAGACTTTATTTTCTTGGGCTCCAAAATCACTGCAGATGGTGACTGCAGCCATGAAATTAAAAGATGCTTGCTCCTTGGAAGAAGTTGTGACAAATCCAGACAGTGTATTAAAAAGAAGAGACATTACTTTGTCAACAAAGGTCTGTCTAGTCAAAGCCATGGTTTTTCCAGTAGTCATGTATGGATGTGAGGGTTGGACCATAAAGATGGCTGAGCACTAAAGAATTGATGCTTTTAAACTATGATGCTGGAGAAGACTCTTGAAATCCCTTGGACAGCAAGGAAATCAAACCAGTCCATCTTAAAGGAGATCAGTCCTGAATGTTCATTGGAAGGACTGATGCTAAAGCTGAAGCTCCAATCCTTTGGCCATCTGATGTGAAGAAATGACTCATCTGAAAAGACCCTGATGCTGGGAAAGATTGAAGGCAGGAGGAGTAGAGGATGACAGAGGATGAGATGGTTGGATGGCATCACTGACTTGATGGACATGAGTTTGAGCAAGCTCCGGAGCTGGTGACAAACAGGGAAGCCTGGTGTGCTGCATCCATGGGGTCACAAAGAGTCGGATACGACTGAGTGACTGGACTGAACTGAACTGGACTCATTGGAAAAGACCTTAATGCTGCGAAAGATTAAAGGTAGCAGGAAAAGGGGACAACAGAGAATGAGATGATTGGATGGCATCAGCGACTCAATGGACATGAGTTTGAGCAAGCTCCAGAAGATGGTGAAGGATACGGAAGTCTGACGTGCTGCAGTCCATGGGGTTGCAAAGAGTCAGACACAAATGAGCAACTGACAACAACAATGAAGTTTTCACATTTTATAGTGAGACAGACATTTCACATTTAAGAATCTGGCATGTAGACAGTCTCAAAACTAGGTTTCCATTTCACTTGTTTTCTTAAAGGAGGATATTATCTCATGACTTAAAAATCTGAAACAAAATCTATCAGATTAAAAGAAAAGGGAGTCCTCCCTGCCTCTTGCCATCTAAGGGAATTCCATAGCCTGAATATGGGCATTGGCTCCCCCAGATTTCTGCTAATTCAAGGTAGGAGCAGTGAGGTCTGACGTAGAGGGGGTGAGACTATTTGTGTCTATGCCTCTCTACCTCTTAGGAACTCTTTGAACTTTGCTTCTATCTTATACCATGTTATGTCCAATGTAAAATTTAAACCCTTTTCAGAATTATCAACTCACAACATTATCATGACATATATATATATATTTATATACATTATATAACATTATATCTATATGCATATATATATATATATATAGAGAGAGAGAGAGAGAGAGAGAGTACTGAGAGTATGCTCAATTTTACAGAATAATTCTGGACAGCCAAGGTTGGGAGGAATCACATCACCCATCACCCAGTACTCAGATTTCTGCCACTTTTCTGGCTTCCTCTTTCCTCTTCTTCTTTCTGCCTTTCCTCCCTTTTTCCTTTCTGTTATGCTGAGCACTCCAAATTCATCTCTCTGTATGATGAAGAGCATTACCATCCTTCCTCTTAGATCTTCACACCCACTCATAATGCTGACACCTCAAAATTCACACTCATTTTTTTCTCCAAGAAGGTCATTCTCTCTTTAGTTGTCCCTGTTACAGTTATAAATATTTCCTTCATTGTCTATGAAAGGTGCAGTCAGAAAGAAATTTCTGGGAGCAACGTGCTGTGGAAAACAATTGGGCAGTTTCTCCAACAGTTAAATATAGAATTACAGGATGACTCAGCAATTCCATTCTCAGTATGCTTTCAAGAAAAATAAATATACATTCCCTCAGAAACTGATTCACACATGAATGTTCATAGTAACATTATCATAGTAACCAACAGGGGGAAACAACTCATATTCTCATGAACAGATGAATAGATACATAAAACATGACGTGGCCGCACAATGGAATATTATTCAGCCACGAAAAGGAGCCAGGTGCTGATAACTTGCTATGACATAGGTGAACTTTGAAAACATTATGCTGAGTGAAAGAAACCAGGTATAAAATCTTACCTATTATATGATTCTTTTTATATGATATATAACCTAGAGGCTACCAGGTGATGAAAGTAGGAGGAATGGGAAGTAATTACTTAATGGGCATGTGTCGTTTTTATAGGGTGATGAAAATGTTTTGAAACTCATGAGAGATGCTTATTGTACAACATTGTTGAATATGCTAAATACCACTGCATTGTACACTTTTAAATAGTTAATTGTATGATATGCAAATTTTACTTCAATTTAAAAAATTTGCACATGTGTGCACACAGATACACACACACACAGAGAACAGGGAGTCATAAGTTGAGGGTAACACTGAAAATTTTCCAGGCCCTCCTCTTGGACTCTCAGGCAGTTCTGGGAGTTGCCTCACTTTCTCAGGAGGGGCACGGCAGGCTCTGTATTTAGATACATTCTCATGGAGTTAGAGGCCTGGATTCTAGGCCTGTTCTAATTGTCATCTATGTGATTCTGAGCAAATCACTTAATATCTCTCTTCCTTATTTCTCTCTTCCTTAAAATCACTTAAGGAAGGCTTTGGACTAAACAATCTTTAAATCATTTGGATTATATGAAATAGACTAGTTAATTTAAGCAGAAAAGGAAAGTACTAGAAAGATATCAGTTGGCTCACAGAATTTAAGGAAGCCTGGGTAATTAGTCTTAGAAAAAGACAGACCCAGGACACCTTGGTGGGTGAGTTGACGAGGGTAGAAGCTGATGGTGGGGGCGGGGGTGCGATGTAGGGGAAAGTCTCATTGAAGTGCTGCTGCTAAAGGGGTAGGTGCTGGGGAATAAAAACTGTAGTCTTTCAGGACCTTCCTAGCTACTTACTTCCTCACCCTTCCTTCCTTCTTCCCTTCCTTCCTCCCTTTCTTCTTTTATTCCTCCCCTCTTTCCCCTCTTTTCCTTTCTTTCTCTTGCAAATATCAACTGGCTTTTAAGCTATGGCGAGATTAGATTTTGGCACACAAAAGTGAACCGTTTTCTTCCAGAAAAATTCCCATTTCTCTCCAGACTCCCAGGAGGATGAACCCATGGTAGGAAAAAAAAGGGCTGCCTTGGCTGAGGCTGGGTATCAGAAAGCTTGAGAGTGGCAGTGCCCACAAGGATCAGAGCCAGAGAGGGCTGGGAGCACTGAACTCAGAGCAGATGGCTAAGAGAACAGTCCACCAAAGACCCTGGGTACCGCCGCTAGTCAGAGGGGTTTCCTCTCAGAATGTTCCCATTAACACATTTTCTTGGCATTGGCCTTATGGCTGCTGGGATGAGTAGCTTTTTTCGTTTTCCAAACTGTCCTTATCAGTAATGCAACAATAGCTAATTTAATTAGCTGACCTGAATGGCAGCCAGTTTGAGCTAATTTGGTTTTGCTAGCTGCTCCCTGGTATGTCCAGAACTGATAAGCATACTTCCCTCCAGACAAACAGTGGGGATTTTGAGGGGGCAGTGAGAGGGAGAGTAACCCTTCCGAAGTCTGTCTTACACCTGTGGGATTTAGTACTTCAGCAAAGGCAGTTATTCTTGAGTCAGTATTCCCTAAGGGCCTGTCAAATTTGTAAACTGAAAGATAAAAAAGACAACCTGGAAATTGCAAAGGCAAGGTGCCCAGGATGAGAGAGCCAGGGAAAATCATTACCCTTAGCAGGAAGAACACTTGGCCAAAAGATTTGGATCTTAGCCACTGACGGACCTTCCCCAAGTCACTTTACCTCTGTGTCTCAGCTACTCATGCATAATAATAATATGCAGGACATATGCATCACATATCTCTGGAGAAGGAAATGGCAACCCACTCCAGTATTCTTGCCTGGAAAATCCCATTGACAGAGGAGGCTGGCAGGTTACAGTCCATGGGGCCGCAAAAAAGTTGGACACGACTTAGCGACTAAACAACAACTAAAGAACTAAACAACAACGACTTAGCGACTAAACATGTTGTTTAGTCGCTTATATTAAAGTCATATATATTAAAATATCACATATATAATACGAGTAATAATAACCATTGCCCTACTTCCTTCATAGATATGTTGTAGAACTGCAACGCTATAATGAAGATGAGATTTCTTGTCACATATAAAGAACTATGCCAATGGGAAACATTTTGGTAATTAGCACACTACCATGAGTGTGGCCTGTGCCTCCAGGGCAAGAACCAAATACAATTCCTCTCTGTGGCCCTAGCACTTGTCAACTGAATGAAAGAGAAAGAGAAGTATGAGGAGATGGGTAGGCATAGTTCACGGTATGCGGAAGTCAGCGCACAACTAAATCTCATAAAATGTAAGCTGACTTTTCAATTTAGTATCTTAATCTTCTCCACCCTTGACAACTTCCTCCTCTCTTGACAAGAGAAAATGGGTTCACTGTTGATGTCAGATCTGTATTCACAGAAGAGCTATTCTATACCACCTGCATCTCTGCCCACCATCCCTCACCCCAAGGTCTTCCAGTGCAACCTGCCTTCACTAGTAGGTGAAGGACCACACCCAAAGCAGGCTTTTGTATTTGCTTTGGGGTCTTTTTTCCTCTGAAGTCCTGCATTTCAATGAGATACACTGAATTATACATTGAATTATAATTTGCCTCTATTCACACAGAATATAAAAGGCATCTTGCTTGAAATGAGTGGATTTGAAAAAATTTGGAATAGGAAAGATCTATAGGATAGTATTGTTTGTTCCATAATTTTTAAAAATTCATTTATTTTTAATTGGAGAATAATTGCCTTACAAGATCGTTTTGGTCTCTGCCATATATTAACATGAATCAGCCATAGGTATACCTATGTCCCCTCGTTCTTGAACCTCCCTCCCCCCTCCCTCCTACCCCACCCCTCTAGGTTGTCACAGAGCATCAGATTTGAGCTCCCTGAGTCATACAGCAAATTTCCACTGGCTATCTAGTTTTATACTGGTAATGTTATGTTTCAATGCTGCTCTCTCAATTCGTCCTACCCTTTCCTTCCCCCACTGTGTCCACAAGTCTGGTATTTGGTCAAATCTATTTTTAACCATCCCCAAAACTGTGTTGACCATTTTCTCTCACTCCATATCCTCCCTGGAAGATCTCATCCATTCCACAGTTCTACTGCATCCCATAGGGTGAAGCCTCACAAGCCATTATCTTCAACCCTGACCTCACCCCTGAGGTCAGTATCCAGAAACACAACTGCCTGTTAAGGATTTCTACCTGAATCACCTATTGCACCTCATATCTAAGATTCTCAAAATTGCCCTCATCACCTAGTTTGCAAGTCTGCTTGTCTTAATTTTATGTTTTTTCTAGTGGCTCACAGTTTCCAAACCAGAAACCCAACCTTTTCTTCACACGGTCTTCTTGGTGGAAAATGAGTTTATTGATTTTGCCTTCCAAATATCTCTCCCATTCAAGTCTTTTTTGCCACTGAAATTATTTTATTTGTATTTTTCATCTTCCATCCCCTACTTCAAACAAATTTCTTAAAGGCAGAGATTCCGTGCATATCGAGCAAATAACCAATATTTGTTGATGTGAATTGAATTAAAATCTCCCTTACTCTGTTCCACCAAATTTCCAAATCTTTAGTGAATATCAATTACTGTACTTAAGACAACTGAAGATGTAGTTGAGTTTCTCTGTTCTACCGTAACAGCTATTCCAATGGACTCTAAATTCACAGTAAGTCCCTAAACTTGGGATGAGTACAGCCTTCTCAGCTGGGACCGTACAACCTCATTGACAGGGCTACCTTCTGGGTTTGCTCTAAAATTTACAGCTCAGACTTAGAACACTCAGCAGTTTCTACAGTGTTTGCAGGAAAGGCAGAATCTACTCTGCTGCTGCTGCTGCTGAGTCGCTTCAGTCGTGTCCGACTCTGCGCGACCCCATAGACATCAGCCCACCAGGCTCCTCGTCCCTGGGATTCTCCAGGCAAGAACACTGGAGTGGGTTGCCATTTCCTTCTCCAATGCATGAAAGTGAAAGTGAAGTCACTCAGTCGTGTCCAACTCTTCGCGACCCCATGAACTGCAGCCCACCAGGCTCCTCCGTCCATGGGATTTGCCAGGCAAGAGTACTGGAGTGGGGTGCCATCGCCGTCTCCGTTAGAATCTACTCTAGCTGCCTTCATTACTTCTTTACAGATTCATTGTCTTCAATTTACTCACAGTTAAAACATAGAATCAGGTATGGAATAGTCTTCATAATGTCAAATTACAAGTATATGCCTATAATACATTGAAAGTATTTGGAATTTCTTAATAACTGGTGTCTCAACAACAATTTTTTTATTTTATAGTTATTTCTCTAACTTTTACTTAGTTCCTGATATGGATTTCACATCTATTTTTTCCTGAAGCATGAGCCCTAGTGTCAGTGGGTGACATTACTGCAAATGAAAAGGCAGCTGAATCATGGAACGTTGTTGAGCCAGACAGCCTCAGTTCAAATTCTGACCCACCACCTACTGTCTGTGAGAATGACCAATGACCATACCTCTCTAGCTCACCTTCCTCATCTCTAACTGGGGGTAATAATGTCTCCACATACTTCCTAGGCTTCTTGTGAAAATTAAAAGACCTAATTCATGAGTTGCATTTACTACTCCATTTGGCACAATATAAGACAGCTATTATTATATTACTTGATAGTGAGAAAAGAAGGACATCAAAGGGGATTTTGATGGGAAAAAAAAAGGTTTCATCATTTAAAAATTTTAATTGCAAAACTAGTTGTTTACCATGGACGGATTCTGTGCTATTCAGTTTACCTATGTTATCTCATCTAACTTGCGCACTGCACATCAACTCTGTAATGCAGCTTTTATTATACCTGTTTCACAGATGAGAAAACTAAGCCTTAGAGAGGTTAAGAAACTTACCACTTGACACATAGATAGTAAGTGACGGAACTAGAATATTAACTCTGGACTGTGTCCAAAGCTAAAATTAAACAAAATACATACCATTTATTCAAAGTCCTTACATCCTCTGTAAGTAAAACAAAGGAAAAGCCAATACTTGGATGAATCACAAAATAACTATGCTGAGTGAAAGAAGCCAGACCAACAAAAAGTATATATTACCTGATTCCATTTATATAAAACTCTAGAAATGCAAGCTAATTACAAAGTGACCAAGAGCAGACCAGTGTTGCTTGGGGAGGGTATTAGCTGAGGAGTGGTGGAAAAGATAAATCAAAAAGAAAACTTTTGAGGCTGATGAGTATCTTTAACATCTTGATTGTGGTGATGCACATATATGTTAAATAACCAAATCGTGTATTTCAAATATGTTCAGTTTATTGAATATCAATTATGCTCAATATATGTGTTTAAAAAACACAAGCTACTTTTGTACCCTCAAAATCATACAGTTAAATGAAGAAAACCACTATACCACTGGGGTCAGGCTTTCTGCATCTCTACAGAAAACAGTCATACCTTCTGCTTTATTCCACTGCTTTATTACCTTAATGTGCTGGCCTGGAGGATAAATGAAATAATAAACGCAGAGCCCTGAACACAGTGTCCAGGTCACGCGAGCCACTCAGTTCGTTCTCTTCCCCCACCTGCCTTATAGATTAGTCCCGACTTCTCAGAAATGCAAATGCCTAGGCACTCACCTCTGGAGGCTTTCAATATCCCTACACTGGAGCTTTTTACAACCGCCTTAGAGCGGGCCAGCATCCCTTTCCTCCTCTAATTGTCCCGCAGAGACCAGGGCGGGGCAAGTGCAGCAGGCACGTGGGGACCGGAGCAGCCCAGCAGAAGAGACCGTGCTGGTATTGAGCTCTGTGAACAAGGACCTCATTCATCTTCACGGACTTTGCTGTGCCATCCATTTTAAATGACATGGTAGGCGACCCGTTTATCAAGATCAGCATACTACTCTATTATTATGATTATTTAGCATTTACATAACACTGGATTTGCAAGTGCTTAATAATAATTTATTTATTACATCATCTAACTACTCACTAATGGAAAATTCAAGGGGTTGTCATGAGTTCACTGACCTCCACTTTGGAGACACCTTAGGCCGTTTCGAACAGCATGCCCAAGTACCAGTTGTGAAATATTTTAATGAAAAAAAGTTTGGTATATATATATTTTTTTTCCTTGGCATTTATAATGTATCTACTGAGATAATACTCTTTCTTTACAATGAATAAAATAAGCATTACTATTAAAAACCCTCTGAAGATCCCCTGGAGTAGGAAATGGCAACCACTCTAGTATTCTTGCCTGGAAAATCCCATAGACAGAAGAGCCTGGCGGGCTACAGTCCATGGGGTCGCAAATAGTTGGACACAACTTAGTGACTAAACAACATTATAAATAAGTAACTGAAGCCATGTCTCTCTAGAACTTGTATGGAGGCTACAAGAGTGAACCCCAGGTGTGTGCAGACATGGAAACCCACCACTACATCTTCTGTCAAGAAAGGGCTCATCGCCTGGCCAGGTGGAGTGTGCTAGCTAGCATCTCTGGCTGCTAGGGTCTTCAATGTCCACCTCAGACAGGGACTAAGCATGGCCACGGTCCATGTGTCAGCCATTTCTGCCCAACACAAGACTCATCTCAAACAGGCTTTGTTTCAGAGCTCCTCTTTTACACGTGTATCTCACTGTGTGATGGCTTCTCTACCCAATCGCGCTTCCTTCCCCTTTTCCATCACAGATGTAACTCTCCAATAAACATTTTTCAGTCCTTGCTTCACCTTAGTGTCTGCTTCCCAGAGAACCCAGCCAGCCGGTATGAACCTAGAGTTTATACTCTGACAATAAGCATGTCATTTAGGCAAGTGTCTCTGGATTGTAAAATTTTCACCACTCTATTGGGATGGTTGGCTTTGGTTCTTTCAAAGGTCTTTCCATTTATTCCATCCTTCCACCTATGAATTTGTGTGGAATGGAGTTTGATATTAATATAAATTTTGTGCCTTTAGCCTTTATGCAAGAGGTTTTGTGATGGAGAAAGATTTTAAGGAACAAACTCAAGAGTCCTCCTATTTTCCTATCTACAATAACCTAGAATGATTCCAACTCTGTTAGAATGTACAATAGAAAGATGATTATGAGTGTGGATTGATGAGTGTGAAAATTACACAGTAAGAATTTATATGTATGTGTAAAGTATATCTAACATAAAACATGAAAAAACATAATTAAATAAATATCATAGGTGATCTAATTCTTATACATGCATAAAATATTGGTCAAGACAGAAGATCTCAGAGCAGAGAGAAAACAGATAGAGAGATCTCACTGATAGATAGAGAAGACAGAACTGCATTCTTAGAAGATCTAATACCTGAGTCTGATGGTCCCTGAGAAAAAGTTTAAATGAACCACCCCAAAAGGAAACAACTCCTTGGACAGGGCATACTTCAGAATTCTGGGAGATGCAACTCTCCCTTATCAGATGCTCAGACTTTTCACCTGTTGAGGTTTGATTTTCAAGCCAAGAATCAAAACAGAAGGTGTGTGTGCCTGTTCTCTTCATGTTCCTATTTTTTTTTTAAACTGCTGTTCTCTAAGCCATTTTTGAAAGAAGCTTGGTCTCCACCATTTCTCTGGATTCTTCAGTGGTCTCTGGTCAAAGAAGACAGCCACAAAAGAAACTGTTAAGAGACTTAATTAGGGTTTTTGAAAGTAAAATCCAACAAGGATATATTTATGCAATGATTATAATAAAAAAGCTGTCACTGTAAGGCCTAAATGTACAGTTGTCATTGGGCACCAGCCCTGAGAGTCACTTGTGTAAATAGAAGTCTGTAATTTGAGAGGTCATACTGGCTAAGACTTTAACACAGATTCAACAAAGCTTTATATAAACTCATGGAAGATTTGATCTGTAATCAATTAGGAAGGTCATATGGGATATTTGAGAGAGATTTCACTGACGCTCTTAAAGGCCTGGTGAAAGAAGGTATACCCCCAAATGCCAATGATAAAGACTCAGCAATATTCTAGACTTAGTTATTTAAATGACCATTTCAGAGCAAGTCGTAAAGGAATTTGGGACTCACAGAAGTCAGCATGAAGCTACCAAAAAGAAGTCACCACACATGCATGCCATTCGCTGCTTGGTAAGGGGACTTGGACCAGCGCATGTTCCCGCATGTGCTAGAAGCAGAAGCACTGTCCCTTTGGACAGTGTACAAAATCTTTCTTGGTATTCCTCAGGATAGAGTGGGTACTGTGGGAAGTCACATCCCAATTCCTGGGAAGGAATAATGATACATGAATCAACCCACAGCCAAAATTTGTCTCTGGTATTTTTCTACAAGGCTGTGGGCCTGTCCTGTCCTGTGCAGAATATTAATGACTTGAATGAAAGTAGCAAGGGAGGGTGGCTATGTATCTGGCCTTTAGAGTCAGACAGAGCTGGGTTAAATCCTGACTCTCCTACATACTGGCTGCATATCCTTGGACCATTGACTTAACCTTTCTGAGTCACAGTGTGCTTCACTAATAAAACGGGGATAGGGACTTCCTGGTGGTCCAGTGGCTAACAGTCTGCATTCCCAATGCAGGGGCCTGGATTTGATCCCTCGTCAAGGAACTAGATTCCACATGCCACAACTAAAGATTCCATGTGCTGTAACCAAGACCTGGTGCAAATTAATAAATAAAATAAATAAATATAAAAATAAAATAATAAAATGGTGACAGCACGTACTCAGCAGAGTTGGTGAAGGGAGAATGAAACAGTGTGCTGTGTAAAGCATAGTATCTGGCAGAGACAGGCTCCCAAAATGGTAACTCTCTGCTGCACGTCGAATACATCGTCTGAGAGTAATGAGAATATGTTGGATGACAAAATCAGGATCCAAAAAGGTCTCAGCAGGCTGGACTCAAGGACCAAATCTAATAGGATGGCATTTAACAAAGATAAATGTAAAGGTACTGCAATTAGGTCTGAACAGCAAGCTGCACACGTGCCCAGTGGGGAGATAGGGCTTATCAACAGCACACCTGGAAAAGACTTGGGGGCATTGCATGACTCTTTGCTCATTAATGGGTCAATCAGGTGAAGTGGCTGCCAAAAAGCAAAGGCAGTCTTAAGCAGTGTAAAGGCTCATTGTCTGGAACAAAGGGAGAAATAATGCCTGTCTCCATGACCACACTCGGGTACTATACTTTAATAGGGGTGGTGATAAGCTGGGCTTTTTCCAAAGACACAGAATCAGGATAGTGAGGAGACACAAACTCAGTCAAAGCAAAGAACAGCGGAGGCCAGGGAATACCACGGAGGCTTAGGATAAGTGTTTACAAACATGAGAAAAGCAGTTATGTACTTGATGATGAATTAGAGCTCGGTAATACAAATTCCTTTTTTTTTTTTCAAGTTCCTAACTCTTTGCCTGTTTAACGTTGCTCAGGGGAGAATTAGGATGAGGGTGGCGTTACAGAAAGGAAGGCTGCTGTGCAATATAAAGAAAAGTGAAGTCGCTCAGTCGTGTCCGACTCTTTGCGACTCCATGGACTGTTGCCTACCAGGCTCCTCAGGCAACAGTCCATGGACTTTTTCAGGCAAGAATACTGGAGTGGGTTGCCATTTCCTTCTCCAGGGGATCTTCCCGACCCAGGGATCAAACCTGGGTCTCCTGCATTGCAGGCAGACACTTTACCATCAGAGCCACAGGGAAGCCCTCTAACTGTCAATGCTGTCACAAACAGGGAGGGATTGAGTTCCCCATCCCGGAAGCATTCAAGCTGAGGCTGCAGAATCACCTGCAAAGGATATTACTAAGTGATTACTACACCCCCTGGAGCAGGGCTCAACTTGCAGCCCTTGTGCCCCCAGAAATTGTTTGCAAAATCCTGTAAGTGTGTGCAGAAGTTCATTTTCCTCTGGGTAGAGGGTTCATGACCTCTTCAAATCTTTTGTGGAACCCAAAAAACGACCCAGAAAAGATGAAGGTAAACTGAGTTGATGCACTATCGCTTTCAAACTTGGACATCGACTGTATGCTGCTAGTCTTGGTATCGGAGACACAGAGATGAGGAAGGTATTATGTCCAGCCTTGTAAAGGGAAACTTTGAGTTTGGTGTGTTCTTTTAAACAAACAAATGTAAAAGATTCCTTATCTGTGCTGTGATAGAGAATGATGTACAGAAGAACAACAGGAAAGAGAGTGGTCCTTTCTTCCTGGAAGGAGGTGCCCTCTGACTCTGTGATTTGGGGACTCCATCAGCCTCCTTCACCACTCTTTGGGTAAATGCTGTGCTCACAGACTTACCAAGGATTCCAGGGGATGGAAATTTAGCAAAACAGCAGACATCTTGAGAGTCCCAGAAGATTCTGAAAATGGCTTATGTCTAGACCATACCTTCCCCCAAGATCCATCCTATGTAGCTATGATGGGGCAGGCTCACTAGAATGTCCTAAAAAGAGATGTCATGAAATCTGTAGGAATATGTTTTTGATCACTTCATGAAAACCCAAATCACCCACTGCCTGGGCCTGTGAGCACAATATTAAACTGCCAACCTGCTTTACATTTATTTACCCACCGTGTAATGCCTGCTTTATTGAGCCAATAAATTGGAGGCAGTAATATTCACCCATCAAAATCTACCTGGCATCCAAGACCTGGCTCTCACCCTATACCCTTCAGAGGTGCCCTCAGGTCCTCTGCCTGCCAAGAGCATCTGCTCTCTAAACCTCTGCAGCACCCACTATGTATATTGTCATTAGGCACCTACTGTTTACCATTTTGCACTGCCACTTAGCTGGATCCTATGAGTACATTTTGTCTAGTTTTAGATGAGACAACTCTTGCCTGACATGACCATCAATTCTCCAGGGATGGAGAACCTGTTTTAAATCCTTGTCTTCTATCTTCCATTAAGCTTTTCCTGGGCCAGCTTATGTCATAGGAGCTCAGTTAAATAGAATGGAACAATCATTATAAAACTGAAGTGTTTCAGATAATCAGCTTGATCTGGTCGTCAAGCATATGTGAAAAGGGAGTGGATGTGGGATTTAAGACTCCCATAGCGATGTAAATGAGTTTTCTATACCTCTGATTGGTTGTCACATTAAATTGGATAGGAAGTGGGGAGTAAAGCCCTCCTTGTCTCTCATAGTGATATGTCCGGAGGAACTATGGACGAGCAAGGATGTTGAAACGTGCTCTTCCAATGCTAATAGTCCCATTGATTTAGTTTTCAACTTGTTTGGCTAGAATCCCAGAGCTAAAAAGATGCTAGATTCAGAAACACAAACTCCTCCTTTTATAGGTGATGAAACTAAAGTCACTAGAAGCAAAGTAATTTTAGGTCAAGGATAACTAAAATGACTTGGTCTTAGAGCTGCTTAGTAGCAAAGTTGAGACTAGGACCTAGGTTGGCTGAGTTCCAAGTAAGAGCATCTCTGCTTAAATCCTCTAGACTCATGTCTGGCCAAGTAGAGGGTATAGTCCTGACAACGGACCACAGGGTCCCTTAGTTACTGCACCTATTTCTGTCCCTTTCGCTCTCTCTGCTACAGGCAGGCTGGCCTGGGCATTGTTTCATGAAATATCAGGCAAGCTCCTCCCTCAGGACCTTTGAAAATGCTGTATCTGCTTGGATTGCTTTTGACCCAGATATCCACGTGGCTTGCTGCCTCATCTCCTTCAGGTCTTGTTCAAATGTCCCCTTTTTAGTGAGGCCTCCCCAGCCATCCCAGTTAAAGTTACCTGCTCCCGCTGCCTGCCCCAGCCAAACACTCATTCTTTCCTTCCTCTGCTAACTTTTCTCTTTAGCGCTTATTACTAACATTCACTAATAGCTTACTTATTCATTTTTTTGTTTATGTATCTCTCCTTTATTATGCCCTGTGCTCTCAGAGAGAAGGTTTTTTTTTTTTTTTTTTTTAACTGCTTCATTTGATTATCTATTCATGATACTTAGCACATATATACACAGTATATCATGGGAAATGCCAGGAGGGATGACTCACAAGCTGGAATCGAGATTACTGGGAGAAATACCAACAACCTCAGAGACGCAGATGCTAACACTCCAATGGCAGAAAGTGAAGAGGAACTAAAGGGCCTCTTGATGAGGGTGAAAGAGGAGAGTGAAAAAGCTGGCTTAAAACTTAACATTCAAAAAACTAAGATCATGATATTAGGTCCCATCACTTCATGGCAGACAGATGGGGAAAAGTGGAAACAGTGACAGATTTTATTTTCTTGGGGCTCCAAAAATCAATGTGCTATCAAATTGTGGTGCTGGATAAGACTCTTGAGAGTCCCTTGGATAGCACGGAGATCAAAGAAGTCAATCCTAAAGGAAATCAACCTTAAATATTCATTGGAAGGACACGCTGAAGCAGCAACTCCAATGCTTTGGCCACCTGATACAAAGAGCAAACTCACTGGAAAAGACCCTGATGCTGGGAAAGACTGAGGGCAAGAGGAGAAGAGGGAGGCAGAATGTGAGATACTTGGATAGCATCACTGACTCAATTAACATGAGTCTGAGCAAACTCAGGGACATAGCGAGGGACGGGGAAGCCTGGCATGCTGTATAGTCCATGGGGTCACAAAGAGTCAGACGTGCCTGAGCAGCTGAACAACAACCACAAATGGCATATAGACAGTGCTTAGTGGATGCTTGTTAAATGAGTGACAGTGCTGACTGGGACAGAAACCAAAGCCCAGGAGTGTCATTGCAAGATTCAAGGACATGTGAGCCAATGGCCAGAGAGGTAGCCATATTCTGGTCCTCACGTCTTTCCTGGAAGCCTGCCAGAGGCACCTGGAGCCAAATCTTAGAAGTCACCGCCCCCCTCCTTCTGGCCTGCTGCCAGGGTCCCTAACAAGCACAGCAGAAGGCAGCAGATGGATCTCATGGGGTTTTAACGATGGATTTAAAATTGTAAACTTCGGATTTTTCAGTAGAGTCAAGGCCCCATGGACCACCTCATCAACTGTCACATAGCATCTAAATAAACCTCAGCAGATGAATCAAATATCTGGGGCTGACTGGGGCAGGGCATCCCTGAAATAATATTTCAGTTCAGTTCAGTTCAGTCACTCAGTCATGTCCGACTCTTTGAGACCCCATGAATCACAGCATGCCAGGCCTCCCTGTCCATCACCAGCTCCCAGAGTTCACTCAGACTCATGTCCATCGAGTCAGTGATGCCATTCAGCCATCTCATCCTCTGTCGTCCCCTTCTCCTCCTGCCCCCAATCCCTCTCAGCATCAGAATCTTCTCCAATGAGTCAGCTCTTCGCATGAGGTGGCCAAAGTACTGGAGTTTCAGCTTTAGCATCATTCCTTCCAAAGAACACCCAGGACCGATCTCCTTTGAATGGACTGGTTGGACCTCCTTTCAGTCTAAGAGACTCTCAAGAGTCTTCTCCAATACCACAGTTCAAAAGCATCAATTCTTCGGCACTCAGCTTTCTTCACAGTCCAACTCTCACATCCATACATGACCACTGGAAAAATAATACTTAGGTTCTGTTAAAGTGTAAACTCATTGTTAATCCATGTCAGAGGCAAGAATCAACATTCAAACTGTCAGAGGCCTATTTGCTGATGGCTGGGAGAACCCTTGTCACCTGCCAGTGAGTGTCCCCAAGCGCTTAGAGAGCCACTGACATGGATGAGCGACGTGTGGTGTTCGGACAGTGGTGAAATGGTTCCCCACCCTGGAGCCAATCTGTATCCTGCTCCGTGCCTGGCTCCTGGCTGAGCATCACCTGAGGGAGGCGGGAGCCGACCTCAACCACTGTCAGGGCCTCCGTTTGCGAGCGCAGACCTTCCGTATGAGCCTCTCATCAACTCCCGTGCACTGAGAATTCTTCAAGGGCCAAAGAAACACAGGACCGAGAATTTCTTCATGCCCAGTGACACAGGTCCAGGCGCTCCCAGGCGTTTTCCGATCCAAAGTGCCATGTGGTCCTCCCTCTGGCCCCTCCCATCCCGTGGACTATGTTACTCACATGGTCACAGGGATCACAGGAGGTCTTGCTGTCTCCACCCTTCTTACACCCCATGTAGGGGTTACTGTGGATGGGGCAACCCTGTAAACCCAGGTCCAAACATCAATTCAGAATAAGAAGATTTTCCAGTAAAGGCTTGAACCCTTAACCATGGAACACGTTACACTTTAACAGTCCCTCCCAGCCCCCCAGCTGTCAGGATGAAAGGAGAATGATCTTACTTGGTCCTGGGACTCTCAAAGACCTTTTTGCCCCGAAGAGCTGCTCTGAAACCTGGCTCCTTCAAGGGAAGTAAGGACAACTTCATGAGGACACTCGTTATGAAAGTGGCCTCCCTCAGAAGTCACCTCTGACTCTGGTCAAGCAGGAAAGTATCAGCCAGTTTCTTAAGCTGCTGTCGTACACAAGAGAAAATCTGCAGCTGACTCTGAGACCATCTCTTCTTTCTCTCTCTCCATATTCTCTTCTTTCTCTAGCACGGAATGCTTGGGGCCCACCTGAGACCTAACATTTGTCTATTTTGAGAATAGATGAGTATTTATTAGAATTAAACAGCTGGGAGCCCTGTGATATTTAGACGGGTATTAGGAGGAGTGTATAAGAAGAAGATAATGCTGGGTCTTTTTTTCTGTAAACCAGTCTGGGCTTAGTTACTGAGGGGATTTCTTGAGTCTCCTGTGAGAGCCAGATACAGTTAATTTCCTGCAAAAGCAGCGGGCTGGGCCACGCTGATATTGCAGTGTTATTTAGAATAGAAAGGTCAGGCCTGAGATTGAATAATCATTGACAAGAAATCCATGGGGGATAGGAAGCAGTTGGTGATCAGTGACTGAAACCTGGCCTGACTCCACCCCTCCTTCTTTTCCTTCTCGGGATCTGGCTGATCCGGGGCTTTGTTTAGCATTCTTCTCTGGAAAATGTTTCTTGAACCCTCAGAGCTAATGGGCATGGTGTGTGGAGACAGGGAACAAGACAGGCTTCGGGCAGCATTCCAGATGGGATGCTCGACCTTCCACACTTGATGTGCCTGAGCTGGGCTCACCCTTTGCCCCAGGCACCTGCGTGTGAATTTTCAAATTACAAATGGTAGCTTTCTCCTCAGTACTTAGAAGCACTCGGAACCTCAGTAGGACATTTTTCTCTGCCTGGTCTCTGAGACAGAGTCTCTGTAGCTCAGCCTCCCAGCATGCCCCCAGTGTGAAGTCAAATGTGGGATGTTGGGCAAGCTCACTGGGCAACCTGACGGATGGAGGACCAGCTGTGTGTCACGCATGCGCTGTGCCCTTTGAAAAAGAGTGTCTCGTGAATCCTGACAGCCCTGAGATCCCTGCTTTACAGGTGAAGAGAAAGGCTCAGGAGGCTCGGAGAGGTTGAATAATGTGCTCATGATCTCGCAGCTCTTAAGCAGCAGAACAAAGCTTTTAAACCTAGGGCTTTCCAGGTGCCAAGTATGTGCTCTTTGTCTGTCTCATGCTGTCTCATAAATTTCCTATTCTCCATTTAGACTCCTTCTCTGGTGCTGCCTTCCTTCTCTTTAATCCAGTCACCCTAGAGCAGTCCTCAGAAATTCTGATTTTCAATAAAAATTTCTCTCTTGTTGAAAACCATCAGGAGTCGCCATATCAGAGACCAGATCCCACATATTGGATGGCAAGAGGTGGGGTCCAGCTTGGAAAGGGGAGAAATGGGCAAGGGGATTTCTGTGGTGCCTTTTGAAACTCAGATGTCATCCAAGTTACTTCTTTTAAAATTCAATTAATTTCTTCAAACTTATTTTGGAATGATTCTTCAAAGCATAGTCACTTGTTTAACTTGAGAACCTTAAGGGCATAAATAATATTGACAAAATAATCAAGGTGTGACCCACGACTTATCAGTTACAAGTTAATAACTATGGTTAAAGTTATTCTGAGTGTCATGAGTGGAGCCAGGTAAGGGTTAGTGTCCATGGTTCTGGTTAGAATGAGGTCAGGATTGAGGTTACATCTTTGTGGGTAGCTCACAATCTAAATAAGATTATCAACAGGGAAAGTCATTCGAAGAAACTGCAGGGCACAGTGGGACACATTTGATCTGCTGCAGCCCTGTGTTGTCACGGAGTGTTCTGGCATCTGGTGCTTTCTGAGACTTCATGGCTGGGCAACAGGAAGGAGTATTGGATACTGGACTGGGGAATAGAAGGAGGCTGGACCAACAGACTGTCTTCCATGGTTGCCCACCCTGGAAAAGAGGCTTGAGTATCTTTAAGTATGAAGTTCCTAGTGGATGATTAGATGACCTGAGTTATCTCTTTTCCCCCAGATTATGGAAATTCACCTCCTTCCCTGAGATGCAAGTTGATCACTATTGTCAAACTAGTTACAGAATAATGAATAGAGACATTTGTTTGGCTTTTACAAAATTTAAAATTTTGATTAAGGAAAATAATATTCATTTTTAAGGACCAGGATCTAGTGGTTAGTATTTGGACTACAGGCTAGAAGTCCTGAGTTTTATATCTAGATAGGACTACACATTTCAATTGTTTGAAAGAATTGAGGTAGCTTTGTGCCTTGAGTCCATTTCCTAATGCCATAGAAAGTGCAAGGACTTGCCATGGGCTAGGGAGTGTTTAAAATGTGAGTTCTTTAGCCCAGAAAAATATCTGCTGTTACTTACTACCACCTTCTGTTCCTGCTTCAAGTCACACTCCTAGGCCAGAACCACTTCCTTCTTGCCACCTGTACCTGCATTCTGAAATGAGACCCGGAGAGCAAGAGCATGCATATTCTGGAAGAAAAAGAAGATGTATGGGAGAGTGC
Source organism: Bos mutus (assembly GCF_027580195.1). Taxonomy (NCBI): domain Eukaryota; kingdom Metazoa; phylum Chordata; class Mammalia; order Artiodactyla; family Bovidae; genus Bos; species Bos mutus. The sequence goes on along the minus strand of NC_091619.1, from coordinate 8,723,709 downwards.
TCAACAGTCCAGACACCGAAGCCTGACTGCTGAAGTTTAAACCTGGCTCCTTCACTCTGTAGTTTTAAACTTCCAGGAAATTTGTTCAACGTCTCTGTGCTTTGGTTTCTTCATTTGTAATGGATATTATGATAGTACTTATCTAGCTTTGTTGAGACACTTAAAGAAGCGTATGTATCCCTTAGAACTCTGCCTGGCCCGTCAGAAGCACAGCAAGGCGGACACCTGTCTCCAGCTGCCTGTCATACAAACATACCTTCAAAGCGCCCCTTCCAGCACCGAGCCCCCCAGCACACAGAAGAATTGCTTATGGGTCATTTGTGGTGATTCGTCACCTGTCTGGTTCAGGTAGGCGCTGCAGGCTCCTAGGACCTTAGTCCGAGAGCTTCCACTGGATGTGGTTCCACAAGCAAACCATGAGAGGTGACTTTGAGATTGCTTTAGGGCAGCACAAACCCATTCATTCATTCACTCAACAATTACTTGTTGAGAACCTCCTAGGAGCCAGTACTACCTTGGGCAATTCACTCCACAGTTCCTGCCTCTCAATTTCAGAATGAGTATCATAACACCTGCTCAGGCTCCAAAGGCTTGTGTCAGCACACCTTATAAAGTGCTAGACAAGTTGGTGTTGCCAATATTATAACCATGATAACCGTCACTCTTTCCAGGATAGTGGCCCTGCTGCCAGCAGGTGGCAATCCCTCTGGTGCAGAGTGGCATTTGATCAGATGCGTGACCTCAGGAACACGGGTGCCTGGGCACCATCTGGCATTCTCTTTGCCTTTGATTTATCAGTGCAGAGCTCTCCCTGTGCAGCACCATCAACATGAGTTTGGTGACACCTTTACTGCCTGGCACAGTGTAGAGCAGTGATGATCTTACGCATTCGAGGACAAAGTGCAGAGACACCTGTTTATTGGGCTAGAAAAGGCCACAGGCGCTGCCCGGGACAATGTGGGCATTCCAGCTCCCCAGGGATAGGTCAGGCTGAGCAGAACAGCCAAGGTCAGTTCACGGTGGGGGTGGGGAGTCGGTATGTTTCGCGTGTTTCTGCAACCTCTCCCCACTCCCTTTCCCAGTTTGCTCTGGTGACAGCCACCCCTGAAGTTTATAGGTATCATTACCTATGAAAAATCTGTTCTGTCTGAAGACAGTCGGGGGTGGGGATGGGTGGCAGATTGCAATTTAATGATCAGATTAAAATATGCTAAAGCAAACAAATAAATAAATAAAGAGCCCAGCCGCCTGGATGGAGCACCACAATTCATTCCGTGGGCAACAGAGACCGGGGCTCCAGAGACCAGCTCATAATTCACCCATAGGCAGGTTTAGTAGCCTGTTACTGTATGACCACAAGGAGAAACAACCCTCCAAGAAAGATTTACACTGAATGGCACTGGAAACTGAAGGGCTAGGGGCTGGGAGAAAAGAGATGGGAAAGTAACAGCGGTGCTAATCACGGGGGCAGAATGGGTGTTCCAGTTTTCAGTGGCAATGTGGCTCCTCCTCTTCCAGTCTCCCCGGCCCCTCCACAGCTCACCTGCTAGAGTCAACGCCACTCCGCGGCACTGAAACGCAATGTGCTGAGACCACGTCCTGTAATGTGGGGTCGTGTTTCTGTTTCTACCCATCTCCCCACCTGTGATCTCAGGAGGGATGAGCATGTAAATTGTTCCTCTGTTATCCTCACTTTTAGATGCCAAAATGCTGCTCCATAGGTCAGTGCTGGAAGGCTGAAGGAATGAGCTATTACTCTTCAGAGCTTGGGTTCCTTGCTGAGGACCTCCTTAGCGGGGCCCCCTGGAGCAGAGAGCAGGGAGGTGGAGAGCACGGCGGCCAGGCCCCTTGTGATCCTCCCACGTCTACCTCCCTGTGCTCCCTGTCTTCCTTGGGGACCTTCTCTTGGTCTTTCTGGTCTGTGCCTGACAGGCTCCCTCTTCCAAGACAACTTCTATGTACCTGCTGTTCCCCTTGCCTAGATTCCTCCTCTCATCCATCATTACAGTTAACTAATTTTCCAGTTTGCAGCCCAATAAGCCTCCAGAAAACATCGCTGACCCCCTTGACTGATTCAATTCTCTTTATTATGAATTCTCAGAATCATCTATCTTTTTTCTCATTACTTATCAAGTTGCAGATGTACACCTATCTCTGTGCATAATGAATTGATGCTAAACACCTCCACTAGTAAGCATCTTGACAGTAGAGACTAGGTATTTTTATTTTTGCTTGTCATCTCCAGTATCCACAACAATGCCTGGTGCACAGTAGGTTCTCAGGAAACACTGATTGGAGGAACAGGGCTTATCCTTAGGGATCTCATTATCCTGCATGCAGTGGTCATCACTGCAGCTTCCTGCCCCTACCATATCCTATGACTCCATGACGCACCACCCTTCACCCTCCACTGAAACATTTACAGTTATAATAACAGCTCGTCTCCACCAAGCTAGAATGTGAAAACTGATTAGGGCAGCTCCCCACCAGGGCCCAACATGGTTGTGGATTGCTGTTGTGTCTGAAGGGATAGGAAAAAGGGTACAGAGATCTGAGATAATCATTCATTTCCCACCTTGGGGAAAAGTCTTTTTTTGTTGTTCACACTCAGCAAATGATGCTCTTGTACCAATAACAAATGTCAAATGCTCTTCCTGGGACTTGGGGGAGACAGAACATTAGCAAAGGAGGAGCAATTCAGTGAAAAGGACAGAATTTCTGTTTAAGGATTGAAAAGCCAAGTAACAAATGTCACCAAAAGGCTCTGGGGAGAGAGCTTTGCATCAACCACCAGTACTATGGAAAAAATAAATATATCTATGGCCGCCTTTAATCATCTGGCACTCCCCACTGCCTGGACTCTTCCACAGGGTCTCCCTCTCTCACAGAAAGATCCTTAGCTCTCAGCTCTGCAGCACATGTGTGCAGGTGTGTTGTTGGACCAGAACTGGGGAAATAAGCAGGGGAGGCTGTCAGAGCAACAGCCCAGACTATACCCTGTGACTCCTAAAACAGCACTGCAAGTTAGGAGGCCAGCCACAGGGACTTGGTTTCCGGTCGTTTTCTTAGTTCCCTTATTTGTTTGACAGCTATGAGTGAAACTCCATGGTAAGTGTGGGAACAGTTAGTTGTTCAGTCTCCTGTACTAGATTGTAATTGGGATAGCAATTTATTCACCTTTTGATTCCCCCTGAATAAAAGTGCTTGGGAACCAAATTGGAATGGACATGTTCTTAATGCAGAAGGGAGGCAGAAGGAACCGATAAATTGCAATACGACTTGATGAGTGCCACAAGAGAGGCATAGGCAGGGTGCTGTAGGGACAACAGTCCTCCCTGGGAACTCTGGAGGTGGTGTCAGGGGCACTGAGCCTTGAAATATGGGAAGGAGGAGAAGGCGGCGACAGAGGATGAGACGGTTGGGTGGCATCACAGACTCAATGCACGTGAATTCGAACAAACTCCAGGAGATAGTGGAGTGAAGAGCCTGGCATGCAGTCCGTGGGGTCGCAGAGTCAGATACGACTCTGCAACAGAGACACTAACTCTGCAACTTAGCAACGGAACAACAACAAACTCTAGCAGGGAGAAAGTCATTTCCAACAAAAAATGCACGTACAAATGCAGGTCCTAGGAAACGCACTGGATTTTTATTTACACTAGGTTTTCTCAGAGTCCTTGCCACCATCCTCTCTTGCCCCAAATACGCCAATTGTTTTCTAACCGGCTTCACTATTTCCAATCTGATTTTCCTTTTGTCTACTTACAACACCGCTGCCAGTGGCATACTGTTAAAACTTAAAGTCTTATCATATTACTCCTCGCCCCAAGCCCTCTGAGGCTTCCAGTGAGGCCTCCAGGTTTATGCAAAGGAAGAGCCAAAATCCTTACCACATCCTCCAAGAGGCTCTGTATGTTCTGCCTTGCACTGTTCATTTTCTGACCGTATTACTCGATAATCTTCTCATTCTCTCTCGGATTCAACTACACTGGGCTACTTGCGATTCCTCAAAGCTGCCTGACGCGCTCTTGCCTCAGGGTCTTCTGCCTGGAATCATCTCAGATACCACAGTGGCTTCCTCCCTCCCCACCTTTAGCAGTTTGATCAAACTGATCTTTCTAGTCAGTCCTCTGGACCACTCTGTCTTGATTTTCAAAGCACTTCCATCATCCTTTCTTACTTTCCCCCAGCACTTACCACCATCCAACATACCTGGTGGCTCAGATGGTAAAGAATCCACCTGCAATGTGGGAGACCTGTGTTCAACCCCTGGGTTGGGAAGATCCCCTGAAGGAGAGCATGGCAAACTCAGTATTCTATGCCTGGAGAATCCCCATGGACAGAGGAGCCTGGCGTGCTGCAGTCCATGAGGTCACAAAGAGTTGGACAAGACTGAGCGACTAAGCACAGCACAGTACAACATACCATTCATCTTATTTATTTTGTCTCCTCTCTATTTTCCCCTCCCATGGGAGTCCTAGACTAGCAACCTGGCAGGCAGGGCAGAGTGTTTGTTCAGTGTTGGCCGAGTAAAGGATAAATGAATATGCTGTTGCTCAGTTGCTAAATTGTGTCTGACTCTTTGTGACCCTATGGACTATAGCATGCCAGGTTCCTCTGTACTCCACTATCTTCCAGAATTTTCTCAAACTCAGGTCTATTGAGTTGAGTGGGGGATGCTATCTAACCATCTCATCCTCTGCCGCTCCCTTCTCCTTTTGCATTCAGTCTCTCCCAGGATCCGGGTCTTTTTCAGTAACTCAGCTCTTCACATAACATGGTCAAAGTACTGGAGCTTCAGCTTCAGCAACAGTCCTTTCAATGAATATTCAGGATTGATTTCTTTTAGGATTGACTGATTTGACTCCTTGCTATCAAAGGGACTCTCAAGAGTCTTCTCCAGCATCACAGTCTGAAAGCATCAATTCTTTGGTGCTCAGCCTTCCTTATGGTCCAACTCTCACATCTGTACATCACTACTGGAAAAACCATAGCTTTGACGATATGGACCTTTGCTAGCCAAGTGAGGTCTCTGCTTTTTATTATGCTGTCTAGGTTAGCCATAGCTTTTATTCCAAGAAGCAAGTGTTTTTTTAATTTCCTGGATCCAGTCACCATATGCAGTGATTTTGGAGCCCAAGAAAATAAAATCTGTCCCTGTTTCCACTTTTTCCCATTCTACTGTCCATGAGTGATGGGACCTGATGCCATGATCTTAATAGTTTTTTGAAAGTTGAGTTTTAAGCCAGATTTTTCACTCTCCTCTTTCACCCTCATTAAGAGGCATTTTAGTTCCTCTTCGCTTTCTGCCATCAGAGTGGTATCATCTGAGGTTGTTGATATTTCTCCTGGCAATCTTGATTTCAGTTTGTGATTCATCCAGCCCAGTATTTCACATGATGTATTCTGCATAGAAGTTAAATAAGCAGGGCAACAATATACAGCATTGACATACTCCTTTCCCAATTTTGAACCAGCTTGTTGCTCTATGTCCGGTTCTAACTGTTGCTTCTTGACCTGCATGCAATTTTGTCAGGAGGCAGGTGAGGTTGTCTGGAATTACTACCTCTTTAAGAATTTTCCACAGTTTGTTGTGATCCACACAGTTAAAGTCTTTAGCATAGTCAATGAAGCAGAAGTAGATGCTTTTCTGGAATTCCTTTGCTTTTTCTATGACCCATTGAATATTGGCAATTTCATCTCTGGTTCCCCTGCCTCCTCAAAACCCAGCTTGTACATCTGGAAGTTTTCGGTTCATGTACTGTTGAAGCCTAGCTTAAAGGACTTTGAGCATTACCTTGCTAGCATGTGAAATAAGTGCAGTTGTATGGTAGTTTGAACATTCTTTGGCATTGCTCTTCTTTGGGACTGGGATGAAAACTGATCCATTCCTGTGGCCACTGCTGAGTTTTTCAGATTTGCTGACATATTGAGTGCAGCAGTATCTTTTAGGATTTTAAGTAACTTAGCGCAATTCCATAACCTCCACTAGCTTTGTTCTTTCCTATTCTTTTTTCCCCTCTATTTCTTTGCATTGTTCACTTAAGAAGGCTTTCTTATCTCTCCTTGCTATTCTCTGGAACTCTGCATTCCGTTGGGTGTATCTTTCCCTCTCTCCTTTGCCTTTCACTTCTCTTCTTTTCTCGGCTGTTTGTAAAGCCTCCTTAGACAACCACTTTGCCTTGTTGCATCTTTTTCTTGGGGATGGTTTGGTCACCACCTCCTTTACAATGTTACAAACCTCCGTCCATAGTTCTTCAGGCAGTCTGTCTACCAGATCTAATCCCTTGAATCTACTGTCACCTCCACTGTAGAATCATAAGATATTTGAAAAAATCCAAAAATAATTAGACAGCTTTAAATGAATCACTGACTTCATGTTAAGAGTGAAGTTGGCAGAGCCGCTCTTAACCAAATCTGTGAGGTCATGCCATGGGCATTTGTCTTTATCCTTGCCGCGTGCTTCAAGACCTTATCTCTCTTCAGCACTCCCTCCCTTTTTTTGGCCAGGCCAGCAGTTTGCAGCATCTTAGTTCCCTGACCAGGGATTGAACCCATGTACCCTGCAATGGAAGGGTGGAGTCCTAACCACTGGAGGGCCGGGGAAGTCCCCACACCCTCTTTTCTGCCCTCTTACTACCCAAATGCCAGGGAGCTTATTTTGGGGGCGGGTAGTGTGACCTCCCTCCAGGGTCTTACTTGGCCTTGCTCTCGTCCTCTCTTTTTCTCCCCTCCACTCTTGCTGTGCTTTACTATTTCTTCTTTGATCTCTTTTCCTTTCTCTGTCCCATTCTCCTCTCCTTGCCGCCCGTTTTCTTTCTGCACCCTCCTCTTTATCTCTTCCTGCCCCTTCTCTCTACCCTCAGTTTCTCTGTCTTTTCTTATTTCTTCTCCTCCTCCTTCCCTCCATTCTTTCTCCCTCCCATCATTTCTCCCTTTGTCTGAGCACCTGTTAGGTGTGTAAGATGGTGCTCTAATAGTGTATGTGGGGAGATAAGACATTTAACAACATTTCAAGGCAGGGCCAAAGATACACACACTGGAGGATTTTTGGAGGAACAGATAACTCCAGGAAGGAGGAAGGTTTCCTAGAGGAATTGGACCTATGCTTAAAGAACAAGTATGTGGGGACTTCCCTAGTGGTCTTGTATTTAAGACTTTACCTTCCAATGAAGGGGGTATGGGTTTGATCCCTGGTCAAGGAGCTAAGATCCCGTGTGTCTCATGACCAAAAAACCCAATAAAATCACATTAAAAAAAAAAGACCAAGTGGGTCTGTGAATAAAGTAGGGCCATCATTTTAGGTGGTTGATATAATCACATCATGAGCGAAATTTGCAAAAAGGTTAAAAGAAAGTAAGAAGCTTGGAATCTGGGGAGGGGTACTACGAGAAGACCATTGGCTACAGCCATTTGTTCTTCTTTGAGTTTACAGGAAGAAGGAGGCTAGATTAATGAAAAACTCTCAGAATTATATTTTCTATCATTCTAATATTGTTTCTTTATCTCTCCAGAGCAACCTAAATTTATATACAGATGTTTCAAGAAAGCAGTTACTAACTGATCCGAGTGATCTGCTTCACTGGCATATTCCTAGCACACAGCTGCCAAGAGGTATTGGTTGAATTGGATGGAGCTGAATTCCTGTACAACTAGGGGAAGGGACAGTAACTATACTCCAAGCTTGGGAAGGCTTTAACTCAACATTATCATTGCTTCTGGGGGTTAGGGATGCCTGCCTAGCATCCTTCCACCTCTCCTTGAAGTTAGATGATTTAAAATAATGGGGTCGGTCATACATTTCCTCAGCAGCTTCTTGGGCTTCCTATTGCTCTATCCCTTGACGGGTTTAGTCGCTTCAAATCGTCCAGTAGCAAGAATGCTTTCATTCTAATCCACATCTGCTCCATCAGCCCAGCCTAATCCCATTTCCCTCTGGATCTGAGCTTTGTTCATGGACATCATAGTTTTAAAATCTTGCCCAAGCTTGTTAACTGATGAGTACAGTTGTTATTCACGAGCAAAGGCTTAGAGATTTGTGTCATTTTTGGTTTAACAATTTGTCTTATTGAAAAAGTCTTTCCAGTGGTAGTCCCACTAGACATTAAGATCCTTCTGAAGTATAGAGCCATTGTCAGCACACAGGAGGTGGTCAACTGCATGCTTGCTTACTGAAGAAATGTAAAGGTGGTCACACAGCCTGTGGCCTGTCTGGCAACTGTCTGTGATGTCTCAGGAGAGGAGCCCAGGGCACTTGCAGAATTCTCAGCAGAGATTTGCTGGTGCCACAGAGGAGGTATGGGCCAAGCAAGGAAAATCCCAAGGAGGGAATTGTACTGAAAAAGCAGTAATGTGCAGAGAGGTAAGACTGAAGACCCAGAAATAAAACAGCTGGGTTTATATCATTGTGGGTTTGCTCTCTGAGTTGGGAAGATCCCTTAGAGAAGGGAATGACTACCCACTCCAGGATTCTTGCCTGGAGAATTCCATGGACAGAGGAGCCTGGTGGGCTACAGTCCATGAGGTCACAAAAGAGACAGACACGACTCAGTGACTAAATCTTCCACTTTCACTATGCCATTGAAGGTCAAGATGCATGAACTAACTGATACAAACTTGGGTGCAGAAGACACTTGGTTAATGTGATGGATGAGGTCACAGTCTTTTGTTATCTGGCTATAGGGGCAGAGGGCTCTGTTTGAACTTCCAGGCCATGTGGACATGAGGAAGTCAGAGCTCTCCGAGGGTCTACACTCTGGTTTGTCTTCTTAGACATGCTTGGTGGGTGATTCAGACCAGATCTGCACAAAAAGGCTTTATTTTCAATTTGAGGTAAGAGCAGGGAGGTCTGCTGTATTCCCTAGGACAGTTTCCCAGAGCCCTGCATTTAGAGAGCAACTCAGCATCTGCTACTGCTAAGTGACTTCAGTCGTGTCTGACTTTGTGCGACCCCATAGACGGCAGCCCACCAGGTTCTCCTGTCCCTGGGATTCTCCAGGCAAGAACACTGGAGTGGGTCACCATTTCCTTCTCCAAACTCAGCATCTCTTTAACCATAAATAAAAATTCTTTTTTGTTGAAATAAGTTGAAGGTATACCACATGATGACTTGAGTATACTGTGAAATGATTCCCACAATAATTTTTAGTTAACATCCATCATCTCATAGACCTAAGGGGGGGAAAAAAACGGTTCGCTCCTCATGAAGAGAACTTTTAGGATCTAGTTACTTGGCAACTTTCAAATATACAGCATTGTTAACTGCAGTCATCCTGCTGTGAAAGTCTTGATTCTCATTCAACTACTGCTACTTGTACTGATTAACAAGAAACTAGAAACCCTTCAGCCTTCCATGTAGGTAAGTTCGGCCTGGAGGACTTGCAAAAAAAATCCCAAAGCATTTGGAGAGCAGAGTATCCCTCGAGGAAAGAGGTTGCATGCTGAAGCCATTCAAATAAGACATAAGAGCACATCACATCCTCTCACCCTGGAAAAGGATCAGAGAAGTTGGCATGTGGGAGACAAACTTAATGACCTCACAGTTCTGTCCAAGACCAACTCTGCTTATCTACTTCTAAACATCAACTTGTTTAAAAAAAAATCCTACATTTTCTTAAGATAGGAATACTGCAAAAGTGAGTGAGAAATGATGGAAGACACATTAATTGAGCCAGAGAGATAACAGGAATTTCCTCAGGAAGGACAAGATCTTAGTAGCCAGGCTAGACTGATATTAGAAAAAAGAAAGAAAGAAAAGAGAAAATATGCCCATAGCTAATAGCTCTTTACAATGGAACTAGGGCAAAAGAGGACATCCTGATTGTTACTAGCTCAGGGATACAGATGCACCCGATAATCAGAAGTATAAATAATACTAATAATAAACATGCTTTTAGCACTTATGTGTATCAGGTGTTATTCTGAGTCATTTTTAGTTTTTTAAAATGGATGTTAAATTGGTATTTATCCCTGGTTCCTGATACAGAGCTCCTAAAACCCTCATATTTCCTAAGTGATAGGGGTGATAGGCGTATGTTTGGTTTGTGGGCTCCTTGATATCTTCAGGATGGGAACTGGTCAGAGAAAGACTAAGCCTTGATCAGAAAACTGAAGCTTTCAGCTCCAAATCCCAATCACCATGTAGGAAGAAGGGCTGGAGATTGAGAAAATCATCAATGGCCAATGATTTTATCAATTTAACCCATGCACTGATATTACCACTGCTGCTGCTGCTGCTAAGTTGCTTCAGTTGTGTCCGACTCTGTGCGACCCCATGGACTGCAGCCTACCAGGCTTCTCCATCCATGGGATTCTCCAGGCAAGAAAACTCACAAACACCTCTAAAGCCATAGCACTCACGTGCTGGGAGGGTGGGACAACCCAACTCTATGGAGTCAGAGGGTCTTGCACTCAGGTCCCTTTCAGACCTTCTCTTATGTACCTCTTCATCTCGATGATCATCTGTATCCTTTATGCTGCTGCTGCTAAGTCGCTTCAGTCGTGTCCGACTTTGTGCGACCCCAGAGATGGCAGCCCACCAGGCTCCCCAGTCCCTGGGATTCTCCAGGCAAGAACACTGGAGTGGGTCGCCATTTCCTTCTCCAACGCATGAAAGTGAAAAGTAAAGTGAAGTCGCTCAGTCGTGTCCGACCCTCAGCGACCCCATAGACTGCAGCCTACCAGGCTCCTCCATCCATGGGATTTTCCAGGCAAGAGTACTGGAGTGGGGTGCCATTGCCTTCTCTGGTATCCTTTATAATAAACCAGTAAATATAAGCTTAGTGACGTCCTGAGTTCTGTGAGCCACTCTAGCGAATGATCAAACCTGACATGGGGGTTGTGGGATTGCCTGATTTATAACTGGCCAATCAGAAGTGTGGGTGACCTGATGCTTGCTACTGGTGTCTGAAGTGAGGGCAGTCTTGTGGGACTGAGCCCTGAAGCCTGTGGGGTTTTGACACTAACCCTCAGTAGTTAGTGTCAGAGTTGAATAGAATTGTAGGACATCTATTGGAATGTTTGAGAATTGGTTGATATGAAATAAAAACCTCTCCTTTAGTGTCAGAGAGAACCTGACAGAGATTCAAGTTCATGTGGTCTGACTTTCAAGATCTCCATGAGCAAACTGCATGTATCCCTCACACCAAAGTTTCTAAGACTCACTGAAAGCTGCAGTTAGGGGGTAGGTAATGAAAGCAATTGGAGATGTTCCAGTGGGTGACTTTAAAGGTTTCACTAGGTGATACAAGGAAATGTGGACACATTTAAAAGGGAAAAATCAAGAAGATCCTGGTAAAATACTGCAAGAATTATTACTGAATTCCAGCACAGTAGTTAGTGTGTATAGGAATGCAGACATGTCCTGTGTTCTGAAACTGCAGCCCAGGGGATGGCCGGGGAGGGCAGGAACACACGCTGGGAAAACACCACCTCAGAGGGTGATGGAAAGATACCTCTCATAGAGTTGGACTCCTCAAAGGGATTAAAGGTGAGCAGAACCTGTCTGAACAATGGAAGCCTTGGACAGACCCAGAGCAGGCAAATTCTTTACCGTCTGAGCCACCAAAAAGGTACTGTAGCACTTGGTGCCTTTTATGATGTTCAGAGGTGCTCATTGTCAATACTGGTGAGTTTCACTGGACGGTGTGGTTGATTTTCATGAGAGAGATGGAATTTGGGCTTGGGGTGTCACCTGGACATAATGAATGGACCCTATGATTTATCCAGAGGAATCCAGAAGCATGAGATAAGCTGGGTCCCATGAGAATATGGGCTTCTCTTGTGGCTCAGCTGTTAAAGAATCTGCCTGCAATGCAGCAGACCTGAGTTTGATCCCTGGGTTGGGAACATCCCTGGAGGAGGAAACGGCAACCCACTCCAGTATTCTGGCCTGGAGAATTGCATGGACAAAGGAACCTGGCGAGTTACAAGCCATGGGATCATGAAGAGTCAGACACGACTGAGAGATTAACACACCCACACACATACAGGAGAATAAACAAGGTCAATGTTTCTCCCAAGCACGTGGCCCCTTACAACTCCTCTTGCCTACCTACCCTCACACTGCCCACAGTGGTCTGGGAAGTATACCTAAGGCTAGAAGCCAGAGATTGTGCCTCCCTGTGTCTGACTGGCTCAGACAGTAAATCCACGGCTCTCTTTGTCTAGTCACTGTTGGAATCTTCTGCAAGGCATGGGAGGAGCACAGCCTCACTCCTCTCCGGGCCTCTGGTACAAAGATGTAGGGTAAAGCACCTTCCTTGCCTCACCCAGCGACTTCCTAAGACTAAGCTCTTGTGCCATCCTTCATGCTGAATATTTCCAGAAAGGAGGCCATATTTTGGATAACAAAGGGTGGTTGGAACATTGGTGTCCGGCTTTATTGTTCAAGTAGGGGAGATCATGGAAGTCTACAAGGAGAAGCAGGTAGAAATCTATGGGGGAGGTGAGGGTGCGAAGTGCTGAGCGTATCAGATTTTGTGATTTTTAATGCTTTAGACTTCATCTGAAGTAACTGCTGGCCACTAGACCTGACCCTTCTAGAGAGCAATATACATGGGAGAGACTTTCCCAATGGCCAGGTAGGCTGCCTTGAGGAACAGCAGCTCTCCCTTCATAATGACCATGGGCTGAGTACTGAAGTCAGGAGTTTAGACAACAACCGAATGTGAAGATTGTTGAGGAGGTAGTACTGGGTGGCTCAGCTCTGGCCCCCGTTGTTATACCCCTTTGTGGGTCTTCTCTACTGAAGAGTAACAGAGCCAACCCTGGGATGTTACTGAAAATGTTTTTCTTGGGAGTCTGTCCTGTGCAGTAAAACAGCTCTGTGGACTTGCCTTTTCTCTAATTCTGGAGCACTAGGTGTGATGAGACGGCCGACTACTCAAGGAGTTTTTGTGTGCTGTTATTGCCAGGAAGCGGCTGCCTAGACAGGGACCACTTTTCCATCCTTCTGCCCACCCCTCAACTCTTGCATTTAGGAATATGAATGGAAGGGAGCTCTTGGTTAAGGCTTTCAAGAAGTGGTGACCCTTCTACACACTCTTTCCTTCCTGCAGGTCAGATGTGGAGGACTACAAATTCCTGCAGGCTGAAGGAACTGGATCCCCGAAGCACTGCATGAAGACAAGGCATCCTGACAAGGAATGTTTGTTGGGGGCTATTACCATTATTAGTGAGAAACAGATTTGTACTGAATTTGAGGCACCAGAGTCTTGGTCTACTACAACAGTTTAGTAGCACTCTTAAGTAATAAACTAGGTGGGTGGGCGAGGTTCACAATTCTCCAGGCAACTAAAGGACGGAGTGGTCTAACACTACCTTGTATACCCAAACTTCCATAAATGTGCTCCCATGTTTAGATTTGCAGAGGAGACATGAGGTCTCCATTTTGACTGCTGAACACTCTCCAAATCTACCTTGGCAAGCCAGCTTTATACTTTTGAGGCCACTGGGCCCTTAGCTTATCTGTTAAGAAAAATGATGATTTGATCCCCCCATGACGGTCCATTCTTTTCATCTGTTTTCTATTGATTAGAATCATGATAGGGATGAAAGGGTGAGTGATTGGCATTTTCAATATAGACCTGCCTCTCTGGGGCTTCGGGCAGAGCCTCCTGAAGCTTAAGGCGTTAAGAATGAGAAAATGATGCATGTGATGCCTCCAGAGGAACAATATGAGGAATGGCAGACAAGAAGCTGCATCCCATGCTATGCACAAAAAATGGTGTTAAGGGCCTGGAAGCAGACTTAGGTGTTGAAGGCTGAAGTGGTGATCCAGAGAGAATCCTCTGAGACATTAAACTCTGTAACAGACCACAACCCCAAAGGTCAGGGGCTCATTGCGAGTGTAGACAAACCACTGCAAGAGATGACCACACGGGATGGCAGACGTAGCACACGGCAGGCGTGTCTGCCCAGTGGAGTAGCGTCTGGCATACTTCTCAGAGCCTAGAACTGGGTGGTTCTTCTAACCTAGATTCATTCCTTCCCCTGCAGCATCTTTCTGGTACCACAATTTTCCTTATGACCAGATCAAAGCAGACCAAGAGAAGGAAAGGAAAGCCAGTGGACGACGGCTGTGACTCAGAAACTTGTAATTTATTATGGAACATCACCCTAACATTTTAACTGGTATTTGGCTGATAGCTGCTGATCACAGACAAGCAGACAAAATTGGGTGCTCTGCCTTCCTGCAGCACAGCTAATATTCACACGTAAAAAATCCTTCTTTCCTTCCTTCTCTCCCTCCCTTCCTTCCTTTGTGGGTGAGGTAAGTAACTCAATTTGTCCCACTGCAAATGCAGACTTTAAAATGATGAGGGCCACAGTTTAAATTATAATCCACATTAAACTAAATCATAGTTTGGGGAAAGAGAAGTTATCAGCAGGTAAGAAAATAAATTTACACCAAATACAAGTATATTTTTTTTTTTGCAACAAAAGAAACTATTTATTTGGAATATGCATTACCAGTACAAATTAGGAGACTGTAAAACCTACACCGTGTTAGTATCATTAGAGAACACAAAATTTCAGTTGGAATCAAAAGGGACAGAAGCCTGTGCTCTCACAGAAGCAGAAAAGCTTAAAATTTCAAAACCAAAACAGAGCAGAGCTTTGCAGGTTTATACTCTGAATAATAAGAACGGGGGAGGAGGAGTGGGAGAATAAAACCAACAACCAAAGGAAAGCACTTCAAAATAACTGAAAACGCCAAAGGAAAGAAAGGAATAAGAGAGAAAAGGGGAAAACATTGAATGTTTTATTAATTTTAACAAAAGGAAAAAAAAATGTTTACAAAAAATAAAAGAGTCCAGAAAGCTTTGAGCTAGGGATTGAAATCATATAGATGATGTGAAAAGTTCGTCATCATTGTTTTGTTATGACTTAAAAACAAGAGTGCATGCATTAGGGTAGAGACACTTCCTAAAGTGTTACTCACTTTTTTTGCTTAGGTTCTGGCTGCTTTCTGAATGCTTACTCATTTGAGGAATGAAAACCATTTAAATTAAGTTTCTCCAGATAACATCGCTTTCTTTTCTCCCCTAACTTAACAAAAACATTCCGAATCAAGCCAGTTTGACAATCTGCTTTAAGCAGCTGCCTAAATCAGAAGTTAGCGAGAGGTGCACTGCCCGTGAGACCAGCATAACCGCTCAGCACTGGGGCACAGCACTGAGTCTGGCTGAAAATACCTCCGGGCTGAACGGCTCTCGGGACAGCTTCCTGGATCTAGTCTCCTCAGCTAATGGTACACACCCCACCAGTGAAATGGTACACAATTTCACTCCTGTGAAATTCCTCTGGAAGAAAAAAATCCTCTCTAGTTGGAAAGGCTTTGTGGAAAGTTGTTATCAATCAGGAAGAAAGAAAAGAAAGCATTTTAATGTGACATTCACAATCAACCAAGGCAAAAACTTCTCCCTACAATATAAAAAGTTACCCTGGACCAATTCCTTGAAGTGTTAAAGGTCAAAAAAAGGAACTTCAAGTCTCTGCATTTGTTTTTTTCCCCAGGGACTTTGGAATGCCACAGTCCAGAATTACAGGTGAGTCATGTGACGTCATTGTGGGGCTTGTCTTTGAAGTCAACTGAATTCCGAAGCAAACAGAAGTACATGGAAACAGCCTATTCTACAAAGGTCATCTTTTCACATCACCTCGGATACATATTTAAGAAATAAAAACACCAAGATCATAATCCTGAAAATTAAAAAAGCACCCTCCCATAAACAAACCAAAAATAACACAATTTTTTTTTTTTATAGTTTAAAGAGCAGGATAAAGAAAAGTAAAGAATTTATTTCTGGGTCTCAAAGTTAATAAACATAATAACATGTTAGGCTGTACCTATTATGCTCACTATTCCAAACTTTTTTTTTTTTTATTTACAAAATGAATTACTGTCACTTTTAAACATTGTGAAACAGGAAATGGATGTGCACAACTCGACACTTTTCTAGCATTCTTGAACTAATTCACAAATGCAAGAAAATAAAAGAAAAATGGGGGAAATGGTGAATGTAGGTAGTTGGGTGTTGAAAACTAATGCAGGAATGATGTGCATTGTCACAGAAAGAAGAGGGGAAATTCCCCATCCTGTTTTGCGTGCTAAGAGGGTCATTTTTAAAATTTTTATTATAAACACTATTAAATTCAGACCGCTTTTTTGGTTTTTTTTTTCTTTATCTGAATATACAAGAACATTCATTATCAAATGTTCATCATCAATACTACAAAGAACGAGACACAAGTCGCAAGAAACAATGGAAAATGTTAATAAAGCTGAAAGAATCGTTGAGTATTTTTTTGTTTTTTTTTAAGTTTTTTTTTTTAAATTTGAGTTTCTGTAGTTTCATCTTTTTTTGGTATCGAAGTCAGGTTTTTCTGGGCAGAAAAATAAAACTCAGAAGGCAAGGGGGGCAAGGAAAGATACGTGAGAAAAGGCAACTGGCAAATAAAAAACACTACCACAGCAAAAAAAAAAAAAAAACGTAAAGAAGGTGCCACTTGGCAAAACTACTGCACAGGAGTCAATTCCACACCAGGGGAGGAGTTAGGGATGAAAAGAAGGGTGTGATGAAGAGTCACAAGGTGGGCAAGCCTTAGGGCGAGTTTTACTTCTCAGGGGAAGTCGGCTGCGGGGAAAACGGGGTACTCCCACTTCCATCAGAAAATGAAGGAATCTTGGGGCACATTTTGGTATCTGTATGACTGACCTAGTAAGAATTCCCAGGGAACTGTATTTTCAGAGGCACGCTCTTTCCATACCCATCCTTCCGCGGTCAGCGTTCTCATGCCTCCCTTAATACAAAAAGAGCTGGTGGCCGCCATGTCCGATGTGATCATGGGTGAGGAGGGGAAGGTAAAGAGCGCCGTCTGACGAGCTGGGCAGGGACGACACAGTGAGGGGTGAGCGTCAGTGCAAACTACTGCAGGGAGAGAAACTGCCTGTGCAAAGGTGGCACCACTCTGATCTCTTTCATCAGCTTAAAATGGTGATCATTCAAACCAAATCTGCAATCATCCTTCCTGTTTCCAAGAGAACCCTTTTGTGTCTCTTAAGTGCTTTGCCTCAAGTCAAGGGGATGCAATCCTACCGTATGCCTGTGTGGGTAGTTTCAATAGATCCCTGTCACTCAGACCAAGTTCTTCTCTGGTTCTAATCACTGTAGAATGGTCACAAGATGGTTCCTTCCAGGAAGCCTCTTTATCAAGCTCTGTTCTGATTATGGCACAGGTTAGAAGACACAGTCTTCCTACTCCTCTTAGCCATCCAGGTATGATGCCATCTTGCCAAATATTTACTTTTTGCATTTCCTTCAAATACACATACCTTCTGCTTGCTTTCCCCTACCTCCCAACACCCACACACAGGAGCATTTTCTAATCATTACCGTAGTGCCATGCAGAATGTCCATGACCTTGTTAGCTGGTCATCCCCACCCCTCAGGGCTTTATACCTCTCCCAGAGGCTTTCTCAAACACAGCAGATGCAACAGGGGACTAAGTGCTTATGAGGCCACATGTTGGATTCTAGTACAAGCTAAGAGAACCAGATCACATTTTTCCAATTTAGAAACTTATCTCTATTCTAAGAAACCAGCCAGGCCTAAACAAACAAAGAGAAGCAACAACACTGACTCTGCTCTTTGTCCTCAAGGTGACGACCTCAGGCATTACTGCTAATCGAAAGTTACAACAGGAAAACCATGTATCCTCCCAACAGGGCATGGGCCAGTTTATCTTAGGGAAGCTACTTCCCCTGACTTCACAATTATATATTGGGTATGAATGAAATCAATTTCTTCAGTCTCTTGGTGAGCCAGGCATAACCCCCATTTTACAGATGAAGAAAATGAGGCACCAAGAGATCTGAACACTTCCCATTTAACCAAGTAACAGAGCTGCCATCTTTTCTTCTGGCACAGTTGGCTACGAAGTTCAGGTAAAATTAGAAAACAGTGTAATAGTACATACTCCTCACTCTTAGATATTCCCAGGGAATAAAAATCACAAATGATTTAACCAAAAGCACGACCTCCCTGTTCCCCATCACTCTCAGGTCTTCTGCATAAGTAAACAAAAAGTTTGTCTCAGCCATCTTCTTAAACAACTTTCTCCTCCAGGACAAGAATGTGGTGCCATATGACACTTTGGATAATTAATGCACTGTCCCTAACACAAACACAAAAACGAAACAGAACCAAATCCACTGCAGACACTGGAAGTACTGTGTGTGGCTCCCCAAGAGCTCCAGAGGCGGTGGGAACGCCAACGGTTTAGGAAAC